>NC_088708.1:69252076-69573894 GCF_963576615.1 Watersipora subatra | reverse complement strand
TCCTGCCAAATTCACCCCCATGTCTCCGGCCGTATCCAGTGATGACCAGTTTCGTGACCGCAATATGAGCATAGGAAAACAGAGCAGCCGGTGCAGCACTCCTCAGACTGTGCTTTGTGGGTGAGTCTTGCATAGGAGAGTTTGACTAGTTGTAATCCTTTGTAAACTTCTTTCCTTTGCGCTTAGGCCTGGGAGCGGAAGCTCGCTTTCTACGTAAATGGATAACACCGCACTGCAATGTTTGCGCAGTGTAGTTACTGCATGGTGAATAATCACAATGGCATTACCAAACCATACATTATATTATCATTTTTGACTTCACAGAGGGACTACTCAATGCTCAGGTGGACGATGCAGAAAATTGTCCGCTTATCAGACCATGGAGTTGGACGATGAGGAACCCGATCCTTTTGCTAAATATGAAGAACTAAAAATGCCGAGGTAGATAACTGTGATTATTCCATATTTGAACATTTTTGATCATATTAGAAGTATGACTCGTCATGTCTGGTATAATAATTTTAGCTTGCACTCTCATAGGTCTACAGAGGTGTCAAAACTGGCAGACACGTCGATATCTACCACCAGCTTTGGCAGGCAACAGTTGGCGAGTTTTTCTGATCACTACCTCTCAGACTTTGTCCTTCATGGCACCTCTGATGATGAGGTCTTCACTAAGGTATAATGATCATTTCTGATTATTATGATTGGACTGGGTTATACGTATTTTTCTCACTATTGGATAACTGGTTCATGACTTGTAGGCTGTAGCGCATTTAGCTAAATGTGTGTTGCGAACTTGTGCTTGTAGCAGAAAATGCATTGTATGTCTGAAGTGGCGCTAAAATTGGCCAACTTTTTATTGTGTACGGTTTTATTTTCATTTGCAGGTGCAGAAGGACCTAGTAGCATCCGTCGAACATTCAGTTCTTGAAGACAGGATAAGTGAGGCTGTGTGTATTGTGGCAGACACAGAAAGATGGTCTGTAAATGTTTCCTCTAGCATGCGAGAGCAGCCTAAACCGTTATCTGCATCACATCTGGTCATCAATATGGTTGAAGCTGTTAGTTCACTCTCAAAGCTCAAAATGTCTCCTGAATTTGTAAGTAACACTTACTATCAGTGCTTGCTGATGCTACCCAAACGTTTGAATTTCCATTTTGATTATAAAGATTTGCTAGCGTGCCAAATTTTTTCAAATGCAAAGCTGGTGATGTTATTTTATGTAAAGATGATATCAATTATACTTACTACTATATACTGTACTATATACTATTCTTCAAGAGTATTTCTTCAGTGTAGTTTGTAATAATATATAACATACATCTAAAAATCTAGCATTTACAGAGATCTATAAGCATATACAGACCAACCTTGTTTTTCAAACATCTCAGAGCTGTGAGAGAGCACAAACAGCTCCCAAAGCTTCAACTCAAACAGAAAATTTGTGATTTCTGTTGCTTCAGAAGCCGCACGAGTTATTTCAGATTATATCAAGTTTTTATGTTGCTAAAACTAACATGTAAATGCTTCTGATACTGCCATTTTGTCCACAAACAGTTTTGGCACAACATTAAGCTACAAGAGAAGACAACTACCCTAATTATTTTTTTTGTAGTCGAAGCAGTTATTGTATATTTTTAGTACAACACTAAAATATGTTTATATATAAATACAATTACATGCAAAACTGAGACCCCTAAATTATTTAATTTATAAACTTAAACATGGTTTTCCTTTCAGAACCTTCTCTTTCAATCAATTGATCTTCTCTTGTTTACTCTATAAAATGTTAGCTTCTCTTGTTTACGTTATAAAATGTTAGCTTTTGAGATATCTGTTTATTTTTTCTTTCATTCCAGATACTTATGCACATGGAAGACCGGCTACAAGAAATGTTTTTTAAAAGTCGAATGCTCTCCAAGTACATACACAGTAGGAAGAAGGTAGACATGGATGAATTGGATGCGATGTTTGGGTGAGTCTACTGTTAATTCATTTCAACATCTGCTTTATTTGTCAAAATTATTGCATGTTGGAGCAGCTATCATATAAGAATACACCTTATTTAATTTAGTTTGTTTGACAGCTTGAAAGACACTAAAGTATTATTGTTTTTATACAGTTTCGTTTTTACATTTGTTGTCTTTTAATTTCATCTAACATGATCACAGCCAGGTTGTCGTTTTCCCATTTCAGGCCTCTTTTTGCATCTCTGTCATTTTATTCCTTATGATAATAACCTTACAGCTGGGGAGATTTTTTTTAAAAGTGATCCAAAGATATATGTTTGTTAGTAGTAGTCGGATTTCTAAAAAAGTTTTGTTTTTATTCCTATTTACCACTTTTTACCACCAGTCATCTTAGAACTGTGATTTTAAAATTGCCAAAGGATGTTGTGAGTTAGTATTAAACGTTGTTTGAGCGATGCAGAATCAAAGCATGTGAATAAGAACTGCTTTATGTACTGATTTAAAGACTGCTATTAAAATAAGTTTGAACATCATTAAATTGGAAATTACTTTGTATGTTGCGACAATTTTTGCTCAAATTTTATGTTTTATGCTGAAAAATTGGTATGTTGAGATGATTGTAAGTCGTAATTTAACTGTATATTCTATTCACTCCGGAGGTGACCGAGTCCCTGGCTGACTGGTTGAAGGAACTATAGAGTATCCTCTATGAAACATCCGTGTGTCTAATTGTAGTCAACGCAATAGTTAATATTCATATTTCAGGTTGGAGGTAAGCGATATAAGATTCCTGCTCTCTGTTGCTGCTACACACTCCATGGTGAATGTACATGGTATATACTAACAGTGGCTGTTATACCTTTCAAGTGTGAAAAGACGACTTCGACTCAAAGCCATTTTTAATAACGGCTACTTGGAAATATTCTATATTTTAATTTGGTGATCAAACTGTAAATATTTTCCTTTATACATAATTTTTAACTTTGCTAATTTTTGTTTAATTGTGTAAGTCTATTTGTCCGTGAATTGTTCATGGAGGATCCATGCTTTTTTTTCAGACTGATGCTACCTAGTACCATGTAGGACTTCTTAGCGCTAGAGACTAGCATATGAATTCGGATTTTGTTTCTTTGATGTCTGTGATATGTAGTACACTCCTTACTTGCTGTTGCTACTTGGACTACACAAAAGTATATATCTCGCTATTTTGTCTGTTCACTGCGTTGTGACAGAAATTGTTAACTACAAAATTTTTCTACTGTTACTAAAATATAGCATACTATGTATGTTTTGTCAGGATTTTAGACTTTACTTCCCCTCCTCGCAATATTTGATTCTGACAGGTGCCAGACCAATTCTTTCTTTGTACTGGTTACTTTCCATCCACCCAGTCATAATGTTATTGTACACAACATTTGCTTCCAGCTGTGTATATTTCTATTAAGCAGTTGCTCACTGCCTATTTATTTATTTTGTGGTATCTCTTTGTCCCTGTACACTCTGCAGTATTTCCATATTAGCCATCCTTAACTTATTTTGTTAAAAACTTTTATTCTAGTTAGCGATGTGCTTTTGTGCATTTGATCTGTTCAATTGAAATAAACATTACGCTGAACTTAATATCTTGTATTTGTGTGTCATCTGTTTGTTAAGTGATCAGAATTTAAGAAGAGCCTTCGGACATAGGTCAATTTGTAAAATGTTTTATCATCTGTGATTGTGTAAAAGAAGATAACTGTCCAAAACTATGATACCTATAATTTACCTTACCTTCGATAATTTAAATGCCTTAATTTACAAGGTTGAGCTTATCCAACCCTTTTCTTCATAACGCACATTTGTACACACTTCACAAAGGTTGTCATTAAATAAGCGTTGGCATTACTAATCACAATATTCACTATAAAACATTAGAGGGATGATGATAAAGCTACAAGGAAAATGAGTATGCAGCCTTCAATGCTTTTTACAATCTTGCTGCTACCAATGATCAGACCTGCCAACCTTGGAGTGGGGAAAGGAGTGAGAGTCTATTTTGGGGGCAGTGGAAACCCGAGGATTTCATAAGTGGGGTAAATTTTCATAGCGTATAAAAACACCATAGCGAAAGATAATATAACTCCATATGGAAACTACATGTCGTAGAGGTAGAGATTATTGATAGATGAGAATGCCACAAATATGTTTATACATGGTTGTTTATTAGTAGTAAGTATATGATTACTGTTTGAAGATTGGGGCAAAAAAGCCGGTTTGCTTGGGTAAAAGGGGCAAGTGCGTGACACGGGCGTGAGATGCGTGAGGCGCGTGAGGCATGGGGCAATTGCGTGAGTCTCACGCATAATGCGTGAGAGTTGGCAGGTATGCCAATGATATACAGTCCCCCATGGGGGGCTGTATATCAATGCTGCTACTCCTATTAAATGCTTCACGAGTTGTTCAACCTTGTCCTACGTGTACCGTAAATATTACATCATACCCGGCATAACTCGCAGATGTCAAATTGCATGCCGAGTTTCACAGTTGCGGTCGAAATGGTAGGGACGGTCATGTTAGAGTCTCGCAATTTTACCGACGAAGTCGCTGAAAAACGTCCTTGGTTGATAGCTAAGAAAATGTATTGCTAGCATGGCTTACAAATTGGAAGCGTAGAACGAAAAGCCTCTGCGGATCGTCCGGTCACAGCTAGATTATGTTTTTTGGCACCGCAATTTTTGCTACTGGTTTGGCTGTAATGGCCCTAGTTGTTCTAGCAATAATTTTAGCCATATTAGGCAAGTCATTCGGTCTTCGTAAATTCTATGTGAGCGTGTTATTAAAAGTTTTTAATGTAAGTATTTTCACATCTGAAATTTTGCTAGTGTATTAGTTCGCTTGTATGTTATTTATTTGGTTTCTGTCAAAACTAGCTTGACATGCGTTGCTTATTCAGATTTTTTGGAAAACTTCTGATTGTTTTGTTTGTGATAGTTTGGAATGGAGAAGTCTAACAGCTATGCAGCATTGCAACCTCCACCAGATGATAGCTCATCTGACTCAGACGATGAAAGTGCTACAGCTCCAGTGTCTTCGAAGTCGTCTTTCAATACTAATGGTGACTCAAGGGCTAGTTTAATAGCTCGACAGACTAAAACACATACAAGTGGTGTAATTCCTAACATAAGATCATTGGCTACAATGGAACACGAGTTTCAGCTGGATGACGCAATGTATTTCTGCAAGAGTGGCATCGAGGTTTGTAATAATAGCTACGTTCTATGATACTAAAAAGGTAGGAAAAGATATCTGTAGTTTGTTTACTATTACTAGAATAATAAATAGATGATCGGTATCCTATTAGTCAGTGTGTTTATTTAGTGTCGTCACAACAATTTTTGTGTTGTCTAACGTTCACTGTTGGGCTTCCTAGTCTGGCAGCTGAGCTTTCTTAGATCTTCTTAGCTGTCAACTGGTTACTCTGGTTTTGGCATTCGATTTATTATGCATCTGGTATCCAGTACAAAACTGCTGAGGAGGATATCTGTAATCACACACACACAGTTCAATTCTGGCGGCTAAGCTGGTTATTATGATCATATTTTACTGGTTTGGTGTGCATGTTGCCATAGCAATTTAGAACCAGGGTATTGTGATGCTTTTCCTATAGGATCTTCACTGGTTCATCAAGCTAATAGTTGTTTTTTTCCTCTGCTTGTATATCAGATTCAGTCTTGATTTCCCTTACACTCATAGAGTAGCGTGATTAATATTTTCAATAGTTGAGCTTGTACAGGACTCCATCCTTTATGTCTCATCTTTAGCCAAATCACTTTAGTGTTTTTACATTCAGTGCGTGTTTCAGTTAATCATGTTTTAATGTCAAGATTGAGATGATATCACATATATGTATCAGCATTTTACATGGCCGAATAACGCATGAAAAGTCAAGTACAGTGCATCCTCGAGATACGATGTTGATCCGTTCCAAGGTTGGCATCGTATAGTGAAAAAATCGTATGTAGGGGTATAGAAACCATTGTAATTACACAATGCAAAGATGAATGGTAAAAATCGTCCAAAGTTTTATAAAAATGTTGTACATATTAAAAATTAGTAACAAAATAATATGTTAACTTTAGTAACTATAGTTACCTACAGTAGTTGCATTGTATTAAGTGCACCTAGTGATTATAATCTGCAAAACTGTAAAATGCAACATCATGTGTGTACGAAATGCTGTACGCACGGTAAGGAGTTCTTACTATCAAGACGTACGTACAACATAAGCTTTTAATTCACTTCAGATATGTTTAGCTTACTAAACACACATTCAAAGCTGATTAAAGCTGAGTTTTAGTATGTATTTTTAACTATTTCATTAAATTTTAACTTTTCATCACTAAAATCTTTTCGCTTCCCAGCTTTTACTATAGCCTTTAGTGAGTCTGGTTAAAATCTTTTTAAACCTAACTTGACCGTAAAAGCCGTGCGTTGCAATCTTCAAAAGCGGCCTCTCGTACACTTGACCGTATAATGGCCATCAAAAATGAAATTTTATTTACTATACAGTAGTGTACGCACATACCTTTGGAAAAACGTGACTTGAGCTGTTGATCTAGTTTATTATTTTTGGGTCGTGAAAAGCAGAAATTGCCAGGAAGACACAGTTTTGCTGCTGGTACAGAGAGTGCTCGAAGAAAATAAGCTAACTAAGTGCAGGTTATTACTTATTGAGGATGGCGCTTGCTCGTGCACTGTAAATGCTGGTGCAGTGCAGAAAATTGCTAGCCAGCTAACATTTGTAAAAGGATTCAGAGAAGGTTGTACAGTAGTTTGTCTTGAATGAAACGTGCACAAAAATCAATGTGCCCATACATACAGAAGTTGGTACGTATTTATACCCTAAATGGCATGGTTTTAGCATATTTTAAAAAGTAATATGGATGCGTCAACTATCTTGAGTAGCTAGTTATATATGAGTTACATACATACGACGATTTGTATTTACGTAGTAAAAAACAGGCCCATCTGCAAAGACATGGTTAAACAAGAAAATAAAACATAAAATCAAAATGAAATAGATAAAACATAAAATGTATTGAATAAAGCACAAAAAAATGCCACACAAAGAAGATAAATAATGATATGCATTGTACAGTAATGTTTTCATGTATCAGTTCACATCGGTAAATTAACACTTAACACTTTTCTGTCGATGTAGGTTTTTATGTCTCCTCTACATTCCGTGTATTGCTTTCAACTCCTGCAAGTTGTCAGTCGTAAGCTCCTCCTTGTGCTTGCTTTAACAAATTTCTTATTTTTAATAATTGCAATTGTTGACTGGCTGCGAACATATTCCTTGGCAATATTAACAATACAGGCGTCTTCTTCCTATTTATTTATGACCTCCAACTTTGTTGTCATGGTAATCATTTTTCCTATGTTTTGTAGAGGGATTATAACGCTAAAAATGGATATTCGCTCTATTATGTGCTTTTCACAAATTTCCCACGTGGAACGCTGACCTGAGAGAAGTTGGTCATCGTGTCTCTTCTAAACATTGTGAAATGTTTTCGGCAAACCGCATTTTGGCGTCTCTGTTATTTCGACATGCGTTATGAGCACACCGACCGCCAAATTTTAACTCGGGCGAAACTTTTCTCAAATTCGTATCGTGAAATAAAATTCGTATAGTGAGGTGAAGATCTCAAGATGTTCAACTTTGTAAGGTGAAAAAATTGTATATCAGGGTAATCGTATCTCGAGGGTGCACTGTAATGAAAACGCTGCTTGACCTCAAATTGTCCTCTAAAACATTAAGTTTTACCAGGATACTATTTTATTCATACTAGTTAAATATGACCAGTTTGAATCCCTTATAATGTGATTTTTTTCTAACCTTGACCTTAGACGAATTGTCATGGCTCTTATTATAATAAATATTGTCATGGTTTGAATTAAAATAAATTAAACTATATTTTTCAGTGTATGGAGCTTAACGTATCTGCAAGATTCTCCGGATTCTTCTAGAATATTCTTACACTTTTCTTTTTTTTTTCTATAGGCCATTGTTGAAGATGATGTCACGCAACGATTTCTCTCATCAGGTAAAATCATTTATTTAGGATATATGAGTAAAGGTCCTATTCAGACGGATGAGTTTATTGTGAGTGATTAATAAATGATTTTTAATCTTGTGCTTTTATTTTCAGAACTGCCATCTTGGAACCTCTTGACAAGGACAAATGAAAACTATCAACATATCAGCAATAGACTAACTGTTCTCTGGTTCCTGGGAGGTCTCTTTAGATATATATGTTTATTGCCAGTTCGTCTCTGGATTGTCTCTATAGGCCTCATTCTGCTTGTCATCACCACAGCAATCGTTGGATATATTCCAAGCAAGAGGTATTTCTAAAATTCTTTGGGCTGTTCAGTTGGCCTTCACTTTCATCCATCAATAGGATGGGGCAGGCATAGAAGTACATGTGTGCTCGCATACATGCATTTGTGTATACGGTATGTATGCGAATATATTCTACATAACCTATTGATAGCATTGTGTAAAATCTTTTTGCCAAGTTTTTGTAGCTCTTGAGTGTTCAATTCAGTGGTAGCCCAATATAAGACGCAGCAGATCGGAAACAGATAGATTTAAGGCTTGAATTAATTATGTATAGTGCTCGAAAGCCATTTTGGAGACTGTCTAGGAGACCTGTATTTTTCAACAAAATATTTTCATAGCAATTGTTGATAATTGTGTTGTAGGTGCTCCGATACCATTTATGAGTCACTTGTCTACACAGTATAATATTATGTTTTAAATAACAGCTGAGATTCTTGTAGTTTATATCATGCGTTGTAACATTTGGAAATATGTCCTGGTTTTATTCGAGACTTCACCAGCCTTGATGTCCTCTAAAAAAATTTGTTTTCACTTTTATAATATTCTGGATAGGTTATTTATATTTAGATCACAAATTGTCTAAATATCTTTAAAACTTGTAGTGTTTGTCTAGCTGCTGTGTATGAACAAGAGTCATACAGTCAGAGCAGCCATGCAGTGTTTAGTTGAATCATATTAAGAGTAAGGAGCAAGACTGTGACTCATTGCGTCTACAGTCCACTAGTTTATCAAGCTTTTATACTTGCCGCTTAAGTTTCTATATTATTTGTGTCCATATACATCTATTGTGTGTTTCTATTTGAATCTGTCATTTGAGTCTATATACATCTATTGTGTGTTTCTATTTGAATCTGTCGTTTGAGTCTATATACATCTATTGTGTGTTTCTATTTGAATCTGTAGTTTGAGTCTATATACATCTATTGTGTGTTTCTATTTAAATCTGTTGTTTGTGTCTATAGACATCTATTGTTTGTGTTTGCATTAACAGAGAGTACCAGAGTATACTATACTTTTGGTTCCCTCACTGATCTTACACTACGACTTTTATATGCAGCTATCAGCTCTGGATGGTTTGGCAAAAGTACTAAATATGAGAGTGTTTGTAGGATGAGGTATGTGGCCAACAGGTACTTTACCATGATGAGCTGCCGAGTGATAACTCGAGCCTTTGGAGCTGTTATTAGATTTCACAACACGTGGGTATCCAGTCTCTTCCCCTTTTGCATAGGCTGTCAATTGTCACAGGATTTTTCATAGAGTGGTGTGGTATGTATATCACACCACTCTGAAAGATTCATAGAGTGGTGTGGTATATCATGGCAACTGAATATTCATCCATGCATGACATCCAGCTGACTGGCCTTTTTGCATGCTGCTTATAATTGGACATTGATAAGTCGTAACTCTGGTGGAAAATTTCATTGAGAGATATTGAGACTCGGCAACCCAGTTCCCTCTACAGTGAGCAGTTACTCCTGTAAGGTGTGCTTGATCAGCTGGCAGTCTTGTTCGGTGTTTACCTCAGATAACAAATATAGTTGTTGTAACCTAAAAAAAAAATCCTTCCGTGGTATGGGCAAGTGTCAAAATCTCCTCATCGTCCCTCCCCTCGTGTACGCGACCAATTGCAATCAGCTGTTGGCTTGTTTCCCATCAGTTTTTTGTACTATGGAATGTTACCGTGTACTTTATACACATTGTCTTATCTCCTATCTACTATATGTTTGCTAAAGTGCTTGTCCTTTGCTCTAAGGCTCACCTCTATGACTATATCAGTGAGTTAAATTTGAAGTTAACATATACAGTCAAACATGGCTAATTCGGCCACGGATATTTCGAACACATTGTTAACTCGAACGGATTTCTTTGGTCCGCCCCTATGCAATGATACATTGCTTTAGATAACTTGAACTTAACATCATTAACTCGAACAGTTTTTTGCCGAAAGAACAAACTTAAAACAAACCAAAGTTTGTTTTAATCCGAAGGAATTTACATTAGTCGCGGAGCTACGACAACTCTGCCTTCCTAGAAAAGCGCTCTCTATATGTATATAGTGTACATATATTTCCCTCGTACTGTATAATGGAACCGAATAGGAAACCGTATACAACCTGATTAATGGGGTCGCTAACGCGTCGGCTAAGTTATGGCCAAACTAGATAAGGCTAAAAAGTATTAGCGATAAAAATTCAATAAAGATCGACACAACATGCAAAATGCATATTGTAGGAGTGATTATATACGGATATATAAGGATAAAATGCCAAAAATAGATTCGTGGCCTCGCGTCTGCTATACCAAACATCCGCTTTGCAATGGCCTCACGAAAACAAGGAAAAGCGTGGAAACCTTTGGAAAAACTTAAAATAATCGAGGAAATTGAAAAAGGACAAAAGCTATCTGCAATGTCAAAAAGAGAAAATCTTCTAAAAGTACAGTGTCAACATAAATTAAACAGAAAGAAAAGATAAGATCATTATGTGACCAAAGTTCATCAAGGCTAAGAGATCGTTCAACGTCGCACGATGATTTGGATGGTGTGTTATTGACTTGGTTTAGACGAATGCGTGGTGAAGGCGTACCTATCGATGGGCCAATTTTATTAGAAAAGGCTAACAAGTTTCTACAGGATTTAGGGAAAGATACTATTGTTTCTCGCGGTTGGATCGACAGGTGGAAGAAAAGGCATTCTATTGGCGGTCAGAGTTGTTGGAGAGTCAGCTGCAGTTAATGTTGGATAGGTGAAAGAGTGGAAGGAGGAAGTGCTAACTCCATTACTCCAACTGTACACTTATAATGGCATATTCAATATGGATGAAACTGGGTTGTTTTACAAGCTCGTGGTTGACAAAACGTTGCACATTAAAAGGGAGAAGTGTAGTGGAGGGAAGTTGTCAAAAGAAAGACTGACTGTGACACTTTGCGCTAATATGTCGGGCACTGAGAAGGAAGTTCCTATTGTAATAGGAAAGTTTGTACAACCCCGCTGTTTCAAAAATGTTACTAACCTTCCATGTCAGTATTACCACAATAAGAAGGCTTGGCTGGCGAGTGACATCTTTCAAGCATGGGTAAGAGATTTTGATCGGCGGATGACCAGAAAAAACAGAAAAGTGCTTCTCATCATTGACAACTGTCCAGCACACCCAACTATGAATAGGCTTATTTCAATCAGGCTTTTATTCACACCACCCAATACCACAAGTGTGCTGCAACCTATGGACCAAGGAATTATTCAAAATTTCAAATCTTACTATTGTCAGCAAATTTTGCAATTCACTGTTGATTACATTGACACTCATGGAAAGAAGCCAGATGCATCTATCAATGTCTTACAAGCTATACACTGGGTGCACAGAGCATGGAACTGTGTCACGAAAGAAACCATAGCCCGTTGTTTTCACCACGGGCTTGGTCATACCAACCTTGATCAAACAGATGTGATTTCAACTGTTGATGATAATGAAAAAGCTGACACTGTGAGAAATCTAAATCTGCTACTACGTACCATAGATCCTACATCAAATGTGACAGCTAGTAGGTAATCTTGAAATAGCCTATGCGGTTAAATTATGAATTCGACCCAATAAACGGCTACATTTATGACAGTCAATGGTGCTTAACAAATGTTTTAAACATAGTGTTACTTTCCCTTAAATTAAAGTTTTGTTTTGCAGATGAGCTTTTAGTGGTTGATGCGAACGTCACTGTTGCTGAGCATATGAGTGATGCGGAGTTTGTGCAGTCTGTGACATCTTGGGGTACTCTGGATGATTCCAATAGAGAGGATGAGGCTGAGATTGTTGAACCTAATCCACCTACCATGGCTGATGCAAACAATGCTTTAGATGTCCTCAGACGTTTTATTGATACGAGAGAGTGCAAGGACTATAATAACTGCTTAAAAGCTATATCTACACTCAGTTACACTGTTGATCTTTTTCAACAAAACATCTTTTCACAGACTACATTCGATAAGTTTTTTTAAATGAAACAACTGATCAGATGTAAAGCATGCGTTTTTGCATTGGTCGTAAATGTGTACTCGTGTGAAGTTTTAAAAATTATCCGAAAATTTAGATATCGTTTTATCAGCTGAGATTTGTTTGTCGTTTTAGGTGATGTGACTGCCAGGATGTTTTAAGATTAAAATTGGCAAAATTGATCTCTGTTAAAACACTCAAAAGAAAAAGATGGGTCTTTTTCTGAGTGTTTTAACGGCGATCAAGTTTTTCCAATTTTAATCTGAAAACGTCATGGCAGTACATCACCTAAAACAACAGACAAATCTCAAGTGATAAAAAATATCTATACTTCCTGATAAATACTTTTGAAACTTTACATGAGAGGCCCTATAACTTGCAACAAGCAATCTATGATTTTGCTTTATACATAGTTTGTATATGTACATGTATCTTCTGTTAAATTCATGCACTTGTGACAGTGCTCTGATAACTTGAACGCTCTGATAACTCGAACACTTTTGCTCGGTCCCGTGAAGTTTGAGTTATCCATGTTTGACTGTATTTGAGGCAAGAGTTCAACCTGTTATCCCGCGTATGAGACTGGTTATCCCGCGTATGATGTGAATACAAAGGCAATAATGGAGGATGAATTATTCTGTTCACTGACATAATGCAACACCTGCATTGCATCATTGAAAACAATAGCTACGCATTAGGGCTTCGATGGCTCTTGCCTGCCACTCAATCTATAAGATAATCAATAGATTCAGGTTAAAGGATGTACATGTACATGAAGGTCTGAATCAGTTGTGACAATCATTCACAAGTGAGTGTAGCTGTTTTTTTGAGTCCAGTGTTAGGTCATGCCCAGACATTCTTATCTGTCTACCTACCACATACGCTCTTTACTAGCAGGTTTAATAAGGTTTATCCCGATCAAGAGATTGCTAATGATATATCAAAAGGGCGCCATTTGTAGGAATTTACTATCCGTGTGCTGTGATTTCTCAGTGGCACTCATGCCTTGCCGCGCTTTGACCACAAGTTATGAAAATCAAGTGATATTCTGCCTTGTGAACTGAGTATTTGAATGTATCATTCAATATTCAGGCCAACAAAATTACAGATTAAATATATTATACAAGCCTGAAGGTATCTAAGAAGATCCAATATTTTAGTCATTGGTCTAACAATAATGAAATTCTACATTAATCTAGAGTTGCCCGGATTGTGGTATTGGCATTTTTACCGACATAGAGGTCAAGTATATGAATCCGTATCTCTACTGACATGGAGGTTAAGTATATGAATCAGTACCGCTACCAATATGGAGGTTAAGTATATGAATCAGTATCTCTACTGACATGAAGGTTAAGTATATGAATCAGTACTTCTACCGACATGGAGGTTAAGTATATGAATTGGCTTCTACAAGTTTCCTGTTATTAATGGTAATAGTAGGCCTATCTTATGCTCCTGACAAATATAATATTCTGCAAGCTTTTATCCCTCAGATACAAATATCTAATGAATGCTGGTACTGGTAGAATATGTTTATTCGTTTGTGCCTGAACAATACGACTAATCAACTAAATGAGCAAACCTTTTGGTTAAGATTATAATACTGCCCCGTATTTTCTCATTTACCGTCATGAGAATTCTTACCACCAATTACTGGCTACCAATGCAGAATAACACTTCTATTTTACAGCATTACTAAACTAAGATGACTATTTTCTCTTCTTAAAAGTAAAGCAAATCAATCAATGTAGGTCTGTATTAAATTGATGTTTTTGCTATAAAAAAAACAATCAATTGGGGAACAAAAAAGCTTTGTAGTATCTGTGGATCAGATCATTACTGGATTGGCTCTTATATTTTGAATCTTAAAGTGTCTACATTAACCTAGGATTAAACAATTGAACAAGCCAAAAGATAACACATTGTATACTTGTATATCATTGGTTGTTTAATGTAGCTTTTCACTTGAAGAACAATGACTTGAGGTTGCAGTTCCTAAACAAGCAATAAAGCAATGTTGTGCGATGATGTTGCATTCAATAGTGCTGAACACCAGACTTCATATATCATAGGCGTACTTTTTCATTTGAATTGCCAACTAAGGAAATGGCAGATGTTATGACTCATAGGCACATTGGACAGCTCAAACAGCAGTGGGGATTAAAATGGCGAACTAACCTAATCAAACAGTAGAAATACGTAACCTCTGAAAACAGTGAATGTAACCCGCTCTGATTTTAGCCTATGCTAAAATCTTCATACGCTACTCATGACTCACCTTTGATCGTACTTTGCCCCCTGATGGGATGCCTTGACCAGTTATCACTATATCGAAAATGTTATGCTTGTTGCTCTCAGGTATACCTTGTTATTATCAACGTACATGTGCTGGTATCATTTCTTGCAGCATTCTAGTGGCATTGCAGTCAGGATTTTTCAGTTGGTCTGTGGCTTTTCTTAAAAATGACATTATTTTAATTGGTTACGTAATATTTTCTTCTGTCGGTAAACACTAAAGTAATCCGTCTAGCGGTCATGCTAAAGCATTGTCAAGGTCAGTGTAAGGTCAATACTTAGGATTATTTTACTTTTTAAATGCTGTTACCTCAAATTTCTAGCTGTTATATTTATTGCTTTCCAATGATGTGGCTACTTATTAGCAAATTCCTGGATAGATATTTTAGGGCCATAAGTTTTTCATGAGCCATATTTTTTGACAGAATCATTGTATGAAATCGGATCATAACAACTGTATCGACTCTATTCCGATTGATCTTTGGTGGCAGAGTCAATCTGGCGGTGTTTTTAGCAATCGTTTAAAGTATCGACCTTTTATCTGTGAAATCTGTGGCAGAGACAGTTGGTCATTGACTCCTGGAAAACAGGCGCTGTCTGAATAGTTTGGCTGTCTGAATAGTTTGGCGCATGAATCCATGGCATGAGGGTTGCTGAGGGCATGAGGGTTGCTGAGTGTCATCTTAGTGAGATTAGTATTAGCCAGGCTATTTAGCTGGCACTCTGTATAACATCTTCGTTGCCTGACACTCCCCTACCCCACACTAAACTTTCGTTGACTATCATCTACTTAAACTAGTTCTAATATTGCGGTCATGTTGTGAAGTGTAATTGAGATAAAACTGCACGGCTGCTATTTGTAACTTCTAGCCTCTGACTCGTTATATGACTCAGTTGAACTGTTGACCTGGACCTGACCCTTAGTCAGCATCAGATAATTTGCTACTCACTCTCTCATGCTTATCAATTGCTTGTCAACTATAAGCCTGCTATACCTCGGGAATCCTTATAAAAGAGAATTTCTTCTAAAGTTATCACTTTAGCAAGATCTTCCTTTGAATGTAATCCACTCCTATTATTACACGCTAACACCGAATGCATAACTCTTCTTTCTTACACCTACTGCACTGTTGTTGCAATACTTTGCTCAACTTCTTTGCTCAAGTGTTAGCCTTGGCAGCTCATCACTCGAGTGCTGTCGCTGCCATGGAATAAAGAAACGAACATATGTGGCTAGTTTCCTTAAAGTTTTGGTTTTGATTGTAGTGAGAACCGCGCAAAGCCAGGTGGTATCTGCGTCGCTAACCACACATCTCCTATAGATGTCATCATCCTGCAGAATGACAACAGCTATGCGCTGGTAGGCTGACAACTACTGTAGGTTACTATATAAACTCGGACATTAGCTGTTTTTCAAGGCAACTCTTGTGCTATGCCATGTAACTAGGTTGTTCTTCAACTAACCCATGGCACTGCAGAATATGTTATATAGAGTGATCCCTTGTATGTTGACCCTGTCACACTGGAATGGGACAGGGTCAGCATGAATTCAGCAAGGTTTGAACAAATAAAAAGCGAGCTATTCACCGTTAATTGAACTCTTTTTAAAGTAAAAACTAGATTTAGAGAAGCATTACCGAACTAGCTTATTGTTTTTTAAAGGAAACATGGGTGAAGGTCATTCGAAAATTTTTTAAAAGTTGTATGATCTCCATGAAATAGTTCTTACGGTTAAAAGATGAGCAAGTGAGATTGGACCATGGTTTTTAGATAAAGCAATACGGTGAGCCAAATATTTTAATTATACGTTATGATCATTTATACCAGCTGCCTCACAATGGTTGATATATAGTATTTACGCAATAGATTTTATAATTATGCCAACTGCCTCACAACTTGTAAATTACAGTTGATTTAATGTACATAAAAGCTAGTGTTGGGCAATGCAATTTCACAGTTTGTCACTTGTCGCCATCTGCGCTGGTCCCCATTAACCGTGATAAATGAGCAACTACCATATGTACTCTTTTTATTCTCGCTCTACTAGGCAAAGCCAGTTGTTGTTCGCTGTTAAGTTGGTGGTATGTTACCACAAAGATTTTGTGCATCATTTCTAGATTGGACAGAGACATGGAGGGTTTATGGGCATGGTGCAGAATGCCCTCTCTAGGGCTGCAGATCACATTTGGTTTGAGAGATCGGTGTCAAGAGACAGAATATCAGTTGCCAATAGGTAAGGGCACTTGCTGTTGCGCGGCTCACCTCTACAACACGCATGCAATGTGATCTTGTTCATGGCATCTGTTAATAGTCCTGTGTAGCCTACCCTTTCCTTGAAAAAATACTTGTGCTATAGAAAGTTTGCTGTTGACAGGATTTCCTACATTAAACTTAGTGAAAGAATGAACACGTCAGTTTAAGTGTTTCTTGTCTTTTTCAGGTTACGGGCGCATGTTCACGATACAACCAAACAGCCTATCCTTATATTTCCTGAAGGAACTTGTATCAACAACACTTCTGTTATGATGTTTAAAAAGGGTAGCTTTGACGTAGGGGGAGTTATCTACCCAGTAGCCGTCAAGGTACGTTTATACAAAAAGGAAAATATTTCAGAATAAACCTGATTAACAAAATTGTAACCACTTGTTCAAAGTAGTACAGTCAAACATGGATAACTCGAACTTCAAGGGACCGAGCAAAAGTGTTCGAATTATCAGAGCATTCAAGTTATCAGAGCACTGTCACAAGTCCATATATTTACTTATTTATTAGTAGATACATGTACATATACAAACTATAATATAAATCAAAAGCACAAATGGCTTGTTTCAAATTAAATGCTTCTAATGTAAAGTTTAAAACGTTTTCATGAAAAAGTATAGAGATTTTTCTATCACTTGAGATTGGTTTGTTGTTTGAGGTGATGTTATTGCCAGGACGTTTTTCAGATTGACATTGGCAAAACTTGATCGTTGTTGAAATGCTCAAAAGAAAAGACATTTTTTTCTTTTGGGGTTTTACCCACAATCAATTTTGTCGTTTTTTCTTGAAGTTTATGCAGATTACCTTACTCTACCTGGGATTCGTTAAGAGCAACACTCCAAGGCAGTTCAATTAGAAGTTTTACGAGGTTTTACGGTACATTCTATATCACTCACGCTTTTTTAATAGATACTTATTGAATGTACACACGTATTCTGTGTTTGGGTCAAACGATGAATAGTTTTTTGTAGCTCAGACAACGTATACGTTTAATTACAACATTTTTTAAGACGTTTTAAACATTCAACATTCCGACGTTGATTCAACACGGAATCAACGTCGGAAAACTATTCATCACGGGCTAGCCGAGTCACGCACTCAAGGGTTTTCGCCACGCACATACAAAACAACATGCGATTTTTGTTTTGTATGTGCGTGACGAAAATTCTTGCGCGCGTGACCCGGCTAGCCCGTGCTATTCATCGTATCGCAGTATAAATCAAATTTCACCAAACTTTTAGAAAAGTCGTTGACAAAAATATTTTGCCGATGGTGGTAATAACGACGCTTATGAATTACAAAAAGATGAAGTTTACCTCTATGACTTTGAATAAAGTGATTTTCTAAAGCGAACACAACCGTTTCGGTAGCTGTTGGGCAAAAAAACAGTTCGAATTAACAGTGTTGAGTTCGAGTTATCTATAGCAATTTATCATTACGTGAGAACGGACCAAAGGAAATGTTCGAATTAACCATGTGTTCGAGCTATCCGTGGACGAGTTATCCATGTTTGACTGTAATTATAAAACATGAAAATTATAATAAATGTATCTGGTGTATTGGAGTGAGCTAGGAGACTTGGAGTTATGGTTCTGTTAAATTAGATACTATTACATGCGAAAGATATATCTTTTACTAGGATTCTAATTGGATAAAAATTTCTTTAAAAGGTTGAAGTATGAATACAAACTGCTCTAGTCGTGATCATAACAATTATTTGTAAATTGCGTGCTCAATTTTGGTGCATGCAGTGAACAAGTTGACTAGGTTTCACGTACTGCGAATCTTTTAAAATGGGTAATGGTTGGCATTTTATATTTTAAAGGCTTGTACTGCTCCTCATTACATGGATAAAACTCACGAGTATATTTACGCGGTACATTCTAAGCTCAAGTCAAATAGAAGTTGTTTTCTCCTTTACATATATTTTGACATAAAGGTGGTGAAGTTCTCCACATTCTTTATACATATATAATGTAGAAAGCTAATTGAATCTACAGCTATAAAAAAATTTAAGGTCACGAACCTAACTTTGGTAAAAAGGTTTTTCTACTTGTCTATCACTAAAAATTATGCCAGGCTGTTACGTTCAATATTTTTCACTTTCACATTTTGTGGAGTTGAGGTATTTTTTCAGTAAATTGTTCAGGTAGTGTAGGCATTGTGCAGGTATTTGCTGGAGGTGATTGCTTGTTGGAGAAAGCCAAAGTTGTGTTTCAGATGCTGGTTATGTACAATTCAGAATATTATACCTATAAATTTTAAAATGCTAACTGTTTATTTTTATAATGGATTTGAATTATCTATTTAACATGAAATGGTACATATATACAGTAATATCCTGACATATTCCTGGCTATATGTTGTTGTATTACCTTGAGACTGTTAAGTTCTGATTGAGGAATTGATGAAATACTATTTCATTGGGTAATTGGAAGAGATATCATATAAACTGATCAAACTGTTTATTCATAGCAGTACTATTATACAGTATGACTCGAGATTCGCCGACTGTTTCTGGAACTCGAGCAAATATAACATGCTCGAGCACATTGGCATGCTGTTGACGAGCTGGGCTATCGTGGCAGATGTATGGTATCTGCCTCCTGTTACCCAACAGGAAGGGGAGTCGTCCATAGCTTTTGCTAATCGTGTCAAGTCTGAGATTGCGAGACAAGGAGGCCTTGTTGACCTTGAGTGGTAGGTCATCTGTCTTTAGCCATTTGTGTATTTTACATTTGTCTGTGTCATTATTGCTTGCTTATTTGAGAATGAAATTTTTATATATATGAATTTTAGACATTTTTAAGTTATGCCGTTTTCAAATTCTAATTTATGCCTAAGCTAAATTTGGATTTGTCTCCACTGGCATTCCTTTTGCATGGTGGTGCATTCAAGCATTGCCAACCATGTCTGTTTGCAAACATTTAACTCTAGCTGTTTTGATATAAATTATACAAGTCAAGTAAACAAGTTTACAATCTAAACTTTTATTAAATCCATTTATATGTAAATTTTATTACAAAAGTTTGGAAATTGTTTTGTAGTAAGCTTTCCAACTTGGAGAATATTATTATAGTAATATTACACGGTTGATAATAATTGATGGGACTCAGAGTAGACTTGAATTACTTGCTTATGCAATTAGGGAAATTAGGTTTGGGAACATAAAAACACTTACATAGATAGTAGGTGTCATTGTTTGTACTGACTCTGCCCAAGATTTCATAAAACATAAGATAACAAACAGTGAGACAATGATATGTCACTTATAGCATAGGCCATTGTTAACATTTTACATATGTTGTGGTTCCACTCGTGGGTATGGGTGCCAAATTTCTAGAGATTATTCCTCAAAGAGATTACTCAAGAATAATTTGGGGTTGTCTGTCTCATAATCATTTGTGTAAAACTCTAGACTTCATTACATTATTTTGCCTCCTCAAACACGCATGCGCACACACTTATCAAGCATTATAGAATATTTGTTGTGATCAATTACTTAGTTTTGATTGGCTAATCACATTCATAGCGACTTGTGATAAATCTGTGTTTAAGCTTGGTTCCAATGGAGTTGGCATTGCTATCTCACTTCAATTGGAATGTGTTTCACTTCTGACTCGCTGATAGATAGGAAAAATGTAGTCAAATAGAAAATTCGAAAGGTTTTTACCTTATGAAACTGACAATTCACATCATGGACTCTAATTCTCTGACCGAATAAGTTTATCGCAGCATAGCTTACAGATTTGAAGGTGAAAACTCTCTAGCCTTGTATGGATTCTATTGCCAGAGAGCATGTACCTCATGAGCCACTATCGTAAACAAACGCACTGCCGTGACTTTATATTAAAAGTGCTGCTAGTGCAATGAAGATTTCTGATGAAGAATTATGCACATTTTTTTAGCTTATGGAGCTGCATGATAAGGAAAAAAAATATTGAAAACATACTGGGATCAAATGAACGTTAGCTGAATTTATTTTTGCAAGTCTCTTTGGTTTAAAGTAAATAATTGTGAAAAAAACTTGTTCTTTAAGTGCAATAGTGTCTACTTGTTTCCCTAGCTAAATAGTAGCATCCAGAATTATTTGTTTCTTTGCAATAATTAGTGCAAATGTTTGAGCTAATATAGTGCCGTGTGAGTGTATGAATTCGTAACCATTGTAAACCAGACCTCAACTCTACATAAATATTCTCATTCTGTTACTAAATATTTTCAGTCAGTGAACTCTGTTGTATGGCTAAACACGAGCAACTCGAACTGTTGCATGTTTAGCGCGCTCTGTCCTACAGTTTTATATGTATCCAGTCACTGTAGAGGTTGTTTAAGCTTGCTTAGGACTTGTATGTATCATCAAGTTTCAATAAAGGATTAATAGCATTAACCTCTTCCCTTAGCGTGAGTTGATGAAAAAGTTCGAGTGTATTTTTAATTAATTGGTCCAGCTTGATTTTTACTTGTTAACTTGAACTGATTTCATTGTATCGTATGTATTGTTTGATTTGGGTGGTTGTTATAAAATACAAACGTGACCACTACAGTCACCGATCAGAAAAAAGACTCAATCCGGAGAAATTCTTTTGATCAAAAGTACCATCAGAACAGATATTTTGAGTATTCTCAGGTAGTGAATAGTTTGGTTGTTGAAGCTCTCTAAATATGCTCACCAATTCCATCGTTATTCCCTGATTATTTATTGCGGAAAGGGTGCATGTCTATGGAATACTTCGCTGATCAGAGATGATTTATGCACCGCTTGTTGGCGATAACCATAAAATAATTCATTTGTTCGGACTGCAGCCCTTTCACTCATTCCATAAGATATACATGCATGCCTGGACAGCGTCTAACCAATTGATTCAGTTCTGTTCTCTAACACTCACAGGGATGGAGGTCTGAAGAGAGAGAAACCCAAGGCCTCGCTCAAGCAGCTGCAACAGCGCATGTTCTTTAACAAGCAGCTCACAACAGATTGAGTGCACAATTCCAACACCTATGCTCAATTGTACAGACCTCTAAAATTGACTATTTTTTATCTCGATGAACTGCGTAGCTTGGTAACGCAGTTTCGAACTTTCATAATGTAAAAACAATGAGTGAGTTTTTTTCGACGGAATTTGGAGCTTTGGAGTGGACCCGTTTCAAGGACTATTCATTCCATAAATCTTTGAAGTGCTCCATTTTCTACATTTTGGCTAATTACATTATTTGATGAATCTAGCTGTAGCTCTAACATGCATATTATGGAGTGAGTTGTATAGAAGAGTTGTTAGTCTCAACTCATTACCTCTTGGTGGCCTTGACCTTCCACGTGGTCATTCTGTGTATAGACAGGTCATAGGATATTGAGCCTGTTTTATAAATATTCTTGGCCAACCTACAAGCGTAGTCATGAAACCTCAGATATCAATGTATCGGTGCTTCATACATACGAGATTCTCCTATGGTTTGTGATGAAAAAGATACTCAAATAGCTCTTGTCTAAGGTGAATGGGCATTTTCTTATCAAGCTAGATTCGTATTGGAGGCTCATTTTTATATCAGACTAATTTTTGTTTTATTGACCCTCTCTACTCTATTGGTCTCACTTGTGTCCGCTCACACTGTTAGCTCATGTATATCTATGTGTTTTGTTGAGATCTGGGAGCTGGGGAAGACCTTGGAAGCTTTCGTACCTCTCAACATATTCGTGTAATTACTTTTCTGTTACATTTTTTGCTGCCAGCAGTATCTGTGTTAACTTTGGTCAGACCGTACACTGTTTTTATGCACTAATATATTAGCTATTAATTCTTATCTTCTGATCACCTGCGATAAGCTCACTGCATGGCGTATGGCCACCTGCTCTACCGTGTCACTTATGCATGTATAGTAATGGTAGAACCACATAAAGTCACTTTCAACTCTAGGCCATACACAGTAAGGGTTCTTGTAGCAATTCCATACTAGAACATTCTATAAACAATGGTCGTGTATGGTTTAGCAAATTTAGAGTACTAGTAGGGTCCAGTTAATACACGATACGCGAGTTAAAGTTTACGTTAAAGTGAAGCTATGTTAAGATGTACCGGTTTGAACAAAAATTTTTAATTGCCGCAAGTGTTCAACCAAGCAGCTCTGCAACACAAAAATAAATATACACACACATCAGCCACATTTGGTGACCATGCAGAGGAATATGGACTGGTGTGGTAAATTAAGTAATAAAGTTTGGTAACCATGCAGAGAAATATAGACTGGTGGGGTAGATTAAGTAATAAAGTTTGGTAACCATGCAGAGGAATATGGACTGGTGTGATAGATTAACTAATAAAGTTTGGTAACCATGCAGAGGAATATGGACTGGTGTGGTAGATTAAGTAATAAAGTTTGGTAACCATGCAGAGGAATATGGACTGGTGTGGTAGATTAAGTATAAAGTTTGGTAACCATGCAGAGGAATATGGACTGGTGTGGTAGATTAAGTATAAAGTTTGGTAACCATGCAGAGGAAGATGGACTGGTGTGATAGATTAAGTAATAAAGTTTGGTAACCATGCAGAGGAATATGGATTGGTGTGGTAGATTAAGTAATAAAGTTTGGTAACCATGCAGAGGAAAATGGACTGGTGTGGTAGATTAAGTAATAAAGTTTGGTAACCATGCAGAGGAATATGGACTGGTGGGGTAGATTAAGTAATAAAGTTTGGTAACCATGCAGAGGAATATGGACTGGTGTGGTAGATTAAGTATAAAGTTTGGTAACCATGCAGAGGAATATGGACTGGTGTGGTAGATTAAGTATAAAGTTTGGTAACCATGCAGAGGAATATGGACTGGTGTGGTAGATTAAGTAATAAAGTTTGGTAACCATGCAGAGGAATATGGACTGGTGTGGTAGATTAAGTATAAAGTTTGGTAACCATGCAGAGGAATATGGACTGGTGTGGTAGATTAAGTAATAAAGTTTGGTAACCATGCAGAGGAATATAGACTGGTGTGGTAGATTAAGTAATAAAGTTTGGTAACCATGCAGAGGAATATGGACTGGTGTGGTAGATTAAGTATAAAGTTTGGTAACCATGCAGAGGAAAATGGACTGGTGTGATAGATTAAGTAATAAAGTTTGGTAACCATGCAGAGGAATATGGACTGGTGTGGTAGATTAAGTATAAAGTTTGGTAACCATGCAGAGGAATATGGACTGGTGTGGTAGATTAAGTAATAAAGTTTGGTAACCATGCAGAGGAATATAGACTGGTGTGGTAGATTAAGTAATAAAGTTTGGTAACCATGCAGAGGAATATGGACTGGTGTGGTAGATTAAGTATAAAGTTTGGTAACCATGCAGAGGAAAATGGACTGGTGTGGTAGATTAAGTATAAAGTTTGGTAACCATGCAGAGGAATATGGACTGGTGTGGTAGATTAAGTATAAAGTTTGGTAACCATGCAGAGGAAAATGGACTGGTGTGGTAGATTAAGTATAAAGTTTGGTAACCATGCAGAGGAATATGGACTGGTGTGGTAGATTAAGTAATAAAGTTTGGTAACCATGCAGAGGAATATGGACTGGTGTGGTAGATTAAGTAATAAAGTTTGGTAACCATGCAGAGGAATATGGACTGGTGTGGTAGATTAAGTATAAAGTTTGGTAACCATGCAGAGGAATATGGACTGGTGTGGTAGATTAAGTAATAAAGTTTGGTGACCATGCAGAGGAATATGGATTGGTGTGGTAGATTAAGTATAAAGTTTGGTAACCATGCAGAGGAATATGGACTGGTGTGGTAGATTAAGTATAAAGTTTGGTAACCATGCAGAGGAATATGGACTGGTGTGGTAGATTAAGTAATAAAGTTTGGTAACCATGCAGAGGAATATGGACTGGTGTGGTAGATTAAGTAATAAAGTTTGGTAACCATGCAGAGGAATATGGACTGGTGTGGTAGATTAAGTATAAAGTTTGGTAACCATGCAGAGGAATATGGACTGGTGTGGTAGATTAAGTAATAAAGTTTGGTAACCATGCAGAGGAATATAGACTGGTGGGGTAGATTAAGTAATAAAGTTTGGTAACCATGCAGAGGAATATGGACTGGTGTGGTAGATTAAGTAATAAAGTTTGGTAACCATGCAGAGGAATATGGACTGGTGTGGTAGATTAAGTATAAAGTTTGGTAACCATGCAGAGGAAAATGGACTGGTGTGGTAGATTAAGTATAAAGTTTGGTAACCATGCAGAGGAAAATGGACTGGTGTGGTAGATTAAGTATAAAGTTTGGTAACCATGCAGAGGAATATGGACTGGTGTGGTAGATTAAGTATAAAGTTTGGTAACCATGCAGAGGAAAATGGACTGGTGTGGTAGATTAAGTAATAAAGTTTGGTAACCATGCAGAGGAATATGGACTGGTGTGGTAGATTAAGTATAAAGTTTGGTAACCATGCAGAGGAATATGGACTGGTGTGGTAGATTAAGTATAAAGTTTGGTAACCATGCAGAGGAATATGGACTGGTGTGGTAGATTAAGTATAAAGTTTGGTAACCATGCAGAGGAATATGGACTGGTGTGGTAGATTAAGTATAAAGTTTGGTGACCATGCAGAGGAATATGGACTGGTGTGATAGATTAAGTATAAAGTTTGGTAACCATGGGGAGGAATATGGATTGGTGTGGTAGATTAAGTAATAAAGTTTGGTAACCATGGGGAGGAATATGGACTGGTGTGGTAGATTAAGTATAAAGTTTGGTAACCATGGGGAGGAATATGGACTGGTGTGGTAGATTAAGTAATAAAGTTTGGTGACCATGCAGAGGAATATGGACTGGTGTGGTAGATTAAGTAATAAAGTTTGGTAACCATGCAGAGGAATATGGACTGGTGTGGTAGATTAAGTAATAAAGTTTGGTAACCATGCAGAGGAATATGGACTGGTGTGGTAGATTAAGTAATAAAGTTTGGTAACCATGGGGAGGAATATGGACTGTTGTGGTAGATTAAGTAATAAAGTTTGGTAACCATGCAGAGGAATATGAAGTGGTGTGGTAGATTAAGTATAAAGTTTGGTAACCATGCAAAGGAATATGGACTGGTGTGGTAGATTAAGTAATAAAGTTTGGTAACCATGCAGAGGAATATGGACTGTTGTGGTAGATTAAGTAATAAAGTTTGGTAACCATGCAGAGGAATATGGACTGGTGTGGTAGATTAAGTAATAATGTTTGGTAACCATGCAGAGGAATATGGACTGGTGTGGTAGATTAAGTAATAAAGTTGGTGTGCGCTATGTAAGTAACTAATCGCTTTAATCTTTTGATTGGATTCTGGTCAACAGTGATTAGTTCAATGAATGGTAACTTAGTAAAGTTGGTAGTCGCTGGCTAGTCAGGAGTCACGAGATTAAGTCATTAACCACAGCGAGTTTATTAGTGGCTAGGGTATATACTCAACAGGACCAGAAGTCACTGAGTGAAGTCAAAGGGTCTTAAAATATGTCAGCACTACGCTGGCTTAGTTCTCAAACCAGTCATGTGGGACACAAAGGTAAATTTACAAAATAGATTAAAAGTTTTGGTCTTCTGTAATTCCATTTTAATATTAGTTACAATTTTCAAAATCCAGTAAACAATATCTTAACAAAGATGACAATGAATAAAATATTCTTATCTTATCGGTATACTTTGTGGCTAAAACTTCTTTCCATAATTCCAGTTGACTGGTTTGTTCACAAACCAGTCAACTGGAATTATGGTGATTCTAAGCAACTAGTGATTCTAAGCAATGATTGTCAAGCCATTGCTTAGAGAAAAATGCTTAGAATATGGTCAGACAACATATTAATCACTGCCCACAATATATGACAACATATTAATCACTATTCACAATATATGACAACATATTAATCACTACTCGCAATATATGACAACATATTAATCACTGCCCACAATATATGACAACATATTAATCACTACTCACAATATATGACAACATATTAATCACTACTCACAATATATGACAACATATTAATCACTACTCACTATATATGACAACATATTAATCATTGCTCACAATATATGACAATATATTAATCACCGCTCACAATATATGACAACATATTAATCATTGGTCACAATATATGACAGCATATTAATCATTGGTCACAATATATGACAACATATTAATCACTACTTACAATATATGACAACATATTAATCATTGCTCACAATATATGACAACATATTAATCATGGCTCACAATATATGACAACATATTAATCATTGCTCACAATATATGACAACATATTAATCACTATTCACAATATATGACAACATATTAATCACTACTCACAATATATGACAATATATTAATCACTATTCACAATATCTGACAACATACTAACCATTGCTCACAATATATGACAACATATTAACCACCGCTCACAATATATGACAACATATTAATCACTATTCACAATATATGACAACATACTAATCACTGACCACAATTATATGACAACATTAATCACTGCTCTAAATTTATTAATATGTGTGGATGTATCAGCAGCATGTATATATGTATGCTGCTAAAATATGGTTGTAGTGATGGTGATGGTGGTGGCTGTGTCTGGCAGGTTGCCAAAAATATCTGATTGAAAATGGAAGAAACCCTGGCATTGCCAGGCATACCACTAGTTCTAGCTAAAATATTTCAATGACAACAGCTCTTTGTTTTTCCTCATGCAGAATTAAACAATCAACTGCAATAGCAGCTTGTTTCTGTTGGAGGGCTTTACAAACAGCTTGTTGAGATGAGTGTCACACCTGAAGCTCAGTGCAGAATGTCAGAAACTCAATTGTCCTTAAACTTAATCGCTTGACCTTGCAACATGATGCAGTGACATTCTTGTTTCTGGGGATTATTCAATGTTTATTTAATTCAATGTTTCATTCACAAACTCACGGATTAAAATTGACTTCCTTGAAAATTATACACCCTGTATTTTTCATCGGCTTTGCTGTTCTTAGATATTAGATATTGTTGATTATTTGATGTTGTTAGATATTTTGTTATCTAAATTGTATTTTTTCTGAGTTTCCTTTACTGATTACCGTCCTACATGTACTCATAGCATTAATGTTCCCAGCGCATCTTGCTATACATAAAAAAAGAATGACTAGCTTTGATTATAGAGTGTGTATGTAAAGTCCATCGTGATTGCTTATGCATCTGTTGTAAATTTCTATAAGTACTATTTCACTTCAGCTAGAAGTTTTAGACAGAAGTTGATGTCAATTTGCTCTTCCATAATTTATTGCTGCCTCTTTAACCCAGTACGGAATAACATAGCCTGGGGTCCTATGATTATTCATAATTTGCTGAACTTACTTTACACTAGAGCTTGAAAGCCTATTCATGCAGAACAACATCTCTTTTTACTCGCACAAGTGTTACAGCTAAAAGAAGTACAATTGCCTTGGATTCTCCGCTGCCAGTGCTGACTACGTGAGGTTTTTCAGTAATTGCATTATACATTATTTACAATCCTTCAGCGGTGGAAATATTAAGTGTCCTCAAACTACGAGCTTCCTCAATTCACAACGAGCTCGTGAAGTGTCCAAAGACTACGTAAGATCAAATCGAGTTAAAGCTTTTAAACTTCTTGCAAAATCGCAAGCATTTTTCTCTGTTCGGTCGTCATGGCTGGTGTCACCGATATGGTCTCTAAAATGAGCCAAGAAGAATTCGATGAATATTTTAGAGAATATATTAAAACCCAAAACTATAGCCAAAGTAAGGATACGTGGAAAGAACTCCCTACATGGGAAGTTGGACTGAAAATAAGCATAGCCGTGGTAATACTACTCGTCTCTCTCGTGGGAAACGGTCTCGTGCTCGCTGCTCTGCAGAGAAAGAAGAGTCTTCGCAGTGTCACCAACCTTTTCATCATCAACTTGGTCATAGCCGACTTGCTGGTTACCCTCTCCGTTACTTGGATCCAGTTGGTTGATGAACTCTCTAATGGCTGGCTGCTTGGTCCAGTTCTTTGTAAATATAACCCGATGCTCGGAGGTGAGTTGTCATTTTACATGATCACTTGTATGCCGTATGTAATAGGTCATGGTGTGACATGATCACTTGTATGCTATATGTAATAGGCCACGGTGTGACATGATCACTTGGATGCTATATGTAATAGACCATGGTGTGCAATGGTCACATTATGTCAGGACCAGCTGCAAGATAGAGCAGGAATTTTTAATTTCAAATCTTAATAAATAATGAATAAATTCTTTTTGTTTTGTTATAAAGTTTTCTGCCAGATAAAAAACTTCTGCTTGATTATTATAATTATCGTAATTGTTAGCGGATAAAACAGCTCGTTTATAAGTATTACTAAATCACCAAATATGTCTTCTAAAATCAGTCAATATCCTTTCATGTCACTTTTGCAGCTATTATGTGTTCAATGTATTGAATAATGAATTATTATTTTATTATTAATTATATTGAATATAATAATATAATAATAATGAATTAAAACAAAAAATAGTTGGCAACAAAGCAAACATTTTTTATTCTGTTTTAGGACTGAAATACAAAGAAGATCGATAATGTCAGTTTCACATGAAAAATTTTATGAACTTTTTCTAAATAAAAACTTACTTGCATATAATAGCACAAGAACTCTGCCCAAGTACTTAGGCGAACTTATCCAGCCCCACAATTTAACTAAAGAAATATTGTTCAGACTGTAACATTTATAGCTAACTGGCTTCAGTACTGAAGATTGGAATAAAAATTTAGTAAAAGTTTTAAACATTATAAAACCGTCACAAGCTGCGTTTCTAGTTTTTAAGCATGCCTCCTAATATAATAAAATATCGGTATGTACTTTGCATGTTTAATCATTCAAATTGATGGAAATAAACACCAATAGTATCAGCCGTCCGCAATAATTCTTTTGAGGAAATAAAAGTAGGCAATTATTCAAATACCGATCAGCATGAGATTCTTGAGATGGTAGATCAGTTAACAACACTGGTATGTTGCTGGTAAGAAAGCTTTATGAAAGGAGATAAAATCTACTCATGTTAATTAGTCTAAAAATTATTTGCGAGCTATTCTTTGATAGTCCTTTGCAAAGACAAAATCAAAAGTATTTTTAGACAATAACTCAATAGAATATTTATATCATCAAATGTCTTTAACGAATTAAGGAACTTGACTGTTTAATAATTATAATAAGGTTCAACCCTCTGTTCGGGTGGAGTAAGAAGCACCCGAAATCTGTAATTACTAGGCAACTTTCTCAGGCCAAAGTATGAGAGTTAGTGAACCCTTCTTAAGTCAAGGGAGTTGTTTTTAGAACAAAATTTTAGTTTAAATATTTCTGGAACCACAAACTGATGCATTTCAGAAGTGGCATTCATCTCCTCCGTATTAACTATGACCGCCATATCGATGGAAAGGTTCTTTGGTATCGTCACACCATTTATGTTTTGCTCGTATAAACGAGAGAAGATGATACTGACAGCGGTTGCGATATGGCTGACTGCAGTAGCTGTGGCAACGCCCTTATCAGGTAAGTCTGAGAGGTCAATACTTACTATAAACTGTATTTCTATTTTGACCTCCTTTCTATTTTGACCTCCATTCATAAGCTCCTATATTCTTTTATATAGGAGCAGGCAGCGCAAACAGTATAGAAATGATATTAGTGAATTATGGTGCTGTCCATTATAGCCCAGGCATCAAGTACTGTGTAGTCAGTGTAAGTCATGTATATATATATAGCACACGCAGAACAAATTCTAAGTTTAGCAAGTGACTAAATGAGATTACAAAGGCATATGTGGATACAGCTGTTATCCCAGTTAAACTGTTATGTGATCACATATTTATAGCTGTTGGGAAGGTTGGTGCTTCGGTTAGGTTCCATGTTAGTTTCGCTCTCCTCCCTAGAATAATGGTATATATACATATGACATTATCATAAGTGACACTAGTGATCAGTTAACATATGGCAATTTTACTCAACACCTGCAAACATTGCAATGCTCAGCTGTGGCACATGCATACATGTGCGTGCAATAAAAATTACATACTTCAGATACAAGAATAGTGAACAATTTTAACAAATCAAGTGTTTGTACTAGGTTAGTAAACCACTGTAGTAAGTGTTAGTTCTAGGTTAGTTAACTACTGTAACTACTGTCAAGTGTTAGTAATACTGTAGGTGAGGTTCACAGAGGTTGTGCTCCTATGGAGTTACTAAGGATTTAGTCTAGGTTCCATTTATCCGTATTCTAACATATGTCTTATTATTTTAAGTATTACCGTGGTAACGCTACAGCATCCTAAAACCTCCATGCATTAATGGAAAGGTTGAGAAAAAGCCTAACAGAGATATGGCAGCTTTAGACAATTTTATCTATGCCAAAGGTGCCAAAAGATCTTTTTTGTTCTTTTGCAGTACTATTGTGAAATATTAGTGAAAAGGTTTTAAATAGTCAGAAAAGAGTCTTCCACTCTTGTGAATCTGTGCTTACACTTACGTGTCTACTAGCTACTGTATAAATCCTGTTCTTTAGCAGTAACTGTCATGCTGATTCTTCTTGTCTCACAGTGTACACTGAGCAGGAGACTCGTGATTGGGTGGATTTCCGTGAGGTTTGGTGTGTGTCGCGGTGGCAAAGTGTTGCGCCCAACTCTGAGGTAGCAGCGAGTATAAGAAAGGCCTACTTCACAGTACGCTTCTGTATACTCTATGCCCTGCCTATGCTCATAATGACTGCTGCCTATTCAGCCATTATGGTCAAACTAAGGGCAAAGGCTTCGGAAATTACTGAGCTCAACCACAACCTACAAAAGCAGAAGCTGAACAGCAGAAGAAGGGTTAGTAAGCAATAGTCAGTAGACAGCTAAATTAGAGTTTGGGCTCAGTTAAAGAAGAGTTAGTGTTCAGTTAGGAAGGAGTTGGTGAGAAGTAGAGAAGTCAGTATGCTTTAGTTAAGGTCAAGTATACAGAAGGAAAAGGTTGGTGTGCAGAGAGAAAAGAGTTAGCATGCAGTAGGAGTGTTATGAGTATCCAGTCGAAAAAGAGGCGGGTATGAAGCAGATGAAGAGCCAAGGATACAGTAGAAAAAAGGCCGTAGTTGGGAAAAAATTAGTTATTGTATGGTAAGGGGAGTGTTCAGTATAAAGTACCAGTAATAGTTATTGTATGGTAAGGGGGGAGTGTTCAGTATGAAGTACCAGTAATAGTTATTGTATGGTAAGGGGGGAGTGTTCAGTATGAAGTACCAGTAATAGTTATTGTATGGTAAGGGGGAGTGTTCAGTATGAAGTACCAGTAATAGTTATTGTATGGTAAGGGGGGAGTGATCAGTATGAAGTACCAGTAATAGTTATTGTATGGTAAAGGGGGAGTGTTCAGTATGAAGTACCAGTAATAGTTATTGTATGGTAAGGGGGGAGTGTTCAGTATGAAGTACCAGACCTACGACGGAGAGCGCCTATAATAAGTGAGTTTAAAGTGTTCTAATCTTTGATCATTTGTACGTGAAAAAAGAATTGATTATTGATTATTGATGACAAACTGATAGTCATTTGAACATACTTAATCTGCCTAGCTTTCAACATCTTCAATTTCTTGACTGCAAAAAGTTGCCTTCATACGTTTTCACGGTTTTTTGAACTAAAGAAGATTTTTGCCTAACACATACGCCCGCACGCGCACACGCGCACACACACATGCACACAGACGTTCACGTTTCAGTTAAGTTCTTACACAGCCAGAGAAAGCTATTTTTTATGATTTGATAAATTATACCTAATACCTAATCCGCAATAAAATCAATTCTGACGTAAAGCTAATAATTTGAACAGCCTAATTTACGAGTTCCTGCATATTTTACAATAACAGTAACTATCTTGTTATGAAAGTAGTGGAGTCCATCTAAAAGTATCTAGCTTTACTATCGTGATGTATTTTTCTGAAAAACCTGGTCATATATCTGAGAGCTCAGCTGCAAATCGATAGAATATCTGTTGCTATCTAGCACTGTTTGATATAAATTTTCCCAATGTCAGCAATTTCATTGGAGCAGCGGTCAAACCATCGCATAGACAAATACTGATTAAACAGAGGAAGTGTTACTTTAAGCTCTATGTCATGTTGACTAAGCCATAGAAAGATTAGCCAATGATATCTCCTGCTCAAATGTAGGGTGTCAGATATTTTTGACCGGCGTCTATGGAATTTAGTGTTCTTGCAATTAACATGATCTAGTGTCTCTGATCGTATCATAATACAGTATCAATTTAACTTTCTACTCTATTATTTCAAATTTTTGGTGGGACAAATACCTGAAAACTGAACTTTTTGCTCATGTAATGAAATTGTTTAGGTCAGTATCCGATGTTGTAATGTGATTGTATATGGGCGGAGATGTTGTTACGATAAAATATGATGTATCAGCCCTGCATTTTTTTAAGTAGGCAAACATGCTGTAATGATATGCGAGAACAGCGGTGTTAAATTTAAGTAGATGAATATGTTGCTATAGCAACGTGTAACAGCCCAGTGCTATGTGTACACAGCAGATCATGCTAACCATGGTTTAAATGCAAGCAAGCATAGAGGTTGGATGTACAACAGTCCTCCGCCCTTGCATTTTGAAACAAACTAAGGCTAGGGCTCTCTTTGTAGGGGTATATTTATAGAGCTATCTTTATAAAGCTATCTTTGTAAGAGTATATGAACAGATAACTGCACAGTTGCAGTATAAACCAAATAATCATGCCTCATCATATATTTCCTTAAACTAAACTATGGGTGAAGATATTTTCCCAGGAACTGGCTCATGTAGTCAATGTGAAGGTTACTTCTTGGTTGCCTGAAATACTATAAGAAACAGCTGTATGTGCATATTTTTAAATGCCAACAGATTCTTTTTATATTTGCAGGTAATATTTATGCTGATAGTCTTACTGACAGCATTCACCATATGTTGGCTGCCGGTGCAAGTCTTCACACTCTTGTATGAGCACAGGCTACACAAAGTTTATGTGAGTTTCTATTTTTCATCATACAAATTTCTCCGCTATGATTTTGACAGACAAGACAAGTGCCGCTCATATTCATCATCTGCACAAAGTTAGCGGAATGAACAGTATAGGCAGAGCTTGTATTTCTGGATAATAAAATGTTAATAATAACACAGCAAAAGCAAACATAATGAGAATGTTCACTGCTTTTTATACAGAGCAAGAGCAGGTATGTCAATAGGTAATTGGAGAAACTTTAAATAGACTATTAATTAAAATTTATGGAAATATGAAAAAAGCAAAATTTATGGAAATATTAAAAATTTAAATTTATAGAAATACGAAAAATTTAAATTTATGAAAATATGAAAAATAAAAGTTTATAGAAAAATGAAAAATAAAAATATGGAAATTAAAATTAGCCTTTGATCTGTCATCAGAAAGCAGACGTGGTGAGGGGGTTGCGCTCAGTGGTTCAATCCTTGGTGTGGGATCTCAAGAAAAGCATCAGGTATTAAAGTACTTTTGTGTTCTGAAGATGCACTGAACATGTTGCTAGCATGCTAGGAGGCTAAACATCCTCCTAGATGGTCTCACAACAGAGTTACTTCAGGCCTTCAAAAGCTGTAGGGGTATAAGATTGATTATATGTCTGTCATACTAAGTTCTAATACAGTAATACTTCAACTTACGAGTGCTCCAACATACGAGAAAATTGAGATACGAGCCAGCTTTTAAGCAAGTGTTAGCACTAACATACGAGCCATGTTTGAGATACGAGCACGTGAGTCACTTGCCAAGTATGCCGGAGGTGTTTTATGAGAACAGCATCACTTTGTATTTTTCAACTGCTCAGGTTATACTTTTGTATCGTGTTTTTTTTTGTGCGCGATTTTCAGTGCAGAATTATGTGAATTAAAAGTACTGTGCGTTGACCGAAAGTTTGCCAGTAAAATAAAAAATGTAATAATGCAAAGAAAAAGCGAATGATAACAGTTGATATTAAACGAGAAATTATTGAAAAATATGCGAAATATATATGTGTGATTGAGCTAGCTCAGCAATTTGACAGAAATACATCCGCAATTATCAAACAGAAGGATAATATTCAGGGCATTTAGTTCGCAAAAGGACTAACGATAGTTTGTAAACGACACAGCGATCTTCACAACCGCTTATGGAGAGACTGCTCAGACATTGGTTAAAAGATAAACAATGGGCCGGTGACAGCGTACTGAAACGATGCTATGTGAAAAGGCCGGGTGCTATCTATCAAAACTTTAAAAATAGACATTCGGACAAGTTGGCTAGTGGTCGTGCATTAACCCTTTGTGACGACACCTGTGTTCGTCCTAATCGCAACATGTTGAAATGGCGACAAAGGCAAACGTCCTTAGATAAGGTTTATCTTAAAACGGCCGGCTGGTCGTGAAAGCGAAACAAAGGAAAAATTGGCTAACCAGCGAGAAACTTCAAACTATGAACGCCGAAGAAATTTTAATTACGTTAAGTTGTAAATGAAAGTTTGCTTTTAGGTTTGCTTCTAAGTTTGTCTGTTAAGACATTGATAAAATCCAGATTTATCAAAGTCAACTGTCGTAATGAAGGATAACTTATATCTCCCTCGCTGGCAAATGCTAGCGTTAGCTGCTATTGTATGTATTTAATTTTACAATTTAATTAATCACATTTCCTTGCATTATTTTTTAATTGTTGCTTTTTGAAAGCATGTGGTAAGTTAGGACAATAACCAACATGTTCTTTCTGTTACAATATCTTGTTTTGAGTGTTTTATTTGCATTTTTTAGAGTATGGAAACCAATCAATATATATTTAATTGTTCTATATATAAATAAATTGTACCAACATGCGAGCAAATTAACATACGAGCTCAGTCTCGGAACGCATTAGGCTCGTAAGTTGAAGTATGACTGTAACTCCCTGTTTTCATTGCCAAACTGTGACGTCAGTTTAATGACATCAAGGCCAGTTGACCATCTCTAACTAGAGATAAGAAATGGTATGTTCAAGGTGTATCTATAAATCAAGGAGTCACCTGTTGAAACCTGATATACTTGACAATTCAACCCATGTCTAACATCTGAATGGATGCTATTGTTTATATCCCACAGCTGACTCAGCTGCCTCACTTGACTGATCAGCACGTCAGCAGCCTTTTATACTTCAACCTTGTACCATATCCTGTTTCCTAACATGTGCTCACAAATCTATACAAGTTCCTGACTCATACATTGAAAACTCAACAAGAATAATGTTTTATATAAAAGACTTTTTTATAACTGGGACCTTGGTTTATGCACAGGGTCATCGCTGGTTCTGATGACCCTGTGCATAGAAGATGCTGCTTCCCTGACTATTATCAATATATTTCTTATTTGTTTACTTTTTGCTTTAATTTGGTTATTAAACAAAACTAATATTCGACACAAATTATATTTCTATATAAAAATATTTTGCATACTTTAATAATTCTGTTCTCTTAGTTGATTGTTACATGTTTGTGCAACACCTGCGTTACACTAACTCTCCAGGTGTTCCAACTCGTCATGAAGGGAAGAGCTGCATTTGCTCTGATGCACCCATCACAAATATTTTCCTAACGCGCAGCTACTTTGCTCAGTTTTTGCATCAATAAAACATGTAGAACATATTGTGTGCACATAAGTCTTATTGGAAGACCAAACCTGTATTTATATACTTGCTATTTTACATTTTAGTACATTAATGGAGAGTGGGAGTTGTTTCATAAACTTTCTTTTGGTGTCAAGTTCCTTGCTAACGCCAACAGCGCTTGCAACCCGGTCATTTTCATTTGCTTCAGTCAGAAGATTAGAAAAGGTGAGTGCATCGAGGAAAGTCTGAGAATAATATGGAACTGCTTTCTTTCAACTATTGAAGAGAACACCAATAAAAAAGTCTTTATCGGGTAGTAAAACTAAGATTAATGATTTCCGGAAAAAATTCTCAATGGACTAAACTTTTATATTCAATATTCTCAGAAGTCTAGTTTTATAAGCTGCGAGATATTAGCAATGAAAATGCAAAAATCGAGAGATGCAAGACAGCCCTGACTAGCAACCAGAGCCCAAACCCTAGTAATATGAGTTGCCCCCTAACATATATTCAAAGCACAATATGTAGGTAATAGGAGATGGCTTATAATGCATAAGAAGACAACTTCTCTAGCCTCTACAGCCTGCAGGCATGCTAGACCTATGTTATGCCAAATGTGTCCTAATTAAAAACTGCAACTTGTTGTAGGTACTATGAAGTTTGTTTGACTATATAGGAATGGGTGCCTATTTTACAAGTAAGGGATTTGCCATCACTATAACATCTATATGGGAACAACATGAAAAGTAGAAAGGGAAGGGCACTGACAAAATCCCTGGTAACCCAATGTATGACATATCGATCGAGATGGTGCTAAGGCTAAGATAATGTGAAAGTTTTTTTGGCTCACCTTTTTGAAGAGCTGTGTAGACTGGCTCTGAGAGCGTATTGTAGGACTTCTGGATAGAGGTTAAAGCGCTCACAGTAGGAATTGCGAGTGGCGCCTGTACGCTTGTCTCACTGAATTATCTCATGGACTTACCCAATACAACGCTCAGTGGTGGTGATGACAAAAACATTGATACCATTTTGCTTTTCAACATCATCACAAGCGTCATGGGTAAAGGCTTCTAACAAAGAGGGCTCATCTATTAGCTTCTAATGTTAAATGGAGAATCAATATTTTTAGGCCTGTTATTGACTTGGAGAAGCAGTCTGTGTTGGTACGGAGGGGGGACCACTACTCATAAACTATAACTACATGCATTTAAGTCTGTATCAACATTTGTGCTGACTATGCATAGAAATTCAAACTGCCACTGTACATGTATATCCATCAATGCAAATGTTCTTGGAAACATTTTACTCAGAAAATTTTATATTTGCTCTCCTCCTCTAGCAAGGCAAGCTAAAACAGAACTTTTGTCATCATGGATAGCTGCAGCTAGATGAGCTTTGTAATAGACCAAAATAATTCATACTTTGAACGCAGTAGCCAATATCAATGATAGCAATGATAGCAACTAGTGATGTCATTTCCTAAGTATTTTTCTTCTGAGCGTTTTAACCGCGATCAAATTTTGTCGATTCTGATCTAGAAACATCCTGGCAGTCAGATCATCTCAAACATCAAAAACAATCGCAAATGATAGAAAAGTACCGATACTTTTTGATGAAATCCACTAAAATTTTGTGCGAGTTCACCTTTAACGCCTTCAAGTATTGTTCCCACTGTTCTTGCATAAGAAGATAACTATTGTTGATAAATACAATGGCTGAGAAGACAACTTTACGCCATGCAGGAATACGATTTTACTGCATATGTGAGCAATTTGTGCTACTCCTCATCCGCTTCTATTAAAAGCACCTTCATTCTGTGCTACGGGGCTGATGACCCCAACCACCATGAGCTGTCTGATATTGGCTATAAACTGTATGCAATATCAGTCAGTTTTCTGTCTATCAGTAGCCTACCTCCTGACTGCTGGTCAATAAACCCAATTATGCTTTAGGAATAAAATGCAGGCGCGTTTGTGCACAAATTCTAGCAAGAATCATGCTTTGTAAATTGCATTTCTGCAACCTCACATAGAGCAACCTCACATAGAGCAACTTCACATAGAGCAACCTCACATAGAGCAACCTCACATAGAGCAGCCTCACATAAAGCAACCTCACATAGAGCAACCTCTCATAGAGCAACCTCACCTAGAGCAAGCTCACATAGAGCAACCTCACATAGAGCAACCTCATATAGAGCAACCTCACATCGAGCAACCTCACATAGAGCAACCTCACATAAAGCACCAGAGATTGCACTAAAACAAAAAAGCTAGCTTTAATGAAATACTCCATTCTACAACTGCTGCCGACATGCTCCCTCATTGAGTAATTCATTTAGTAATTTTAGTGTTTGCAATTGGCCAGTCCTATTGACCATATGAGACCTTTTGGCCAAAACAGGAAATGCCTTTGGTATTAATTGTTATAAATGAAGACCTTCATCTAGTAGGTGATTTCAGCATTTGTTTTTATTTACAAATTCGTTTCAATCAATGCTCATTGTTGTCAGCATTCACTGCACTTACACTCTCAATGCATTCCACTTACACTCTTTATGCATTCTACTTACACTCTCAATGTATTCCACCAACATGATCAATGCTTTCCACTTACATTCTCAATGCATTACACTTACACTCTCAATGCATTCTATTTACACTCTCAATGCATTCCACTTACACTCTCAATGCATTCCACTTACACTCTCAATGCATTCCACTTACACTCTCAATGCATTTCAATTACATTCTCAACGCATTCCACTTACACTCTTAATACACTGCACCTGGAACTGGCATTAACCACATTCCTAGTAAGCACTATAAATATCCCTGCCTTTTGTTCAGCTCCTATCAGATCTCATCTGCACCATCCACTTAATTTTAGCCTCAAAACCTTGGTTTACTAGCGTTTTAGTTAACTCCCAAAATTGAATAGCTCATATTTCTTAAATGTGGCCAGGTTCTCATCTTTAGCCACCCCACCTTTAGTACCATTTTTTAAAATTTGGGTTATTTAAGTAAGGTAAGTACATGCTAACATCTGACATCTACAAACTGCTTGCTCTGTGATAGCTTCTCCCCTACTCTAGACTTTAGTTACAAGTTTTTTTTAAACATAAACTAGGTTACTCAAACCATTACACTGCACTGCTGAAGATGCATACCCATACCATACAATGAATGTCTGCTATGGACAATCTGTGGCAGACTTACTCGAAGGGGCTATCATTGAGCGCCTTCGAGCTATACATCACTATTGACTGAACTTGAATGGCAACCTGCTGCAGTTAGTCAAGATGGCCTCCCGCTGAAAGTAAAATATTTTCTAGTTATTAGTAAGACACTATCCCCAGGCTTATGAGTAATTTATGACCACTCTACTGTCAATATCTATTAAGAAGCTAGCGAAGAGTGCTTATTCAGACCTGTACTGTACTGTCAATTTATGTAGAGATTACTTTTATTAATCTTTGAAATCTGTAATCACATAATGAAATAAATAAAACACTGTCATTGATTAATTTTAAAATAAATTTAAAACAAAACTCAAACTTGTGAGTTAAACATAGGAGATATATGAGCCATTTCATATAGTGTTGTTTTTTGCAGCCATAACAGAACTTCCATTTCAGAGGAATATCCTTTGTCGAAGACCGTCTACTCCAGTATCGAGAGCGGCCAGCCTTAGGTCATCGAGTAAACGAACTTGGATCTAAAATTTGATATGAAGTGTATACTGATATATCAAAGGCTATTTTTATACAGTTCAGGTAGTTGTTTAGATAACCTTTTACTCTTTGTCTTTGACAGACTGTCATTAATTTATAGCATCGCAAGTATGTATGCCCCCTGACTGCTGCTTATATGAACCTTGGCTACAAGAAAGCTAGTCTATTGTGTATAAAAATAATACCTTAAACGAATATTTTAACACTGCCACTCATCATTGTAATGTGGATTAAGACCTTTTTTTAAAACAGAGAATACAAAATGTCATAGGAAGTTGTTAGAAACGTGAATTCTTACCAGCTTAACACAATTTACTGATACAGGTTTCCAACTAGAGTTGTCTTCTCAGTATATATCTCCTAGCAGGGTTCTTCCCTAACTTGTTCAATATGTTGTGCCTAAGCGTTACTGAATGTCAATCAACATCATTATCTAGTTGTAAGTTATAAATAACTCTTTACTGTTTATTCTGCTTTTCAAAGCTAATTTAGTAAAGAATGCTATCAAACAAGTTGTCACATCTGATGTCCATAAATCCATAATATTTTTGTATATCTTATAACAATTTTATTAGTACTAAAGGATATAACTGGCACACATACAATATTCTTGGTTAATACTTAATATTGTTTCAAGTTTTGTTAACCAAATACAACTTATTACCATGGAAGCTTCGTATTTATATGTGGCCTTAGAGCTTCATTTTAGTCATGATGAAAGGTTGCTACTAACAGTGAACAAGTGATTTGAAAGACTCTTGCTGATTTATTAAGTAAATTATGTCAGTACTATGACTAGAGTTATAAATGACTATCTTAGTCAATACTAGTGACTAGAGTTATACATGACTATCTTAGTCAATACTAGTGACTAGAGTTATACATGACTATCTTAGTCAATACTAGTGACTAGAGTTATACATGACTATCTTAGTCAATACTAGTGACTAGAGTAATACATGACTATCTTAGTCAATACTAGTGATTAGAGTTATACATGACTATCTTAATCAATATTAGTGACTAGAGTTGTACATGACTATCTTAGTCAATACTAGTGACTAGAGTTGTACATGACTATCTTAATTAATAATAGTGACTAGAGTTATACATGACTATCTTAGTCAATGCCAGTGACTAGAGTTATACATGACTATCTTAGTCAATACTAGTGACTAGAGTTATACATTACTATCTTAGTCAATACTAGTGACTAGAGTTAAACATGACTATCTTAGTCAATACTAGAGACTAGAGTTATACATGACTATCTTAGTCAATACTAGTCACCAGAGTTGTACATGACTATCTTAGTCAATGCTAGTGACTAGAGTTATACATGACTATCTTAGTCAATACTAGTGACCAGAGTTGTACATGACTATTTTAGTCAATACTAGTGACTAGAGTTATACATGACTATCTTAGTCAATACTAGTCACCAGAGTTGTACATGACTATCTTAGTCAATGCTAGTGACTAGAGTTATACATGACTATCTTAGTCAATACTAGTGACCAGAGTTATACATGACTATTTTAGTCAATACTAGTGACTAGAGTTATACATGACTATCTTAGTCAATACTAGTGACCAGAGTTGTACATGACTATCTTAGTCAATGCTAGTGACTAGAGTTATACATGACTATTTTAGTCAATACTAGTGACTAGAGTTATACATGACTATCTTAGTCAATACTAGTGACCAGAGTTGTACATGACTATCTTAGTCAATGCTAGTGACTAGAGTTATACATGACTATTTTAGTCAATACTAGTGACTAGAGTTATACATGACTATTTTAGTCAATACTAGTGACTAGAGTTATACATGACTATCTTAGTCAATACTAGTGACCAGAGTTGTACATGACTATCTTAGTCAATGCTAGTGACTAGAGTTATACATGACTATTTTAGTCAATACTAGTGACTAGAGTTATACATGACTATCTTAGTCAATACTAGTGACCAGAGTTGTACATGACTATCTTAGTCAATGCTAGTGACTAGAGTTATACATGACTATTTTAGTCAATACTAGTGACTAGAGTTATACATGACTATCTTAGTCAATACTAGTGACTAGAGTTAAACATGACTATCTTAGTCAATGCTAGTGACTAGAGTTATACATGACTATCTTAGTCAATGCTAGTGACTAGAGTTATACATGACTATTTTAGTCAATACTAGTGACTAGAGTTATACATGACTATTTTAGTCAATACTAGTGACTAGAGTTATACATGACTATCTTAGTCAATACTAGTGACCAGAGTTGTACATGACTATCTTAGTCAATACTAGTGACTAGAGTTGTACATGACTATCTTTGCATAGGATATAAAATAAACTTAACTAAATTCTACAGCATTCTTAAACTGTTTTTTAAAATGCTTCTGAACATTTTATTCGTTTCATCTCGTGATTTCACCCAGCTACTATGCTTTAGTATTTATTATAAAATACAAATATACTGAAGATAAAAGCCTATCTATGACAAGAAAACAAAATTTTAGCAATTGCGCTATCAGAGTATGAGTGAGTTATAGAGGCCTATTATATAGATGGCAGAGTCATACTCTCCCTCAGGTCCTTCCTCACATTACAAATACATTATATATAATTATATATAATTATATTATATTACTATATTGAAAAAAATATTGAAGAATTATAAAGAAGCAATTCATGCAATGATTCTACAGCAAGAGTTACCTCCTCCAGCCAACACTCAGATAAATTAGCAACTGGTGAGTCATTAATACACAGAAACTTCGTGTCAATAGGCAGTACTGTGCAGACATCCCAAGTTGATGTGAACATGTACATGGGGAGAAAACAACCACCATTGAAGAATTGCAGGAGACAACACTATAAGTAAAGAATACAGTAGTCGTGGGTAACAATTACCACTGTGGAATAATGGAAAGACTATCATAGAAGAGAATTGAGAATTCGCGGAAGCATGAGGTCATTTGTTTCAAGACTCAATATGGTAATGAAGGGATGACGGACGAATTTACATCAACCTAGCCAACTTTCCATATTATGATAATTGAAGCTGCTAATGACAAGATAATTAATAACGTATGTGTATAATTGATGCCTATACAAGTATGCCTAATTCAGTCCAATATATATCCTTCATGCAATCTCTGCAAGCAATTCTTTCCGAGCAGTGCTATTGGCTTAAGAGCCCTTGCTATCTCTCACGCAGACACCATAACTCTGGGGCAGCTGACGGTAGAGCTGGTCATTTCGAACGACCAAGGGTTATAAAGAAGGACGACTCTAAAGACATCCAGGTAGAGTTAACAATTCTATTAATCTAACATTTAAAATTGAAATACTGTTAATAATTCCTGGTAGTAAAATATATGAGCCCTTCGCTGTAAGGTAGGAGGATGCTTTATATATATATTCCTTACTGTTACATGTGATCACCAACACTGAACAAACTCTCCTCTTTGAACTATTTTAAGCATGAAGCAAGTTAAAGTGATAGTTATCAAGTGAAAGGCAGCACCGTCAGCTAGCTAAGATCATTCTATTTATACTGTGATAAAAGGCTGGCAGGAGGGAAAGCCTTGAAGATGATAGGAGTAAAGCTCTGTTCAGCCACTCGCTCCTCTTTTAACTTCTTGTACAATGAAAATGGCTTCTTTTAATTTCAGAGACCAGCTGAGAAAGACAAAGATGGAAGGATCGTACTCTTTGGGCGTGAAGGTAGGGTTTTGACATATTTTTTTAACATATATATAGATATTTATGTTTAAACAAGCCTTCATCTTTTGAATAGATTTGTGTATCTACCAGTTTAATTCTCAATTGTTAAGCATTTATACAATGAGGACAAAATGTGATGGCGTCACCAACTGTTCCCTTTCGACTTCTACCGATATATTTGTGCAACTTCTTATGGTTTTCAATTCAGTTCAGGCTATTTGACCGCTACCTAATATACAGACTCGTTAAACAGCTGTAAGATTTACATGCACATCCCATGCTCAAATTTATCACGAGTGATTTTTATATCAACATTTGGAAAGTTTATCCTTGTACTATACCCTCTCTGCTCATTTGCACGCTTGTGATTAGGCTATTCATGCACAAACCAAGCCTGTATTAGTTAAAAACCAAAAATATATATTAAATCTAAAATAATTTAACCATTCAGAAGTTCAAACTGAATATAAATAAGATAAGCACCTGTTGTTGTATGCCATGTGCCAAAGACAGGCATCTAACCTGTTGTTGTATGTCATGTGCCAAAGACAGGCATCTACTCTGATTTTGCGAAATAATGTTGTTTCGAGCTAAAAAAATAATGTCTGTATTTCATATCTGCTTAAGTTTCTATATTACCATGGCTACAACAGGTAATAGTTACGCATACAATTATTCTAATTCTAACCATAAAACAGAAATAATTTGGAGCGTATGAACATACATGTGTTTACTTACTGTAGGTCCATTCATTGCTTAGCAAGGCGTAGGAAATTGCTCTCTGCTGTAAAATGTAGCTGTTAAAATGTGATAATAATGAAAATAATTATAGTAGTACTGGCAATAGTATAATACATAGTCAATAGTATAATACATAGTCAATAGTATAATACATAGTCAATAGTATAATACATAGTTAATAATATAATACATAGTCAATAGTATAATACATAGTCAATAGTATAATACATAGTTAATAGTATAATACATAGTCAATAGTATAATACATAGTCAATAGTATAATACATAGTCAATAGTATAATACATAGTTAATAGTATAATACATAGTCAATAGTATAATACATAGTCAATAGTATAATATATAGTTAATAGTATAATACATAGTCAATAGTATAATACATAGTCAATAGTCTAATATATAGTTAATAGTATAATAAATAGTCAATAGTATAATATATAGTTAATAGTATAATACATAGTCAATAGTATAATACATAGTCAATAGTCTAATATATAGTTAATAGTATAATAAATAATCAATAGTCTAATACATTGTCAATAGTCTAATACATAGTCAATAGTCTAATACAGTCAATAGTATAATACATAGTCAATAGTCTAATACATAGTCAATAGTTTAATACATAGTCAATGCTCTAATACATAGTCAATAGTCTAATACACAGCGGCTTGTGAACAGAGGTCATTATCTATAGCTGTTGCCAAACACAATTGACTAAAAAATGTCAATACATTGGAACACCACAAACACTACTGATCAGTAGATGTCAATATCTATAGGTACCTACTAATACTACTGATATATACAGGTCAATATTTATAGGTACCCACTAATACTTCTAACTCATGCAGGTCAATATCTATAGGTACCCACAAATACTACTTACTCATACAGGTCAATATCTATAGGTACCCACTAATACTACTGACTCATACAGGTCAATATCTATAGGTACCCACTAATACTACTGACTCAAATAAGTCAATATCATCTCTTATAAGTACCCACAAATACTAATAACTCAAACAGGTCAATATCTCTTATCGGTACCTAACATAATTTAATGAACGTAGTTAATTTAATAGTAGACGTAGTCCCAAGTTTACATGTTTTTTATGTTATTATAAGCCGACATAATCTTCAAGGCCTTCTGGCAAAACAAAAAGGCTTCATGCACACCCGCCAGCCTATAAATAACTCTGGTAATCATTCCGTACCGTACACTTTAGTGTTTATATAAAATCATACAATACATTTAAAACAATGGCAATAGATAGATGTCAGCTTGTAATGGCAGAAGTGAAAGTTGGTATCTTTATTAAGCTTCAGTTTTCTCAACCAGAAAGAACATTTACTTGCTTCCCCATACTAGGTGAAAGTATCAGTGGGTGCTGGGTGGGAGTCATCGAATAACTCTGTCAAATGAAACACAAGCCTCTATTAGGTGTCTCTCAATGACCCGCTGAATTATTAGGTGCAAAGGCTATTTATTGTGCCTATGAATCTATGTCTATGCAAACTTTGATCATACATAAAGAAGACCTATATATCAATTAAATAAAAATTACAGAAAAGCCAACTATTTATCTTACAGTTTGTGTCAAAATATGACCCAGGAGCTGAAGCGGAGGCAAGAGAGTGGATTAAGGAGCTAACAGGAACAGAAATAGCAGCGGGCCAAGAGCAGATGTTCAACAGCCTGAAGGATGGCTGTGTGCTTGTCAAGTATGAGTTCTTTAGCTATATTTAAAGAAACTATTAATCTCTGATCTGTTAACCAAACATATGTATCCATCAGTAAGATTCTCCAGCTTCCAAGGCTAAATAAACTACTCATATTTTACAAAAAATAGAAAGGTTCCTCCACACTATATTTCACATTAGTATTAGAAGTAACTCAATGTTATAGGTTAAGGCGACTGCTACTATGCTTTCACTTCATACAATGTAATGTCCTTTATTAGTGAAAATTTAACTCCCCCATTCCCATCCGGGTCTTTAGCAGCCAGGCACCAGCCTGTTTAGACCTCTTTGACCAAAGATCAACAGTCAGAGAGATTCTTAATGAGCCCTTAAGTTGCTGTCAGACTGCTGTGAATCACGGCTGATCCACAACTAACTGGCAGCAGAGTTCACTCTGATCAGAGTTACCCCAACTCTGCCTATATCATGCTCAATACATGCTCAATTATTCAAATACCGATCAGCATGAGATTTTCGAGATGGTAGATCAGTTAAGAACACTGGTATGTTGCTGGTAAGAAAGCTTTATGAAAGGAGGTAAAATCTACTCATGTTAATTAGTCTAAAAATTATTTGCGAGCTATTTATTTCTTGTTAGTCCTTTGCAAAAACAAAATCAAAAGTATTTTTGGACAATAACTCAATAGAATATTTATATCATCAAATGACTTTAACAAATTAAGGAACTTAACTGTTTAACAATTATAATAAGGTTCAACCCTCTGTGATATCAGAACCTGTTCTTCTTAATGCTTGAAGACACTTTCATATTGACAAGTCTGATTCACAGTAATTTGTCTTATATACCAACAAGAGAGCCAACTAGCAAAGTAATAGGTACAGACTTGCCGCTGTACAATCATCTCACAAATTGTTTGTTTGAAAGGTTCTATAGGCAAAACATGTGCAACAGCAAAGCCTCTTTTATTTCCTGAAAAAATATTACTCAATTGTCAGCTAGTATTAAAAAATCAATACAGCTTTTGAAAAACTGTAAACAAAATGATTCATAAAATAAAAAAAATATACTATTTAACAAATTTGACTTTGCTACAACAAGTTACATATTCTGAGCTAAAAAATGCCAAGTTTTAGACCAGGACCACGTGTTAAACTTATCCCTATTGGATGAAGAGGACACATTCTGATTGAAAAAGTTTCGTTTACCAAAAGGAAGCACTTATCCTCAAAGGAGTGATGCCGGTTATTGCTGTGAGACACCACGGGCACCGCATTACATCTTAATGTATTCTATATACAGCAGACGCCTCATTGGCATTCCTAGCAAAACATTATAATGTGTACATCATCTAAAGAAAATATGAATTACACCTGTTCAAGCCTAATAATCGATATCATTGATTACAGACTTGTGCAGGCTGTCTACCAAGGAACAGAGAAGTTACCTCTCGCTGCCCAGCAGTATTCGGAGTTCATCAAGGTCAACAGTTCAGTTGTTCCATTCAAGCAGGTGAATTATCCAACCTCCATAAGGATATAACACACTGGGAATTAAATTTTTCAGCAGACTCAATTATTCTATAGAGCTGTTTAATGGCATCTCTATAACACCAGATGGAAACATACACTGCTTTATAATCTTTTATATTCTGATGTCTATGCACACGCGCAGTCATCAGTTTATCATAAACAACTATTTTATATTATTAATAAATGCTAGAGTTTAGAACAATACTAGCACGGTACTTTGTAAAATTGTCTAACAATGATGCAGATGGAAAATATAGACGTATTTCTGAGAGCTTGTGAATCATATGGCGTGGCACCTACCGGTATCTTCCCTGTCAACAACCTTTATGAGAACAAAAACATGGGCAATGTGATTGACTGCATCATCCAACTTGGCACTGAGGTATGTTAAGTGAGTGAAAGTATTTCCTCCCTTCTTGACAATTTTGGAACTGAAAAGTTTTCAAGTTGTCAATAGCTAGATGGAAAGCTTCCTCGGTTTCTCCTTTTGCTCTTAAACCTGGTTGAAGGTGAATTCGCATGTCTTCATAATATAAGAACTTCCTACGAAGTATCTATATACGAGTCTATGATATCACGAGCGGCGCTATAATTTGTCAATCAATGCTAATTGCTGCTAAATATATCACAGGCTCAAAGGCACGGCTTTCAAGGACCTTCCTGTGGACCTAAGCCCACAACAGCCAAGAAACGAAACTTCAGTTATGAGAAGTTGAAGGCAGGCCAAGGGATCATTGGACTGCAATCAGGTACTCTTCTCTGCTTTATCTCATCCACTCAATCCGTTTATGTTCATTGACGGCGTAGTAACAAGCTAAAGCATAATTTATTACTATTTTCCATTTTATATGCATGTAACTAAAAGTAAATGACATCATACTGCTCTCTGGTCAGTAACTGAAGTACAAGGTTTTGCAAGTTTCCTCATATATACACCTAGGATTTATAGCAATTCATTTAAAGCAGTGAAAAATTCGGATACAATATTTTCAGAAATGAAATATAAAAAAAGTTATTTTTTCAGAAGTGATAGTTTTTTGTAAAGCATACCTAGTATCGATGAACAGTTTAACACGCAAAAAGCAAGATATCTTGTCTATAGTAACTTCTGCTTGTACCTAGAATCAAACTATTTTGGCAAGTGAGAATATTCAATGTCATTGGCATATTTACCCACAATACAACACATAATGTACTATGTCAACTAACATTGAACATATATATAAACATTGTAAGCATCAAATGAAAAGCTGCAACTCTGGCATTGTTGAAGGTTCGAATAAGTTTGCTAGCCAGAAAGGCATGTCTATTGGATCAGTCCGTCATGTTTCGGATATAAAGGCAGACAAGATGACTCGTGAAGGACAGGGGATACTCAACTTACAAACCGGCACCAATCAGTTTGCATCCCAGAAGGGAATGAGTATGGGAGCTGTAAGACACGTTTCCGACATTAGGGCTGGTGCCATTGCACCCGAAAGCCATGGACTAGTCAATCTTCAAGCTGGTAAGAAACCTTCCCTTGAGTGTGCTATGTTCCTCAGTCTGTACATTCTAACAACCATACTTTCCTATGCTGTTACAGTTGATGTAAGAATTCTCACCTTAAATAGCGCATGAGTTTTATTAGACAGATATTTGCAAGGTTTTGCGTATATTCAATCTGTTGAGTGCTAGAAATACTAACAAGAACTTATGACAGAGTATGAATTTATTTAACAGATACTTATCATGCAGTGCAAACAATTGCTTGATTTCCTTTGCGTGAAGTTGTAGACAGTGCGTAGTAAGGCAACTCCTGAGTGTGTTTGTTGTGAGCCGGTAGCTGCTAGATGAAGCAATTCTTTCCCCAGCGTTCCTTTTTGCGGCCATCCTCAATCATCGATGCTTGCTTTTCAGGCACTAACAAGTTTGCTTCTCAGAAAGGTATGAGCATGGGTGCAGTGCGGCATGTGTCAGATATCAAGGCTGATGATATGGTCCCTGACTCGCAGGGCGTCATCAATCTGCAGGCAGGTACCAACCGCTTTGCCTCGCAGAAGGGCATGAGCATGGGTGCAGTACGTCACATCTCTGATATAAGTGTTGATCCAATGTGCAGGGGAGGGCATGCGGTGATAAATCTTCAAGCGGGCACTAATCGCTATGCTTCCCAAAAGGGAATGAACATGGGAGGAACGAGGCACATAACTGATATTCCAACAGGCAGACCTAGTCTCGAGAGTGAGGCTGTTATTCGCCTGCAGGCCGGGACTAACCAATACGCCAATCAGCGTGGAGTGAGCTTTGGCAAACCTCGTGGAATTAATGACCTTAATGTAAAACCACACTCATCCGATTATGACATGAACAACCTGCATAGAAGATATTATGATTTTAACTATATACCTAGTAACTATTCGATGTCAGCATATCAAGATGATAACGATGGCTGGTTGTAGGTAGATATAGTATTACTAGGAATAGCAGCAGTAGCAAAATTTAGAAGATGCCAAATAGACAGGGACGAATGATAAGATCCAAACATATCTTTATATACATATGGCTGGCTACAGACTAAAACAATAATTCTTTCTGTTTTTACAAACCAATTCGTATACAAGCACGATTAATATGCCAGTTTACAAAAGCAGCTGATGTTGGGTCTAATAGCCTAGCACACAATCAGCTAATATTCTGAACAAAGTTTACATACTACCCTGCAGTCTATTTGCATGTAATAGCTGCTGCGCATACTTATTAGCAGGCAAGGCTAAACTTGTTAAGGATGGGCGAGTCATGCATCCTTCCACCCAATTATGTTCACGTATTCTGTAATACAATTGCATAATATATTTACATTTGTACATACTTAAGAACAAAGGGCACGCGCCACCCTTCTGGCTGCAAGGTTCTAAAACGGTGGTCTTAGAGGTAAGTTGTGGCGAAAATAACACCCACCTTACCCGCTGTATAATAAAGAGAGAGCCTTCGGCAAATCACCTTGTTTAACATTGCCACCTCCTATCCCTGTCACGCATGCACCTTTCTTTCGAATAAGACTACTAATGATCAAAAGTTTTAAACTCTAAATATGAAAAGACAACTTCTAGGAAGAAAACTTGAGAGAAACATGTGCAATTGAAGCCACAACATAACAAGAAGCTTGTACTAATAAGACACATTACCACCTCCTAAATGGAACCTTTTGTCAAACTTCCCAACTCCTATCTACCTTTATGTACTACTGATATGGTGAGACTCATGTCCTATGCTTAAGGATCATACACAAGGCACCAAGTCTATGGTATTTGCATCTGCCCCGACTGCAACACCGCCTAATTGGTTTCTTTCCCGCAACACATCCGTGTACATTCAGGCTTTACACTGCTTGTGGCATTCTTGAACATATGTTATAGCTCTATGTACATGTAATTGGCTAATTATTCGTACAATTCCTGGTGTATGATCAATTTACAGGCACAGAAAGATGGTAAAAACTATTCTTATCAGATTATTATAAAATGAGCAGAAAAACTAACGTGTAGTTGTAACCTAGTGCAGACTGAAACATTATTTATCATAAAAGAAACACATTGACTTATGTTTTGATAGGTACGAACCAATATGCCAGTCAAAAAGGAATGTCACTTGGAGCCGTGAGACATGCCTCAGACATTAAAGCTGACCAGATGTCACAGAAAGGTCAAGGTATGCTGACACAACAGACGGGAACAAATCAGTTTGCATCCCAAAAAGGAATGAGCATGGGAGGAGTAAGACACGCGTCAGATATAAAAGCTGATGACATGTCACAAGAGGGTCAAGGAATTCTGAGCTTACAAACCGGCACAAACCAGTATGCGTCACAAAAGGGAATGTCCATCGGAGCAGTTCGTCATGTTTCTGATATAAAAACCTGCAGCATGTCCCAAGAAGGGCAAGGGATGTTAACCCAACAAACTGGTACTAACCAGTTTGCCAGCCAGAAGGGCATGTCATTAGGGTCAGTTAGGCATGCATCCGACCTCAAAGCAGATCAAATGACTCAGGAAGGTCAAGGATTTCTCAACCAGCAAACAGGAAGTTATAATTTCGCAACCCAAAAAGGAATGAGTCTTGGATCCTTGAGACATCCTTCTGATATAAAGACAAATGATATGGCTCAAGAAACACAAGGTTTTCTAAATCTGCATTCAGCAACAAACCAGTTTGCAAGTCAAAAGGGCATGTCAATGGGTTCAGTAAGACACATTTCGGATATTAAAGCAGAAAAGATGACACAGAAAGCACAAGGAATGTTGAACCTGCAGACAGGAACCAACCAGTTTGCTTCCCAAAAAGGTATGAGCATGGGAGGGGTGAGACACGCATCAGATATTAGAGCAGATGATATGTCACAAGCAGGTCAGGGAATGCTCACTCAGCAAACAGGAACCAACCAATTCGCAAGTCAAAAAGGAATGTGCCTTGGAGGAGTGAGACATGCATCAGATATTAGAGCAGATGACATGTCACAAGCAGGTCAGGGAATGCTTACTCAGCAAACAGGAACCAACCAATTTGCAAGTCAAAAAGGAATGTCCCTTGGAGGAGTGAGACATGTCTCAGACATAAAAGCAGATGATATGACACAAGAAGCACAAGGAATACTAAGCTTACAAACTGGTACAAACCAATTCGCAAGTCAAAAAGGAATGTCTCTTGGTGCAGTCAGACATATAGCTGACATCAGAACAGATAAAATGACGCAAGAAGGCCAAGGTATACTTAACCAACAAACTGGTAGCAATCAGTTTGCATCACAGAAGGGAATGAGTCTAGGTGCTGTCAGACATGCATCAGATATTAAAAGTGGTGACATTTCCCAAGAAGGCCAAGGAATTATTGGCCAACAAGCTGGATCCAATCTTTATGCTAGCCAGAAAGGGATGTCCATTGGCTCTGTCAGGCATGCATCAGACCTTAAAGCTGAGAACATGACCCAAGCAGCACAAGGTATGTTAACTCAACAGACTGGAACAAATCAATTTGCTTCTCAGAAAGGAATGAGTATAGGATCAGTAAGACATGTCTCAGACATTAAAACTGAAGACATGTCACAGGCTGGACAAGGAGTTCTCAGCTTACAGACTGGAACCAACCAATACGCCAGCCAAAAGGGAATGTCTATGGGAGCAGTCCGACACGTGGCAGACATACAGACAGAAAAACAAAATCAGAAAGCTCAAGGAATGTTAAATTTACAAACAGGAACAAATCAATTTGCATCTCAGAAGGGTATGAGCCTAGGATCTGTCAGACACGTGGCTGACATTAAGGCTGACAAAATGTCACAAGCAACTCAAGGATTGCTTAGCCAGCAAGCAGGAAGCAACCAGTTCGCAACTCAAAAAGGCATGTCTATGGGCTCAGTAAGACATGTGTCTGATATCAAGGCAGATCAGATGAGCCAGGAAGCACAAGGGATGTTGAGCCTTCAAACCGGAACCAACCAATTTGCTTCACAGAAGGGTATGAGTATTGGATCAGTGAGACACGCATCAGATATAAAATCGGATGACCTTTCCCAAGAGGGACAAGGTATTCTCAGTCTGCAAACTGGTACCAATAAGTTTGCAACTCAAAAGGGAATGTCAATGGGATCGATGAGACATCCATCCGATATTAAAGTTAATAACATGAGCCAAGAAGGCCAAGGAATTCTGAACCAACAAGCCGGATCAAACCAATATGCCAGCCAAAAGGGAATGTCATTAGGGTCGGTCAGACATGCCTCCGATCTTAAATCTGAGAAGATGAGTCAAGATGCGCAAGGCATGCTAAATTTTCAAACTGGCAGCAACAAATTTGCTTCCCAGAAGGGAATGAGTATTGGATCTGTTAGACATGTGTCTGATATCAAGACTGAGGGAATGACTCAAGAAGGGCAAGGTATTCTTGGTTTACAAACAGGCACAAACCAGTTTGCTACACAAAAAGGAATGTCAATGGGTGCTGTGCGCCACATCGCAGATATTAAATCTGACAAAATGACACAAGAGGCACAAGGAATGTTGAGTCTTCAAACTGGAACCAACCAATTTGCTTCTCAGAAGGGCATGAGCATGGGAGGTGTAAGACATGTGTCGGATATTAAAGCGGATGAAATGTCAAAAGAAAGTCAAGGCATGCTCAACCCACAAACTGGTACCAACCAGTTCGCCTCACAGAAAGGAATGTCTATTGGCAAAAGCCGACACGCTGCTGACATCAAAAGTGATGGAATGTGTCAAGAAAGCCAGGGTACTATCACCAAACAAGCAGGTTAGTGCGAATTCTTCAAAAGTAAAAACTGGTGTAATTCGTTATTGAAGATAAATGCTTTAACATAATGCAATATAAGAACAAAAGAGATTATGTTATTCCAGCAATCATATTTCACATTTTATGAGCTACTTTACAATCAACTCATTGATGAATGTTAGAGTGAAAAACTAACCTGCAGTCAATTTTTAAAGCCGGTCACACCTCTGACCACAATTCTGTGTGTATGTAAAACGAATGACACTAGTAGTACTTGTAGGTATGCTTAGAATACTTAAATTCAGCACAAAAGTGTTATTCCATAATCAGGAAAAGTATGTGTACATCATTATGTATGTCATTACAGGAACCAATGAATTTGCTTCCCAGAAAGGAATGTCAATCGGTGCCATCAGGCATGTGGCTGACATCAGTGGAGGCAAGATCTGTCAAGAGAGTCAAGGGCTTTTGAACCAGCAACTCGGAACAGGGCAGTTTGCTACTCAGAAGGGTATGGCCATGGGCAAAACCAGACATGTTGGAGATATTGATGGCGGTCAGGTGTCTCAGCTGAGCCAGGGCTTTGTCGGACTGCAAGCGGGCACAAACAAATTCGCAACACAAAAGGGAATGAGTTTTGGTAAAGGACGAGGTATCAGCGATGCGCGGATTACACAAGTTTATGATGGTTATGAGCATGAAAATGGCTTCGCCGATGAAGAGAATATGATAGGAGAGCAAAATGGATATTGTGCTGAAGAGCCTGCCTTACCTATCGAAAATGGATTTGAGCCTGAGGAACTAGGTACTTATGAATCGGGAAATGAAGAACCAAACACGAACGAACCTGAATATGGAGAACCAAACACGAACGAACCTGAATATGGAGAACCAAACACGAACGAACCTGAATATGAAGAAACGAACACATACGACCCCGAGGAACGGAATATGTACAACTCAGGGGAAGAAAACAATGATACCTATGACCAAGATGAAAATGCTGGCAATGAATCAGAATTTGGTTTTCCTGGTGCAGACAACACATTTGATTCAGCAATAGAGTGTGAAAACTAAGGTAGCTGTTAATAGATGTACTTCATAAACAATTTTCCTGGTAATAGTAATAGTAAAGCATTTATAAATAACAACATCGCGCATACATGAGCTGCTGAAGCAAATCATGATGCAACATCCAACCCCGTGTTTTTCTACAATTAGTCTATCTGACATATTAGGAAAGAGCTAAAGGCATGACTTGAGTTAATCTATTTGTTGATTATACATTATTGATTAGTAGATGTAAATGATTTTAACTCACGTAGCTAGTTATAATTGCTTTGCAAGATTTCAATCACGTTTCAACCCCTTTAAACTGCCAAGCTGTATTTATCTCTAATTATTTGTGAAGGAGTTTAATTATATTTTCATCTCCTATATACCGGTTAGTGTCATAATGAATGAATAAATATATGCAAAAAATCTTAAACAGTTGGGATTGTCTCTCTTCCTTTATGGTTTCTTATACTCCACCACATTGCACCTACAATGAGCCAAGGAAGAATAACTCTGTGAACCAAAAGTTTGTAATATTCTATAGATAATTTCGCACAAGTCTGAAAGCAATTTATTAACTAAGTCATTGATAAATGGAATTTCATTACTGGAAACAAACCACACCCTATACTACCATATCTACCAATTTCATGGTGAAAAATGCTGGAGACACTATTGTATTATTATGTATCCAAATGTATTATGTATCATGTATTATTATATATCCAAATGTATGTTAAAAAATTCACCAAACTGGTATAATGCTTAAATTTGTAATGCTGTCATACGATTTGTCACGTTCAAATAGCTAGAAAAAACTAGTATTTCTTTAAAAGATTGTTCTATTACTCTGCTGCGAACTATTTCAATAAAAAAAATTCTACACATTTGCAGAATCAGAAAAATTGTGAGCGTGATTGGTATGTAAGGCAATGTAATATTACATCTGTTGCCAGTCTAATGACACGCCACCAGCTCCACCTTAAACTCTAAATCAGGTAAAATGTGCATGTTGTGGACATACCCTAAAAGTCCTCTACCAGACCACACACGTGGAGTCAGCTCTAGTCTGTAATCTTGACCTTCACGTTCGATCAGTAGCTTCACAACCTTCTGTAATAAAGAGACGAATGAATATCTACACATGGTATTGTATACAACAACTACTCATAGACAACTACCTATGACTCCACTATTGTATACAACAACTACTCATAGACTACTATCTATGACTCCACTGTTGTATACAACAACTACTCATAGACTACTACCTATGACTCCACTGTTGTATACAACAACTACTTATAGACTACTATCTATGACTCCACTGTTGTATACAACAACTACAGTACTCATAGACTACTAGCTACGACTCCACTATTGTATACAACAACTGCTCATAGACTACTATCTATGACTCCACTATTGTATACAACAACTACTCATAGACTACTATCTACGACTCCACTATTGTATATAACAACTACTCATAGACTACTAGCTATGACTCCACTATTGTATATAACTACTCATAGACTACTAGCTGTGACTCCACTATTTTATATAACGACTACTCATAGACTACTAGCTATCTCATATTATTTTATATAATATGAGATAGCTAGTAGTCTATGATTGATGTCTACATCAATCATAGACTACATTGATTATTTTATACTCACATCCTTACTATGTTGAACAACAAGTGCAATATCTTGCAAGTTCTTGAAGTTGCTGCTGTTCACACTTCCAAACTCTTTAATCAAATCTCCTGTTTGCAAACCCTGTACAAAAACATTTTTCATCTAACAGCTGAAGACAGTTACAAGCATGCAAAGAAGTTGTCTCCACAACCAATGAAAGAATGCTAACTTCTAAAATGCGATACTCCATAAGACAGGCTTCTTACAAATATTTGTCAACCCAAAAATAATTTAATAGATGAAATCAAAATTTTTAAAGGTTGACTTGCAACAAAATTCACATTACAGTTATTTGGTATCAAAAGATTCACCATGTCTTACTCTGCTGTGTTGTAGGTACAAAATATGTGGAAATGTGATTACAAGCTCTTAAAAGCTCAAAAACGAACAGTTAATCGCCGCCATCATGAAACCGCCATAGATTGAAATCGGTTTATTTCTCTGATGTAGTCATTACACTTGGTTATTGTTTTGTCACGTGATGTTCTCACGTAAATTGAAAGGCCAATAAAAGGTTCAATATAAAACTTCTCGTAGCACTAGTTTATGACAAACACTTGGGGTTTTACCGGAGAGCTCTTACCAAATATAGACGCTTGCTAGTTTAAGGTCTTGTTTCGGCTTGGTCTAATCGTCTAGTCGTAATCTGATTATATGACCCATACTTCTTGCCAAACAGTGCGAATAATTTCTGCTGCATTTTTCGACTATCACAACAGGCGACCGACAGGTTCGTCATGTTTATCAGAGGATAATATGCACTCCTTCGAGCTAAGGTTAAAAAATTAAACAAATTTTTACGATAGATTTTGAGATATCTGTGCTCAAAATTACAGCATTACAATGATGATGAAATAGATGCATAAGAACAATAGACATGGTTTTATTGCATGCGTAAAGTATATTTGTGAAAATATTTCGATGAATGAGGTTGCCTGAAAGTGTAAACAGAAGCCATCTTGTTCAACTACGTCCCATTTGAGCCGTTTTAGAAAGAGATTCTAATCTACGGCGGTCTCGCGTGGCTGCAATTAACTGTTTGTTTTTTAGCTTTTAAGAGTTTGTAATCACATTTCCACATATTTGGCACCTACAATACAGCAGAGTAAGACATGGTGAATCTTTTCATATCAAATAACTGTAATGTGAATTTTGTTGCAAGTCAACCTTTAAGTTTGTCTTTATCGAGCAGTGTTAGAGACAAATGTTTAAGTCAAAGGCGATAGCTCTGATTTGACAATGATCCAACATGACGACCTGTGTAAAAGAACTAATGTGTTACTATATTAGGTTATTGCATCAAGGAAATAAAATTGCAACTAACCGCATGGGCTGCTGGACTCGCTGTCATAACCTGATTGACTGTGAGAAAAGGTTGAGGTTTGACGGTTTGACCACTCGTGCAAGTTGATACTCCACTAGAGACAGTCTGAGTCTTCCTGGCGCAGTCGTGTATCTGATAGAGCTTCGCTTCAAGATCTTTCATGACTCCTTTATGATCATTCTGAAGGCCTGTATAATGGATACTTGCTACTGCAGCGCATACACAGATTTGGGATGCACACGAAAGATAAAAGTAAAACTGGCTGTCAATATTTGCGTTCAGTCAATACCAAACTGTCACAGATAAAATTTGCCAAGAATTTAGATTCATGTTATCCACAACTTTGGATGGTTCACTCAAGATTCATGCGCTAGCTTCTAATATTTGAAGTTCAAAGGAGTTTGAATGTAAAAAGTATATTCAAAACCAGACAACTCACAGATAATCTGATGCCGAGAATGCCTCACAGAGTATACATCAATGTCTGATCTGGGGTAACCATCACCGTCCACCAAAGGCTCGTCCATACCAACATTTCCATTCTGTAAAACTGACATAATACAGCGCAGAAGTATACAACTCCCGTTTACATATCGAGTAAGAACATAACAAACAACTCATAGTAGCAGAAAATGAAGAGCCACGTACGCAGTTGAGTATCTCAGTTAGATTAGCTATCTTCTCTTCAATTGTATCTTTTTGCTTGCACAAATCTTCGTATTCACTTTGGAGCTCTTCCATGTCTACAGGTAACATGTCTAGTGTAACAAACTGACATAGCAATAGATTAATTGAAGAACTCTATGATTGTTATTTACAAATTACAATGAATGTTCAGTGTTGCATCAAAATGGTTGTAGAAGCATGTTACAAAAAACACCATCTAAATCTGAAAACAGACAGGCATATGGCCTTACTGAGTCGGGTCTCAGCATGATATCATACAAATCCGTTTGACTCAAAATTGTCTCCATGATACGTGTAGATTAGACTTTACACAACTATTTTGAACTCAACTAAAAGCAACAAGTCATGATGTGATAAGATTTAGCTGTCAGTACAGCTCTGATAGTTGTTCAGCATGAAAAATGTTTGTGATCCAACAGTTAACAAATATAAATTAGGTGAAAGGAATACAGAAATATGACACACTGTAATAAAAGCGCTATAACATTATGATATTCAACAGGAAACAAAATATAAAAAACATGGCATGCTATAATGAATCAACTATGAAAATACTTTGATTGCATAATAAAGGACCATTTTCCAAGAGAAGAGAAGCTAATATATAAGCCATCGCATGCTGGAATACAGGAAATGCAGAAAAAGGGTTTTATTTTTATGAATCAATGCCTTAATGGTGAAATATCTTTCTCAATTGCAACACGACTAAGATGAAGTGGAGCGCATAGCATATGATAAATACAATAGCATACTAACAAATGTCCAAACAACATCTATACAAGGTTTTAGGAGCAGAACAAAGAAATACAATATTAGCTTTTAAGGTTCGGCAATATATTTATAATCCTTCCTATCTAAATGTCTTGATAGTAGTGGTATGTTAGACATCCGAGAAGACGAATCCAATTAAATGCTTTAATTGGTTCAATCAGTTGCTATGTGGCAATGGGGGTGATTTGCAGACAGAAAAAAGCTAGCTAGACATTTGGATACAGTTCCACAAATGAAAGGGTATTTCATGACCCTACAGAGAGATCTTTGCACGCTATGCATACCACTTGGGGAAGGTATGCATACCACGTGAAGGAGTTGTCCCACTCCTGTGGTAGGCGTAGATAACATGATGTCTAATAGATCACTACAACTGTAACCTCGCTAGCTTATCTACTTGTAGGAAGAGTCATGAGCTCTCAGAGCAGCTTGTGATTGGCAAGGCTGATAAATTAGATTGTCCAAAGCAGTGTAGACTGTTGTGTCTATAGAAACTTTGACAAAAATTTATATGCAAAGCTTGCCCGTATTTGCTTAATCTGCAGAATGGACATTGAACTCAATTCCGTGCAATATCGAAATGAGGGTAGTTTGAATGAAGTCTGCATATACTTTGCTAGCTTTATCTTACATGTAGATAGGCAAAAGAAAAGAGATGTACCAATAAATAGACTTCACAAAAACGGTACATTAATCTTTGCTATAATAGGAGCCATGTCCGTTCATTCGGAGGAATAGGAAAAAATTTCCTTCAATCGAACCCAGGGCGTCAGACTCATAGGCAATCCTACTACAACATCACTCTCAGTTCCCTTACTGTCTTTGTGTATTAACTCTATATTTGCGAGCAGCGTAGTTTGACTAGGCAAAGCGTTTCCGTATGGTCAAGAGCCGCATGATGCATCTTTATTAGGATTTATACAAATTGTTTCTGATTAGTGAGTAGTTCATATATTATCCTATCATATCTTATCTTATCTGTACATAAATGAAAGAAAACAATTATCTGCATGTGTTGAGCCAATAAAAATATGTTAACAACCCATCCTGAGTGTAGTTTTGTTTTGCGATAAAACTTGCATTTTTATCACATTTATTGTTAACAATGTCCAGTCGTGTTAGACGCCTTACAGCTCTGAATTTCGACAAATTTTAAATCTATGGACTTTGGGTGATTTTTATTAAACGTTAATTATTATTACTACTATTATTATTATTGTTTGATACTACTGAGAGTAAGTATTGATATTTTATCAGTAATAATGATGCCATCAACTGTGATAATATTGATAAACAATCCGACTAAGACATTTCAAAAATGCCCAAAAAGTTTTTGTTCCTATTTTACAAAGGATTTGTGGTATTTTTCATTGCATCAGCTGATGTAAAATTTTATGATGATTGATTTCGTATCAAAATATTTTTATAGACCGGGTGGTTCAAAAGTTATGAAGATTTATACACCCCCATGTGAAATATTAGGTTTTATCAAATATGTAATTCTGTTTCGGTAAAGAAATTAATTTGGTAGCGAAAGAGTTGATTATGCGCATACTGATTACTCTTGACGATCTCTCACGGTGAACGAGACTGCCGAGTGTACTAGTATATTATAGTAGTTGGCAGCCTTTATGGGCACTATACATGTTTTGATCTTATGGCAAATTTATGGCAGAGAACTGCTTGTAATTCAGCTGATTGGAGATCTACTATCATACGTAAACCACAATCATAGACAGTCTTAGTTGCCTCGAGTGACTACAAGAGAGAGAGATTACAAACATTTAGCATAGCTAATTAGCAATTATGTACTGATGGCATGAGGTGAAGCGGGCAGGTAGTGTGTGCTCAGGTATCTGTTCATTTAAACTCACATAAAGTGTATAGGTATTTTTTAGCCCTCGTAAACTGTATGCAAGGCACTGCCCCGTTTTGACTTAGCATATTAGTTATGTACATTTTGTTTGTTTTTCAAGAATATATAAAACTCTATTAACTCAACAGCTAATAGAATAGTCTAAAATCTGGGAAGTTTGTAAGACATATGGAAGTGTGCTTGCGTTGCTGATCTCTTCCAGGGTCATTTAGAATTATTGCCTACTCACCAGCAGTAGAGCTTATGTACAGACAGAGAATGGCTGTGTCTTATATTTGGTTACCAGTCAGCATTAATATGTGACCACAACAGAAGGTTCTCCTCTACTCTGTTTTAAGCTCTACTGTTTAGCAAATGGTGATGGGAAATAGACCCTTCTTCTAAGGTGCATGCTTCCTCAAGAGCAAGCAACCCCAAGAAGTAATGCTTTCCTATACTGCGAAAGCAGAAGCACTCCAGATAGATCTCTACGAGGAGTGAAAAAACCCTAGAGCAACCTCATTCAGAAGGGAGGGCTAAGGCAATATGGACATCTAATGAGACTACAATAAAGATCCCAATCAGATTTGCCCTGAAAGAATAATACAGATTATTAAATATGTCTAGAGGAGCCTGGAAGTTTGCATGACAGAAAATTACCAGCAATTGATCAAAATCTGGCTTTAACAGACAAATAACTGAAGACCCAATTGGAACAGAAAGAGGTGTCAAGAGAGCATCATATGGAGAGTTGGTAGCTGAAAGGCATGAGGTTAAACGCACAATCTAGTAGAAAAAAGCACGATGTGAATCACTACAGTTTGTAGCATCTGCGATACAATAGCTTACAACAGCTCGATGAAACTAAGAATATAGCGATATTTTACCATATATAATAATATATATGGTACCTATACTATGGTATTATTATACCACAATATAATAATAATACCATAATATAGGTACCATCTACTCCAATACAAACTTTGGGCATATGTGCATATTCCAGAGCAGATCTATTCTACACGTTTTGAGACGACACATACAATACACACATAGACTTTCAAATGCACTTACAATTTTTTAAACATTAGGCAATCAAGCTAAAGGCGGACTAAACAAAAGTCACACAAGCAGGCCTCAATATCTAGCTATTCCAATAACTCATTTTACTTTCCTTAGCATTCAAAGTAAGAAGCCTGAAAAGGGATCATATAGTAGGCCTACAACATGTTAAGTCAACTACAGAAATCATACAAATCACTGGGATCAATGATATACAGCCCCCATGGGGGGCTGTATATCATTGCTGGGATCTTTTCAGAGTTTTCTTTCGATTGTGAAAAACTAAAAAGGTTTTAGTTAAGAGAATGAATTACGACATTTATCTATATTTTAAATGGTACAAGTATACCGAATACCAGTTTATAAATATATTTACGATCATCTATTCCATTAACAATAATTGAAGCTATATGTTTGACTTTCACTGTTTAGCTTGTTTCAATTTCTGGCGAAACAAAATATGGTATGGTTATAACAACTATAATTTTCTAAAAATAATTTTTGTATTTTTCCGTATTTCTATTTAGGTGATTATTATCTTTGTGAGGTATGTGTGCTTTATATCACAATGACATCACCGGATAACCATAAACCAACACGACATTGCAAAGCCATTCTTGCGGAGAAATGTAATTGTTTGAAAACTTGTGGTAATTCCCAACGTAAATTTTTTCGATCTACGTCCAGATGCACCGCGATTTTCTTAGACGTACTTTACTGGTCATAGCCTGTAATTTTTTGACATTCGTATTATGCACAATAGTTTACGTTGGAAATTGAAAAGGTTGATAATATTCAAGGCTATTTAACGGAATTATGGACGGTTGGGCGACAGTCAATAGGGCGACAGACACTTAGGCGACACTTTCGGTTCGAAAGGCGACAACTTCAGACGGAAGGGCGACACAGCGGACAAACAGGCGACAATTCTGGACATTGAGGCGACAATTCTGAGGGCAGGATTAATTCAAAATATTAAGTCCTGCTATGGCCTGTTATGTTGTTGTGAATTAGTAGTGAACACTAACAAGACACCAACTTTATTGATGCCTAGATCGGAAATATTGCATTAGCATACTTTGTACGCATTGCTCCACCTTATTTCCTTGGCATCTATTACCTGCTTATATCCTCATTAATCTGATTACATTATTCTTTTACACACAGTAGAGTTTCATATTGTATTAATGAATGTACCAAATATTTATTTAATTGAGATAGTTGTTATTTTAAAAAACTGCTGAGATTAATCTGTCTTTAATCGCCCAACTATTCTTCTGTTCATCCTTTTCCACAAATTTAACTTTAGAGTCTGTCAAGACGCTCAGAAGTCATTTAGCCAGACACTATTTTCGTTTTCACTTCCTTCCTTGAATGCTTGGAAAAACTGGCAAGTTGCTTATCAGTGTGGCAAGAGTCGGAGATTCCTTACCACCTAATTTATGACATCATAGAGGTACCAACTTTTTCAACCCCTTTGAAGCGATGCATTCTTGAGTCACTAGCATACCGCTGTTGATGAGTCATTATACTACCTTTGGCTCATGTATCATGTATTAGGACCCTCAGTAGTAGCTTTCAAATTAATGTATATTCTTGTTCTAATTGCAATATAAAAATAAATACATATGAGTTTAGCTTTATACATTTTAATAAATTTGCTTTTTGGTATATTTATACAAATAGTAAAGCTGATTTTTATCATATATAACTTCAAAAATACGTATATCAAGTTTGCAGCATTTTTTTTACAATGACTTTATACTGATTAATACTATGTAGATAAACCCATCTAGCGATAGAACTTCTCTTTCCTATCTAGAATGACGAGATCAAATTCACGGTTATAAATTGGCAACTGAATATTACTTTCTACTAATTCTAAAACTTACATGAAGAGATAATTTGAATTACAGGAGTATAATTGTACACAGTTACTCGCAGGTGCTCGAATGCACTTGCACTTCCAATCATACACAAAAATAATTGCAGGAAATTCTCTACACCACTATTTAATAAAGTTGTTATTAAAGTTCAAGCCAATGGCTGTCTATGTAATATCTTCCCATCTTTTCTGAAATCTGTCCTTTGTTAAAATAGTCGCATATAAAAAAGATTCATAGTGCGTGTTAAAATGCAAAATATAGTATATGATGTGGTACATGGCAGCATTAACCTGCAACTGAGTATATATCACAAAGGTCTTTGAGGTGTTGATCACTCCTCATTGTCTCAAACTACAGGTTGTGTATGCCATCGGGATCTGTGACAAGGGTAATTCAGTCAAATATCTCAAGTGACTCTAGGGTAACATGGCATCAGGACCAGTTGATTTCTATGTTTTGGAATGGATCATTTCTCCATAAGCTTTCTGTGATGCTGTTTAGTCTTCTTGCAACAAGCTGCAGAAGTTAGTAAAATATGGATATATCTTAGGCACCTGTCAGAAAAAGCCTTCACTCTTCATACTCAAATAAAATCTCAACAAACATAGATCAGTGTGAACCGCAATTTAGTCTATTGAGTCTGCATTATAATGACATTGAATTATTTTCATAATTGTAAAGAAACAAGGATAAGGAAATCATTATTTCCACAAGTAAATGAGAAACTACAATAATAGGGAATTGTCTTTTCATCTCACACAAAGAGCAAACTCTTCTCCCAGCTACTGTGAATTTTGACAATCGAAACCATAAAACTATTTCTTCTCGAGGTAAGATAACTCTAAGGTTTCAACAATCAGAGAAGGGATAACTCTAAAGTTTCAATAATTAGAGACAAGATTGTCGACAATTCAGCCGAGAACGTGACTTTTCGAACAGTTTTGAACAAACATGCTGATACAAAAACAAGTTTTGGTGTTTTAATTGAATAAGCTAGATGCATTTTTAAAAAAAACTTTAATATTTTGTTAATTGTCTGGGCTAGCATAATCAGAGAAATCCCAATCCCACCAATGGCGTTTAAAAATACATGTTGCAATTTCGATTTATATAAAAGTCTGCAAAAAAACAATAACACTTTCAAGGCTACGTTTCAAAAATATACGTAAGCATAGCACACAACGACAGCATCTCATAGTTTGTCAGTACATTATTACCTTGCCTTCAACCAAACAGCAAACCAATTTGTCGCCTTTGAGTCTAGAATTGTCGCCGGTTTGTCTGCCGTGTCGCCTTTCCGTCTAAAGTTGTCACCTTTCAAACCAAAAGTGTCGCCTAAGTGTCTGTCGCCCTAGTGACTGTCGCCCAAAAGTCCAGTTACCATTTAACGAGCCCTTCTGGAACTTTTATTTTTACCCGCGTGAAAATTGTCCAGTACGATGAGTTAGGCATATACTAGTTTTTATTATTGGCATTAGAGAATTATTTAGATAATTATGTGAAAATTTTGTTGAACCGTGTTGTATTCATATAGTAGTAATAGTACGTATTATGTTGTTCACTTCGGAGTTAACTCTTACTGCAACAGAACTACCAAGGAATAAACTCTTCCTCTGGATTTTTGTCTCTCACGTCGATGAGTAGGTAAGCAGACAAATCAGGCTTAAGCAATGAACATTGTAAATTGAGCCAACGCTTTATATAAGGAATAGAAGCTTAAGGAACAAAGTTTACAAAGAAAAAAGACGCTGGCAGACAGCAATAAAGAAGTGTAGGCCTAATGATCATTTGAGAGAATTGCGCTGACGTGTTGTGACAACTTGTCTCATGCGGTTAGTTAATTGCTGCTAGGTAAAGGAGTGGCGTAAGGTGGCAATTTGGTTGTTACGACGTCATGTGTTAATTGCTAGATTCTAAATGAGGTAGTGACTCAGCAGGATCGTAACAAGTATCGTTCTCATTGTCTGTTATTAAAACTTGTTTGACCACAGGGGTCTGCATTTCTCACCCGAACAACTTTCAATCACTGCACTGCTGTTTTTTTTCCGATATGGATTCATTTATACTTTAGCTGCTTATGTCCATTATCAATGAGAGAGGATCTGAATTTTCTTCAATCATCGCTGCTGGCTTCCAGTATTATTGCTTTTTGGTCCTGAATTCCTGAATAATGCTTTATCACCATTATGATAAATCATTAGATGCCAGTATGATAAGGTGGTAGGGGAGGGTGGGGCACGTTGCAACAAAAAATGCAATTTTGACTATAAAGTTTTACTAAAACATTACAACATACATACAATACATAACATTACAATACATACATACAACATACACATCGTAAACATGTGAACATCGTAAGCAAGTGGAAAGCCACTGTTTGAAAGAGCTTGAGAACTTTAGGCCAAACAAGCTGAAACAACACTCGTGCTAGATGATGTTCACAACTAGGATCAGTTGTTTCTTTATACACCTACAGAGAGGTATGAGAATTTTGCTTGAACTCATTGGCCTTTTAAAAAAAGACTTGATTGTTTGCGCAGTGTTCTTCCATGCTGTTGGAATAAAAGTAACTTGGAAGTCCAGATCCTCAATCAACGGCAAAAGCTAATATATAACAGCTTTTGAATATCTAAATATCTTTTCAGCATTTAAACTTACTGAAAAGCAGTTTGTCAGCAACCATTTCTATTGCTGCATCATAAGATGCAACTATGGATCTGAGGGTCTCAACCAGGCCATCACCAGTTGTTTTCTTGGACAATATTCTCATTATATGAAAAGAAATATACTACTACCAGAAAGTCTTTACCTTAAAACTAAAGAATGTTCATGACCGCTTTCGGTGAAGGAGGTTTTGGTTCATTATGTAAGCTAAGCCTGTATCTTTCTAAAATGTTTGTTACAAAATGCATAGAAATACAACTTTTAAATGTGTCATAAACCTTGGCCAATATTCAGACTGCGTGGCTCTATTAAAGGGTTTGTAAAAGTGTATGAGGCATTTGTAGATGGCATGAAATTGAGTTGCCTTTCTAGGGCCTTAGGACTTACTAGGCAAGCTCCAACATGGAAAATACCACCCTCACCATGTAGACAACTTTTTGCACACCTGTAAGATTTACATGTATTAGAAATAAATTTTACAGCGTTTCCCCAACTATACTCTTTAAGTAGTTTGTCATCATTGAGCATCATCAGTAGTTAGCTAGTGTGCTATAATTATGTCATCTATGGAATTGTTAGTTTTCTATGCTGAAATAGGCAGATAGACAAGTTGCATCTCTTTACGTGATATATATTCAAATTATGTTATATAAGTCTAACAGAATAATTTTCTAGTTTTTCAATTTTTTTCTCAAACACCCTTGCTGAATATATAACAAATGTAGTTTCAATAAGTGGTTAGAGCCAGAAATAGTGTTAAAGATGTGGTTGCGTCAAATTTGGGTTGATCTTAGAAGAAAGTATTTTTTTTTCCTCTATCAGTTGATATGTTGGTTGTTGTGTTAGGTGATCTCATTGCCAAGATATTTGAAGATTAAAATCGAAAAAATCTGATCGCGGTAAAAAGGCTCAGACCAAAAAAACATGCCCAGACTTGCCCAAAATGATGTCACGCGTGATATATCTGTCAATATATCTTGTACTCACATCGGCTATTTGTGATAAAAGTCTAGTTCTACGCGGCTCTATTGGCATATATTTTATTTTGTATTTGCTCATGTTGGCTAGAATAAAATTTTAAATTCCGCTACAGATACATTATTGTGAATGTTTCAAAGGCCTCAAATAATGAAAATTGAAAATTTTCTTACTCACTTTCTCCAAATGCTGTGTAAACATTTGAGTACCGACTACCAATTCTACCAGTCTACGGTAATTCTGTCAAGCAAACTATGTAGAATAAGGTCATTTATCGGCACAGTTCCGTCGCTACCCACACTAACGATATACAGCCTCCCAAAAGCCCCGCCCACATTATGCCCGTCGCCTATCCTTGGGGTGGGGCTGTATATCATTGCCCACACCGAAAACTAGTTTTTTACTATCGTAAGTAAAATAAGCAAGCTGCGTCTTTGAAAAGAATATACATAGGGATAGAGCTTTAAGGATGAGAAATCTGCTGCAAACTGAATTTGAACTCACATTCTCCAGTTCTGCTGACATCCATATGCCGTATCCAATTCACTACAATATTCTGCAAATCATGTTTTGCATCATCTTCAACAATATAATTTTATTATATAATTTTTACAAGCAAAAAGATTTTCATCTCGGCATAAAGCTATTAAAAATATTCATCAAGTTGTGGCCACTCACATAGTTTCAGCTGATACAATAAGACAAATTCATCTACTGCAGCAAACTCAAACAAAACATCATGGTTTATGCAGCACACATTCAAGTCTCTCTTTCCCATTTATGGCAGTTTCCACACTGACAAAGCTGCTTCGGCTGGTGGGACCACATAAACATTCTGTAATCAGTAAAACAAATGCAATAAATATATGTCATTCATAGATATGTCGTTCTAACGCGTATCTACCGAAAGCTTTCAAATTAGGAGTTAGATAGATTGCGAGTGTAATTTTAAAAATGAATAAATGTTTAACAAAGGCATAAGTACGCCAAGCCAACGATTCGAAGCTTAGGTTCTGGAAGTTAAAGATTTGCATTGATCAATCGATTTTCTTCACTTTCTACAAGTGAGAAGTGAACATCTAAAGTCAAATCATAAATCTAATTTACTAAATAAAACTGCCACAGAAGATTTGAAGCAAATGTAGCTAGGTGAACCGATAAAAAAATATAAAACGACGATTAGTGATAGCAAAAAGTTATAATTTTATTAATTAGTACATGTATTAATGAGTACTAAAATATTACCTTTAGTATATTCATCAATCTAAGCCATTGTATTGCTAGATGCTATGGATTAAAGAGAAGCCGTCAAGAACTCACTGTACATACGTATCTCGCACGCGCAAGAAATTACATTTTAGCCTCAAACAGGGAAATATAATCTGAATGTAAACTCAACAGGAAACTCTATAGGAGACTCAAAGTAAAAGATAAATTTACATCCATTCTCCGATCTTCCTCCGTAAAACTTTAACCACCTGATGCTCAGAAAACTCGGAGTCACCTTCGCAGTAACTTCACAGCAATTTGTACAATTATGTTGTTCGCCAATAAAACGTGTCGATCGAGTAATTCATTAAAGGTTGACTTGCAACAAAATTCACATTACAGTTATTTGGTATCAAAAGATTCACCATGTCTTACTCTGTTGTGTTGTAAGTGCCAAATATGTGGAAATGTGATTACAAGCTCTTAAAAGCTCAAAATCGAAAAGCCGTCATAGATTGGAATCTCTTTATTTCTCTGACGTATTCATTACAGTTTGGTTATCGTTTTGTCACGTGATGTTCTCACGTGAATTGAAAGGCCAATAAAAAGCTCAATATAAAACGTATCGTAGCACTACTTTATGACAAACACTTTGGGTTTTACTGAAGACCCCGTATCAAATATAGATGCTCGCTACTTTACAGTTTTGTTTCGGCATTATCTAATCGTCAAGTCGCAATCTGATCATGTGACCCAATACTTTGCAAATAATTTTTGCAGCACTTTTCGATTATCATAGGTGACCAACAGGCTCGTCATGATTATCAGACAATGATATGTACTCCTTCGAGCTAAGGTTAAAAAGTTTAATAAATTTTTACGGTAAGTTATAAGATATCAGTGCTAAAAGTGACAGCATTACAATGACGATAAAACAGACGCGTAAGAACAATAGACATAGTTTTATTGAATGCGTGAAGTATATTTGTGAAAATATTTCGACGAATGAGGTTGCATGAAAGTGTAAACAGAAACCATCCTGTAACAACTACGTCCCATTTGAGCCGTTTTGGAAAGCGAATCCAAACTACGGCGGTCTCGTGTGGCTGCGATTAACTGTTGGTTTTTTTAGCTTTTAAGAGCTTGTAATCACATTCCCATATATTTTGCACTTACAACACAACAGAGTAAGACATGGTGAATCTTTTGATACCAAATAACTGTAATGTGAATTTTGTTGCAAGTCAACCTTTAAAGTAACGACGTTAATTAATTTAGTAAATATCGATGTCCATGCGATTTAATAATAGAGTAAAATCCCTAAATTTGAGATCACAGACAACTCGTTTTACGAGTGATAACATTTATTACGACCTATATGAAAATTTCGCGCTGATGATTGGCTAATGAAGCGACCTTATATTTATCGCTCGTGGTTTCTTTTCAGATGTATCACTAGTGACGGCACGAAAGAAGCACCCGCTGGAACGTGAGCTTTTTAAAAGAGGGCCTCATTCAAACGCATATATCTCTGGACAGGGTTGGTCTACAAAGACAAAAATGGCATCAAATTGTAGCTGATGTTTTAGCCTTTTATGGGTCTTAATTTTATTAAATCGACCTTTTTGACGCAACCACATCTTTAAAAGTAGTAGAAAGAAGGCTGCTCTTCTGCGACAAAAGAATGCACATGTCAACAAGGGTGAAATGTTCATTCCTCCTAACCTCAGACCAACATCTTCAATATATTCTTTTTTTTTACATTTTTTACACTTTGACACCCTAAATGGTATACACATGTAATAAGAGGGCAGGTATTATGTGAAATACAGTGACTGTCTCATAAAAAATCCTTTAATAGACTAGGTTGTGGAATGTACTGTGCTGCTATATCTATAGCAACTTATACCTTATCCTTGTTTACCCAGAGTTTTGTGTATTGTATATATGATAAATAGAAATTTTAATTTAATAAAATATATCCTATAGTATGTTTTATTTTTTACAAATTTTAACATAAACACTGAAGTAGTGAAAGCTGGCCTATGCTAAAGATATGATTTAAGAAAATTCTCATGAAAGAGTACATTAATGTACCCTAGCAAAGATCATAGGAAACAAAAATGCACAGCAGAAGCATTTCTTGCCTTCTATTTTTACTTTTGTAACCAAAAATAGTTTAAATACGTTAGGTTACGGTCGAAATCTGAAGGCTCAGTTGAAGTCTGAGGCACAAAAATCACAAATTTCCTGGTCAGTCTTATTTTGTTGAGGTAAGAAGCATTTGAAAGCCAAGGTACGACGACAATCATGATTATTTTGCTGCTGTCACCATTTTTGGGTATTGCTATTAGCTGAAATGCATGAGAATAATATTTCCAAGAGATACATAGTATGGTTGATCCTCATCATTTCGCGATAGTGTATGCTAAGGAGTTGTGATGTTTCGATGATCTCACACTAGTTCCATAGTCACAATACACTAGTTATGTTTAAAAGATTTGCAACCAAAGAGATCTTTATAATATTTCCAAACCCTCTTTGTTCTCTTTGCACATCTGCTAAACGGTTCACATAGTCCTATATAGTTGCAGGTTATGTTCCAGTTTTGCCGAAAACACTGTCAAAAGGCCATACATAACTACATTACTGTGAGGTATAGTACTGCTAAATTACATGAAAAGACCCACCAAATGAAGATACTCAATGTTGCTGAAAAAAATGATGCTGCCAAGTCTATTGCCGCCGTTATGTCACGAGGAGCATCACAAAGGGTCTGCTAGAAACAACTCCAACATACTCATTTCATCTGTGCTAATAAACTTGTCAATCAATCAATACATCAGATATTGATACATCAGATCTTGCTATTACAACAATTGATACATTGAACTTCTCATTTGTTCTAGAGGGAAGGCTTTTCACCATACAACAAGATCTATCAGTTTGACTACATGCTTCAAGGTCAGCAGGTGACTATGAATATGACCTCAGTATCTGGGCACCTTCAAGCACTCGAATTTACTGGCCAGTATAAGCAGTGGTGAGTTAGAAGTTTGTCATAGCGTGTCAGGAATAGGTTTAAATATTCACTTTCCTTGCTCGTTTGTTTTAGTTCTTGATTTTGGTTGAGGTAGGATGGCAAAATTGGACATTAGACCAATATTCTATTAAGCCTGGTTCCCATATCGATTGTGAGACTCCGGCGGTAACTTGCGCAGCGAAACGCTTGCGACACTAGGCTCGGCGGCATATGTTCACATAAAAGCTGCATCGCTAAACATAATCGCGTAATCAAATAAAATGTTCGCTCGCCACGCCGTTTCTATAATGGTGACCTTCACTCGTTTATTGCATTTCGGGAAGGTTTTGCCTGCGGCCTTTTGTGAAATTTGAACAGCGCTAAAATGTTGCGTTGCCGCCGGCAACTACCGGCGTACCTCGGCGCTACCCGTTGCGTAGGTTCCCATTTCATCTCTAATAGCCTGCGGTGCTGTCGTCGGTGCTTTGCGACGTATATGGGAACCAGGCTTTATTTTTATCAGAAATCATTTCCTCAAGGAATTATTAATCGTCATTAGCTCGTCTTGCCTGCTCAAGAGCTGTACAAGCGCAGATTATTGTCATTATATCATGATTGTAGTCCACTATCACATCCTTCAACTCAAATGCTTTATTGAGGCAACCCAATGTTACCAGATCATTTTCTCTTATCTGAAGTTGTAGTAGAACTTTGCTTAAAGGCTGGTACACACAATATCGCCGTGTGTCGGTGTTTTCCTTTCAGCGTTCTTCGTCGATTATGTGAACTGGGGCCGATAGTATCAACAAAGTGAGTACGTAGGGAAAGTTTGCAGCTGTCAAACTTTCCTGATATTTTGCGGAGCGTCGATGACAGCCCGTATAATGTAAGTCAATTTGGTGATAGTAATTCGTGGTCGCTGTCAGTGTGATTTATTTCCGTTTATGATAGTCGCTGCTGGCCTAGGATTTGACTCAAGCACACGGCAACAAAGAGGTTTTTGCGAAAAATTAAAAGGAAAAATTAAAACACAACATCACTGAGTATTTGCTGATGCAAACATGGATGGGTTTGTGATAGTGTGAACATTGTTATCATCGACGACCACCGAAGTATTGCAGCATTAATGCCGAGATGCGAAGATATAGTGTGAACATTGTTATCATCGATGACCACCGAAGTATTGTAGCATTAATGCCGAGATACAACGATATAGTGTGAACATTGTTATCATCGATGACCACCGAAGTATTGTGGCATTAATGCCGAGATGCGAAGATATAGTGTGAACATTGTTATCATCGATGACCACCGAAGTATTGTAGCATTAATGCCGAGATACAACGATATAGTGTGAACATTGTTATCATCGATGACCACCGAAGTATTGTGGCATTAATGCCGAGATGCGAAGATATAGTGTGAACATTGTTATCATCGATGACCACCGAAGTATTGTGGCATTAATGCCGAGATGCGAAGATATAGTGTGAACATTGTTATCATCGATGACCACCGAAGTATTGTAGCATTAATGCCGAGATACAACGATATAGTGTGAACATTGTTATCATCGATGACCACCGAAGTATTGTGGCATTAATGCCGAGATGCGAAGATATAGTGTGAACATTGTTATCATCGATGACCACCGAAGTATTGCAGCATTAATGCCGAGATACAACGATATAGTGTGAACATTGTTATCATCGATGACCACCGAAGTATTGCAGCATTAATGCCGAGATGCGAAGATATAGTGTGAACATTGTTATCATCGATGACCACCGAAGTATTGTAGCATTAATGCCGAGATACAACGATATAGTGTGAACATTGTTATCATCGATGACCACCGAAGTATTGCAGCATTAATGCCGAGATACAACGATATAGTGTGAACATTGTTATCATCGATGACCACCGAAGTATTGCAGCATTAATGCCGAGATGCGAAGATATAGTGTGAACATTGTTATCATCGATGACCACCGAAGTATTGTGGCATTAATGCCGAGATACAACGATATAGTGTGAACCAGCTTTAAGGTAGCCTATTATTATTATTATTATAGAGTTTATAATTGTTATTGCCTATTATTTGTCATGAAAGCGGTTTTATTACCAATAAGATTAGAATTGATTTAACTCATTTAGATATGCAATTCCAAGGAATTTAAATCTATGACACGCAGCTAGCTGTATATCAGTATGACCAATATTATATTGAGACTCCGATACATTAAAACCTCTAGTTATATTCACTTCAACATACAAACCTCTAGTTATATTCACTTCAACAAACAAACCTCTAGTTAAATTCGCTGCAACATACAAACCTCTGGTTATATTCACTTCAACATACAAACCTCTAGTTATATTCACTTCAACATACAAACCTCTAGTTATATTCACTTCAACATACAAACCTCTACCTAAATTCACTTCAACATACAAACCTCTACCTAAATTCACTTCAACATACAAACCTCTAGTTATATTCATTTCAACATACAAACCTCTAGTTAAATTCACTTCAGCATTCAAACCTCTAGTTATATCCACTTCAACATACAAACCTCTAGTTATATTCACTTCAACATACAAACCTCTAATTAGTTTCACTTCAACATACAAACCTTTAGTTATATTCACTTCAACATAAAAACCTCTAGTTAAATTCACTTCGACATTCAAACCTCTAGTTAAATTCACTTCAACATTCAAACCTCTAGTTATATTCACTTCAACATACAAACCTCTAGTTAAATTCACTTCAACATTCAAACCTCTAGTTAAATTCACATCAACATACAAACCTCTAGTTAAATTCACTTAAGCATTCAAACCTCTAGTTATATCCACTTCAACATACAAACTTCTAGTTATATTCACTTCAACATACAAACCTCTAATTAGTTTCACTTCAACATTCAAACCTCTAGTTAAATTCACTTCAACATTCAAACCTCTAGTTATATTCACTTCAACATACAAACCTCTAGTTAAATTCACTTCAACATACAAACCTCTAGTTAAATTCACTTCAACATACAAACCTCTAGTTAAATTCACTTCAACATACAAACCTCTAGTTAAATTCACTTCAACATACAAATCTTTTGACACTATGTCACACTTGAGCCAATGTTTGACTTTACACCCGAAGTACTTCTCAACATACGACATTTGAAATCTTTGTGAAACTGCAGTCTTGTAAGTAGAAGCTGAAATGCTGGTGAAAATTGAACATAAAATGAGAGCAAATATAAAAATAAAATATGTTAATTAATTTAGTTTAAACTTTACATAGTCCAAGTGATTTATGCTAAATGTCTGTAGCACCATCTCTACCTCCAAACCCGTACATTACCAAGCTTACAATTCACTTAGCATGTATTTAGGTTGAAGGATTTAGAATAAACCTCCTTTTATTGATTTACTACTTCAGCTTTTTACATATGATTTAGTTTTTAATGCATTTAGTTTTGTATATGGTTTTATATAATGCATTTGATGTAATGCTGTGTATAATTACATAAAGTATTTATTGAAGAGGTATTTATTGTAAGTTCTCAGGTGGTGCAGCAAATTAGATGGATTACGGTATATTATGGAAACATGTTCTCCAACATATGACAGTTTTAACAGGCGCAGCCGAAGTGAGATGACAGTTTTATATGTAGCAGTTTGACTGTAGTTAAAAAGTCAACAAAGCTACTGATTTTTATTTTTGTTTTTATGAAGCTTGTAGAGAATACATAAAAACTGCATTTAGAGTCTCTGTTAGCTACACAAGAGATGTAAAATATCCTCTTTTTAAACTCATTTCTGTATACATTAATATTATTTATCAAATAGGCAATAGTTTACAAATACAGTCGGTTGCATTTTAATGTTTAATGCACCTGGAGGACAGACCAAACGTGACAAATCTAAACTTTGTTTTGACACAATGCAATCTGTGTATAGATACATATGTACATATGTATACATACATAATACATTAATACATACACTAGATTAATGCCCAGGTAATAAAAAAGTCTTTGCACAAAAAATCTATTTTTATCTAACATAGACAACATTTACCATTCTAACTTTTAAACTTCATGTCACAAGAAAAGTGTTTTGGGTGGTTAAAATAATTTGAGAGAAAAAATAAAACAACTGAAAAGGTGTTTAAATGTGAAATAAGTGACAAGTAATAGACTAGTGAAGACTAGATAGTCTATTTTGCTACAATGATTACCATAAAAACAATTTGATACGGATACAATTAATACAAACAGACATAAAAATAAAAGTCATGAATATGTTGAATTAATAGTAACGATGACTACATAGAAGTGTGTGTATAAACAAGGTTACTGTTGCAGCAGAAGCTCGTTGTATTCAAATTTTGTATGAACTATACTAGTACCTCTCGATACTGGTACAAACGTGTAGCAGTGAAGCGCACGAGGGTACGTTATTTGTGTAATTTGTAGATTTAGCTATCGCCCTTAGGAGAAACCGGAAGTAGGAGTGTAACGACTCATTCGAAATTGAAACGCCACATTTGAAAATTACAAATTGAAAAAATAGGTAATGGACTTTGAAATGGCTTTTAAAAAAATTTCAAAAGAAAAAAGCGCAAAAGGTATTGTTTAATAATAAAAAGTACATATTTAGTTTGTAACCTGTAATCTTGATAAGGATAGATAGAGTTGAAATGATAAGAATGGGCTAGTCTAGTGGTTCTGTTTGTTTGACTTGCAGTTTGTATGTCGCGAGTTCAAATCCTCAGTAAAATTGATTTTTTCTTTCTAAAACCTTATCGCTATAACTGGAAAGAGGAACGATGACAGATGCTCACATTTACATATATAGATTTATTCATATATACTTATATATATATATACATATAGTTAGTCTGATTGTGGTGGCTTCATATATAAAGTGCTCCACTTGAAAAGGAGCAAAATTGAAACAAGTTATAGAGTGACTAAAATTTATTGCATTACAATGATATATATATATATATATATATCATTTCTGAAGTTATCACCTGATGAATACAGACTTATATCTGTTTGAAACAGATCTGTAGTAATTAACTAACAGCTAAGAGTTCGTTATATTATAGGCCTACAGTAGACGCTCCTACAACGTAAATAATCCATTCCAGGAGCGTTTACGTTATAGGGATTTTACGTTATACAAACAGTAAGATACAAGTAAATTGTCTAATCTGTTCCAAGAGCATTCAAAACCCACTCCTTTTGCCATACAAAAATAAGAAGCTAGACTTAACTTTTTAATTCATTCACTGTATCGTATATGTAATATCATTAGTTTGCATTGACAACCTGACCTTTTTTCCGATCAATTTCACCAGTTTTATATAAATTTATAGACTCTGATTGCGGTAATTTTGCAATAAGTTGATTGGTACGAAGATATTTGAGGTCCATTTACAACGGTTTGTTTATTTTTCCTCTAGACAGTCTATTCTGCAAAGTAAAACTAATAACAAATAAGTCTACAATAAAGCAGAACAAAAATATATTTTTATTATAAAAAGAGCGGTGTCTGACCTGTTCGTTGTCTATATATATATTTAACCTTCGGCGATACTCCCAACTCGTGACATTCGTATTGGTAGACTGACGCTGCAACACATGCACAAATCGATCGCCTTTAAGTATTTATTAACAATTACACAGCTATCCTACTCTTTGTTTTATTGACACATCTGTCGGTCTATCACGACGAACTACAATGTCATGTAAGCTGTATATATAATAGACATAACGCTATATGCACGTTGTTTTTTCTCACAAAATCGGCGAGATATGTTACCATTCAAATCGAATTTGAGAAGTTGCCCTTACTTGACACTTTATGTTATATGGAAATTTTTATGTAGTACGAAGCAAAAACTTTGCATAAATTTTTTTCCTTACCTTTTTCCTGGAACGTACATTATAGGAGCATCTACTGTAGATTATACTATATATACATTATATTGCATAACGGAGAAGCCAGATTTAGATACTAATGTAGTTATTGTATAAAGTTTGTAAGTTGTTGTGTCACCTTTAAACACCTTTGTTCTGCTGTTCGTCTGAATAGTAAACATTTAAACTAACATATTCTTGTCTGTTTCATAGGAAATCGTGTTCTCCTCTCGCTCTCTTTGATGCTCCTGTACTCAAATATGTACCAGAGAAGTTTCAACCCATTAAGGTTAGCTGAGCTTGCGAGCGTAAAACTTAACCCACTATCACCGGTGCTGAGCTATACCAACACATCTAAATTCTGAAGGAAAACAGTTAATTGTCAAGCTGGTTGTTTATTGTAATAAAGTAAGCAGGCACTTAGTATTATCATTTATTGGAATTCTATTTTTTAAAGCGAACATTAGAGAGGGAGGCGCGGGGTGCCAAGAAGTTAATAATATGGACTGACTGTGACAGAGAAGGAGAAAACATTGGATTTGAGGTCATCGATGTTGTAACCAAAGGTAGCTCTCTTAATTTCAATCTCTCACATTTTATGGTAGGAATAGACAATAAATACTAATATGCTAATATCCTATCTTTGGGAGTTGTCTTCTTGATATATCGTGTTACCGATAACTACCGGATATTGGTAATGCAATCAACTTCCTACCGAAATAAAATAACTATCGACTTATCGGTCAAATAAAACATTGACAGTTGAGACATTGAGTTGACAGTAAAGAATTAAAGAATTTCAATAATTATCAAGGGAACAAGGATTGTCATGGCATAAGATCTACTGAAATGATAAGACTGTGTGTGCAAAAATAGTCTTAAAAGATTCAGTTGGATGCTTAGGCTTCAGTCAGCATTTATTAGGATAAAGAAAGTACCTTTGATTCAGCAACAAAATCACAGCCACAGCAATCGTGATATCGTGATCCATGAATAAAAAGGATGAACTGCAGAAAAAAAATCAATCTGCTGCAAAAAAAAAAATTGACAAACAATATATTGAGGTGTGAACTATCGATGAGAAAAAGAAACTACCGGTAAGATAGATAACACGATAGGGCAGTTTCACTTCGATTTGTATGATCGAGAAGACAACGACCAAATATCGCTATCGTTTATCGTTATTTTTTCCATCTCTACTTTATAGAGTAATTGTTACTCTCAGCTCATACTTGTAATTGTGTGATGAATTAGTTTCAATGGTAGCATCAGATGTCATTGGAGTTAAAGAATAGGAGGCAGTGAGTGGTCCAAGGATAGATACAACATGCTTTACTTGTCACAAGGATAGGAGGCAGTGGGTGGTCAAATGATTGATACATCATGCCTTTCCTGGTAGCAGAGTGTATATAGAGTGCAGGATTCAAAGGTTTGATGTAGAGTGCATAGCTATGTAGGTAGCACGTTTAGTTTTAATTGGTTTAGAACAAGATTATAAAATGGCAATCACTACTTTAGCTGTAGTATTGGATACAGGTGATACGTGTGTATTCATGGCTTGACTAGCCAAGCTAGACCCAAATTTCCATTGCATTTATAAACAGAATCAATTTTTGGTGTTTTTTGTTTTGTATAGTTAATCCAACAATTCAAGTATTGAGGGCAAGATTCTCTGAAATCACCAGCAGCTCTATAAACAGAGCCATTTCTAACCTTGTTCCTCCCGATCACCTTCAAAGTGCTGCTGTTGATGTCAGAACTGAACTCGACTTGCGAATTGGTAATGCATATTATCACCTGAACCTTAATACACTCTTATATGTGTACATATATTCACAATTGTCTGTTAGTCAGTTTTTCACTGTTATCTATTTTCAAAACACAACTACTCATATCTTGTTAATGTTCAAATTTTGATGACATGACATTCTTGAATTTATTTCTCTCATCTCCGCCCGAACATCAGCTCACTGTTCCATGAAGTGTCATCACAGAATCATTCCATGTGTATAGCAAAATATTTTTTATCCCATAAAACTCTTCTGACTTAGTCATTGTTTAATCAGTATCACTAGAGTCTGTACTCAGTCTTATTATCAGTTACACACTAGTATCTCTCTATTTCCCACCTGTAGTATCCACTAATCGGACTAAATCCACTGTTTTATCTTCTGCAGGTGCAGCTTTTACCAGATTTCTCACCCTCCGCTATCAGGCAGCTTTTCCAGAGCTAGCTGAGATGCTTATCAGCTACGGCAGCTGCCAGTTTCCTACGCTTGGCTTTGTGGTGGAGCGGTATAAGCAGATTCAAGAATTTATCACTGAGCCCTTCTGGAAACTGAAAGGTTTGTGTCTGTAATTATGCTGTGCAGCTTGTTGACGAAGCGCTGCTGCACTGTTGCGTACATGTAGGCAGCATAGGCCAACTGAAAGGGCCTTAGTAGTTTGCTTCCTTGGGAACATCTTAAAACTACAATACTAAAGTACAGAGGCTTGTTTGCAAGGTAAGTCTGGCATCGGAGTGTTATAAATGTATGGTTCTTGGATTCAAAAAGAAATCACTCAATTTGGTCAATTTAAGTTTTATCATCTATCGAGACCAATGAGGTGTAACACTGTCATCAGCCATTATTTATCCTTACCAACGGCGGAAGTAACCTGCTGTACCTTTGCTGCTGTTACTTCTGTGTTCATCCAACTCTAAAATAGGATGTTTATTTTCCTTACTATTTGTAGTTGTACTTGAGGAAGATGGGAAGAAAGTTGACTTTAACTGGAAACGGTAAGCACAATCCCCCACTAAATCCCTCAGAATGTTTGCGTTCTATATTTTACGAGTCTATATTCTATCAGTCTATATTCTATCAGTCTATATTCTATCAGTCTATATACTACGAGTCTATATTCTATCAGTCTATATTCTACGAGTCTTTATTCTATCAGTCTATATTCTAATCTATATTTGTGAAAATATTGTACCATCTGATTCGGACCTTTTTCTAGTCGGCAGTGGTGGCTGAGTAGCTAAATAAGTGGCTACTCAGTGAGACCAACAAGGACATACCATCAAACCTCTATTTGAGCCGCCATCCCGCTGTATTTTTCAACCCTTTCGTTATAGTGCTTTTCTATTAGAGGCGGTGTTCTGTTTTTTGACTAGCTAGTCAGAATGCCGCTTATATTTGCACTCTCTCAGGGAAAGCATCATTAATGTCACCGGCATCAACTTTTTTCAAACGATTTTTCTTATAAGTCAAAGTATCAGACCGAATTAAACAAGAGACTACTTGAGTAAAACATGTTGAACCGTGTTATTACTTATTTCAATCGTGTCACTTTCAAAGTTTTAATAAAAAAGCCGACAAACCTTGGAGTTAGAAAACGGACTTCGATAGGCCGTAACAATGGCGGCTCCAAGTACTAGTATGTCTTAGGTTGTTCCTGAGGAGAAGGTAGTGAAAGTTGAAGGTTTATTACAATAAACTAAAGCAACGACTTTTCTCTTACATAGAGTACGCCTGTTTGATTATCAAGCCGTGAGGTCATTCTACGAGTTGTGCATCGAACAGCCAACCGCAACTGTAACAGAAGTGATTAAGAAGAGCAAGTCAAAATGGAGACCAGTAGCCTTGGATACTGTGGTGAGTCTATTTCTACGACTAGCTCTATGGAAATGCAGTTATTTGTTTCATACGTTACTTTTAACAGACAGCGTTTGGTGTGTTTAGGAGTTTGAAAAGAATGTGAGTAGAAAGTTGAGGATAAATGCCAAGACAGCTATGCAGATAGCTGAGAAGCTCTACACAGCAGGTTATATAAGCTATCCTAGGACTGAGACAAACCAGTTCTCTAAGGACTACAACCTCAGAGAGCTCGTACAGAATCAGGCAGCCAATCGTGACTGGGGAGGTGAGCATCGCTTCTCATCTCCAAACCTACACCCGCTTCCTTGGAAAACTGAGAGGATGGTTTTGCTGCTGGTACTGTTGGTAACACTAGGGATATTAAGTTAGTCATACTAAACTGTCTGTTATCTTATCATGCAGACAAGAGGTGAGTGCCTACAAGAGGACGGACAACTGCAGGGATGTTTTGAATAAAAGCAATCAGTACACGGAAAATATTTTTATAACATCCTGTTGTCTCAGCAGTCAAGCTCGATACAGTTGTACAGTTTCTCAACCTATGATGAAAACGATGTACAAATACGCAGTAGCATCTCTGGCTTAATTTAAACCATGACTCGTGTTTCCAGCTCCAGTGGGCCCTGTTTTAGTGAATGCTTTTCCTATGTGTTCTTTGGTTTGGTAATCAACACAAAGCAAAACACAAAGTTTCACAGAGAGTTTCTTCTGCTTATCAATGTCAATAAGGAGATGATATGAGTTATGGATCGACCTCTTCTAGTTTGTGTTACTTGCGTATTGCAGACTTTGCTGGAAGACTTCTTGAAACGGGGATAACTCCTAGAAATGGTAACAAATCTGATCAGGCTCACCCTCCCATACATCCTACTAAGTACGCTGATAATCTAACTGTAAGTACACATCCATGACCTCCATAGAGTGTAGCTGTAAATACATGACTGTTTCTCATATTGATTTGTAAACTTGTGTGTTTGTTTCAGGGAGATGAGAAAAAGGTTTATGAATTTATTACTCGACATTTCCTAGCCTGCTGTTCCCAAGATGCCAGAGGATTTGAGACTACGGTAGAGATTGCGATTGCCACTGAAAAGGTAAAATATGGTTATTTGTGTTACATGCTTTTTAGGTTGTAGCTTAGAAACTTTGTATCACTTCCCGAGTGTTCTCAAGTTTGTTTTACAGTTGTCATGGAAACTTTTATCAGTTGGGGCTGATAGCTCTTACATATTATCATAAGGGAAGATGGTTTGTTATATAGGAGTAAGTTATTAAAATGTTTGACCAACAGATTCAGATCTATAAATATGTACTTCGTTATCTCCGTATTGTTATCCCCAAATTATCCCGTATCACCTATCATTATTATTATGCTGTTCAAACCAACTTAGACAAAAAATAATAAAGTAAAATTAGGTGTATTAAAGAAAAAGCTTTTTTGCATAAGGTTGTTCTATAATATGGATTATATTGTTTATTTTAAACTTGATGCCGTCACTTGTGGTAGCTTTCCTAAACTCTGTTTTTAATAAAGTGGATATGTTGTAGCAGTTAAATTTTGAGATTGTAATTAGGTTGTACACTGCTGCTAATCTGGAAGGAGGCAGGTGAAGTTGTCCTCACTAATGATATTTAATATCATGATTTCAGCCCATTTATTTATTACACAGAAACTACCATTGTTGTCTCGTTTCATGTTGACCTAAAACCTCTATTAAAGATACTACCTGCGCCTCAAAAACTAATTTGTTATGTTTTCTGACCTATTAATAGGACGGAACCATTATTTTAAAAACTCAGATACGGTATGTTTACTGGAACCTTTGTAACTCGCTTGGACTGCTGCAGATAACTGCTGGTACATGTTCCGTGGAAGAGATCTATTGGTCCAGTTGGTTTTGCAAAGCTGGTTCTGTTGTAGTTTACAGCAAGTGGGTTAGTAATCCTGGAACGGAATTACCTAGAAGTTTATCCATATGAGAAATGGTCTGACAAAGACATACCCAACTTTGAGAAGGGAGACCTTTATCAACCTAATCTCATAGAGGTACTCACCTAACCACACCTTTATAAAACTAATACCTAATCTCATAAAAGTACTCACCTAACCACACTTTCATTAAACTAGTGCCTAATCTCATAGAGGTACTCTCCTAACCACACCTTCATAAACATAATGCCTAACCTCATAGAGGTACTTACCTGACTTCATAAAATTAAAGTACATTTAGTAATCCTTAGATATGCTTAACTTACCCAAACCAAAGGAGAGAAATCATAATTAGGTTAAACATTGTTGCATATGCCCATATTTTTCTTTTTTCTAGCAGGCTGTTTATCCAATGCATAGTAAAATTATTGATAACAAATCACACAGGATACTGGCCTGGAGATAGTTGGATATATATCTCAGGTCTGAGATCCAAAAAAGATTATCATACAGCGCAAGTCTACCTATATAATAGGATCTACAATGTAGATGTAGGTGTGCCTTCCTTCATTTTGTCTCAGTTCGTTCTAACATTTTTTTGGAAATTTTAAAGGCAGTAAGCAAAATGACACATCCTTGCCATCAGTGCAACACAGTTTCGATGCAGCAAGAATCAGTTCTATAGCAGTACTCTTAAAAGAGGGAGACAGAAAGTTAGGGTGAGTTGCAAATTGTCAGAACAGAGAGCCTTTCAACCTAGGTTTGTCAGGTCATAGCTGTTAGTGGTAGCAGTCATTGTTCGATTCCTACTGGTCACTTATCAGGAAGAAGATATCAAGTAAAAGAACCTCGTTGCCTGGTCATTTCGTATATATAGCGTTTACGTCATACGGCGTCCTAATCCTGATCCTCGGACTGGCTAGTCCCGCATAGCCTTGGAGCTTATATATGCATAGATGCCTATATAAGCTGCCCTTTTTTGAGCCCTGAGCATAGACACTGTAACCATTGGGGTTCAAACATTGGGAAGCAACAGCTCCAGATATGGTGGCTGACATCTATGTATACTTGCCGCTGGTACACTAATAGGGCCTGCAGTCATCATTAGCTCGCCAAAAAGTTGGCAATGCCGGGAGCAAAAGAAGTTAGAAAGCTCACCCAAGGTGTCAGATGGGAGCATAACACTCATACATGAACATGAAAATAGCCTGTGAACCAGATGTTGACATACTAAAATTAAAATTGGCCTTACCTGTATGAGATAAGTTGTCCTCCTCCCATACTTGCTCTCCGGGCCGTAGTAGCTCTTGCCAACCTAGAAACCTGCTGCTTTCAGTTCACACCTGTAAGTCCGGTGCACATACCTGTTCCTGTTTTACCTGCTCCGTGTTTTGACTAGGCCCCGCGGTTGCCCTCTTCTCCCTTTTCTCCCTCTTCTCTTATTTCATTGATCGATGTATATCACTTCTGTACAAAACTTGTTTTAGCTATTTATGATGACATCGAGTCATCCGAGTCATACATCGGGTAAACACCAAACTCTTCATCAGAACATAACTCCTCGGCACTCCTTCCCTCTGTTAGGGCTTCCTGTGCCTCCATCTCATTAGCCCAAAAAGTGTGTTCGTATGCCATCATTCCACCATGTTTCTGTATGGTGGCCTGAGAACACACTTGCAGCTAGTACACTTGCAGGTATTGCGGCTAGTTGCTGCGAAAACAGAAACCTCTGCACTTCCCCGTTTCGAGGTTAGGGGAGCTGAGCCTGTTTGCTGACAGACAGCTGGTTGTCTGTAGGTAATTTTACCCGAACTGGGGTAGCAGATAGTTTAGCATCCTTCAAAACCTTGTTCTTCAGGGTGGTCAAGTTTGCCAAGGCCTTCTTGAACTCCTATTTTTTCTCAATTTCCAACTGGAGTTGGCGTTCATCGACCTCTACTGCTGCAACAGCCCTCCTGTACTGCTCCTCAATTCTCAACCTGTGTTCAGCAAGGGCATGTTTACACTGTTCAATAACCTCACGTAACATAAAACCTGACTGAACATCATTGAGGCCGCTGATCACCTGATTCAGAAAAGGCTGCGGTTTACTGCTAGCTGCCTGTACATAGCTTCTTCTGGCTACAGACCTAGAGCCAAGCCTAGTCTTTGCTGCTGGCCCCGAGGAGGGCATAGCCTTTCTTTTACTACTTGAAAGGTAGTCCTTACCTCAGTTGGGACAGGCGGCCATCGTATGTCCCTCCTTGGCACGCCAATCACAAACCTGTTTGTTGCACTCCCTGACCCAATGTCCTGGCTTGCCACACTTATTGCAGATGTTGCTAGGGCAGGTAGTTGCATCATACTCCCTGAAAGCCGGACAAAGAAAGCAACATTGATTGCTTGGCTCACAAAGACTTTGCTGGTGGAAACTAGAGATGCCCCGATTCTAACTTCACCAGCCGATTCAGATACCGATCCGATATACCGATTCTTATAGAAAAATAATCCGATTCAGATACCGATTCAGATCTTTTGTGTTGCATAGATAATTGTTAATTTTATTACACAAATATAATGCAAAGAAAATATAAATATTGATGCATTTATTTGTTTGTATTTATGGAAAAAGATATACATGTATATTAAATTCACATACTGACATACCGTTCATCTAGTAACAAAACAGTCCATGTTTCTTGTAATCTGCTATTAATAATGGTAATTACTGTTAGTGGTACATCTTTCTCTGTGATAATGAAGTCTGTCTTTTACTGCTGAACGAACTGATGCACCGGTACAAGTTTAGAGTAAATAAACGTTTATCTAAATTACCGTTAGTGATTCAATTATCTCAGTGAGACGTCCTTATCTTCCATCACTAGCGATGTAGCGAGTCGTACTGAAGAAGGATTCACTTGCAACAGATGATGGGGGGACAGGCTAAATACCGATAAGCCACTCAGGTTATTTTATGCAATGCAAACGATACATCATATCATCAGGATCAAGAGAGATACGTAAATAACTTTATGCATTGACTGCTCAAATTACTTTCGTAATGCTAGTATTGTACATAGAAATGTTACACCGCACGCACGTTTTCTTGTTTCGATCAATAGTCTCTTGTTCGTGATTGGCTGCAATAAATCATATCGCTGTAATTGGGAAATACCGCACTTGTTGATTACGTCCTGTCTAAAGCCAAAAGATTCCTCAGCTGTGTTGACGTTTATCAGGCTATAGACATGAAATAGATTGTGTGACAGGCTTGGAATTCATTAGGTGAAAGTAAGGAACTTGCAGCTGATGAATTTTGATTAGTGCAGCAGGCTAAAATACGGTTTTCTGCTAAATAGTTGATCTACAAAAAGTATCTGAAGTTTCCGATTTTTTAAGAAAAGATCGGCCGATACCGATTCAGATACTTAACACCCATATCGGCACCGATACCGATTCCGATATTGAAATCGGGGCAACTCTAGTGGAAACTTTCCTTTCCCCCTTACCTGCCTTGAAAGAGTCGTCTGTCTCCTTGGAGGGTCTGTCTCTTTCCCTGGATCCCTGATCCCTTCCTGCACCGGAGCTAGAGCTTGACGTGTGTATCTGTATCTAAAACTACAAATAGACCTCAATAAATTTCATAGTCTTTCAGTCTAGCGGGTGGTTTGCTAACTATGCTAGAACATGTCACCTGAACATTGCTTTGGCTCGCACCTTGAGCACTTATGGGTTGCTCACAACTTACAGGGGTGCCATTTTCTGTTGGCATCACATTATCGACCAGCTGTTCATCGACTGGTGTCATTCGCTATTTCCTGGCTCCACGCTTTCAGTTGGCATGACATCCTAAACCTGTTGCTTGTGTCTGGGGAGGGGGATTGCAGTCCTGGTATTTTTGTCAGTCCCTGATTGGTGGTTTTTGCTACCCTTGCCTTCATCAGATGTGTCACAGCCACCCGAAGTATCAGGGTATAACACAAAAAGGTGTTTTCTGTTCCTCTGGATTTCACTCTGTTCCACCTTAACTATCACCTAACTAACAGTAACTATCAAAGAGGTATCCGTTTTCAGTGCAGTACTTTTAGTCCCTATGTAAGTAGAAGATTTAACATACATAACTTGCCCAAGTAAAAGTTTGGGGAGTTGTTTGGCCTTGTATTTCCTATCCCAATTGGATTTAATCTTATGCTTATGTGATGTCTCCTTGTCTTTGAACTGACCATAGTCTATATCACTCACATCGGGTATACCTAAGGTAGACCTTATTGGTCGGCTAAACATGAGTTTACTAGGTGAATATCCTGATGGCAACGGAGTTGTCCTATAAGCTGACAAAGCTACACTTTTATCGTGGCTCTTATGCCACAATGGTTTTTCTGTTTTGACCACACTCTCTGCTAAGCCATTGAACATGGATACCTGGGACTGCTAGTAGCCAATCTGAAACTGTGTTTCCTTGTGAAATCTCTAAACTCATGTCTGCCATAATTAGCGTCATTGTCAGACCTTATACACTTTATGATTCTGAACCTATAGAACACATCTTTTTGACATTAACCATCTCTCTAGATGTCTGAGTTTCTTTGGGTAAAGCCTCGATCTATTTATAAAAGTAGTCAATAATAACTAGATACAAATCACCCTTGAAAGTGAATGCATCTGTGCCTATAACTTTCCACGGTTGTGTAACTCATCTTCTGCATCGGGTGATGCTTAACCTGGGAATGCATAATACAAACATTGCATCTGCCTACCATATCTACAATCTCACCCTGACACCTTGCCACCAAAAGTGTCGCTGCGCGCATCTTCGACATTTTGTATTACCTTGATGGCTCTCATGAAACTTTTCTAGATACTCAGCTAGCATTAGCTCAGGTGTATAGATTCTGGAATTGTATAATAAAATTTCATTATAGACACTGAGCCTGTCCCTAGCAACCCTTATGCATGTACACTAAACATTTCCTAGTGCAGCTTTTCCTGCGTAGCCTTAAAAATTATTTCTTCCCTAACATTCGGATATGTGCTAGAGCAAACGACATCATGTACATAATTTTCTATTGCATGGCATTTAATGTTTGCTATCACATCGCAAGTATATCCATTAGGTCGACCCAAGGAGCCTGCCAAGAACCTATTTTTGCCTGGTTTATGAAAAAGAGTGTAATCATAACTCATTAAACGTAACTTCAAATGTTGTATCCTAACTGGTAATGGAGAGAGATCATTTTCACCTAAAATTGCTATCAAAGGCTTATGGTCAATCTCAAGTTCGAACTGGCGGTTTACGAGGTAATAATCAAGTATCTCACAAGCCCATGTAATGGCAATTGATTTCTTTTTTACTATAGCATATCGGGTCTCTGTTTCAGACATTTTCTGAAAGCATATCCAACTGGCTGCCACTCGCCACTTTTAGTCAACTGTTGCAATACTGCACCAAGAGCGTTTTACTTGCATCTGCTGACATCCTGTACTTAGCATTTAGGTCAAATGTACATTACAAGGGCTGCTTAGACATTTCCTGTTTTACTCTGCAAAATGCCTCGTCTTGGTCCGGTTCCCAGAACCATTTAGAATTTTACTAGAAACCTCATAAACCTCAAGTTTACTACTAAATTTCATTAAGTAGGTAATCATACCAAGGAGCCTTTTTGTCTCCGTTATATTAGTATGAGTTAGCATACTAAAAATAGCCTCTACTTAACTGGAGTCCAGTTTTATACCCTTACCACTAACTATGGTCAAGAAACTTGACTCTGAACATCCAAATTCACATTTCTCCTTGTGGAGTGTCATGCCTGATTTTTCAATCCTTTTTAACACTCTACTGAGCCTCTCCCAGTGTTCTTGAGGGTTTGACTTATACACTACATCCATTAAAATGACTCTTATTTAACCTTTCAATATTTTTTTTGCAGCACGCTGAAAATATTCAGCAGCTGAAGGAATACCAAACAGCATGCTTTTGAAACAACCTACCCCAAGGTGTGACAAAGGTTGTTTACAGTTTGCACTCGGGGTTCAATTTAACCTCCCAAAAGCCAGAATTAGCATCTAGTTTTGCAAACATAGCTCCTCTGACAATTTACATTGCATATCAGAAATCATAGGTAAATGATAGATTTCTCTCCTCCCACATTTGTTAAGACTAGTTAATCTACACACATCTTTATTTTGCCTCCTGTTTTGGGAGCAATTGTAAGGCCTGAACACCAATCAGCAGACTCTCTTACTGATTCTATGGCGTTATTAGCTAGCATTTTATCTAACTCTGATTTAGACTTATCCTTTAAACCTGCAGCTATTGGTCTTGATGAGTAGAGCCTAACAAGATCAACACCATGCTTTAAGCTGATGGTGAACATGCCAGGCATCGTTCTAAAACCCTCAAAAGCCTTAGGAAATTCATTTATAGTATCAAACTCATTTGAACATATAGCATTGATGCCAACCAGTAAATTTAACCTTGCAATCTCTGGCATGCCAAATTACTGATAGAGCGCCAGGACGCCAGTCATAGCAGCATGCAACTATGTTAACAACAAAATTTACAACGGTTTTAAGGATAGTAGTTCTGCTATATCAGATATCGTTAAAAGCTACTCATAAAAATACAGGCTAGTTGATATAGGCTAGTAGTTTTTCACTTAATAATAATTAAACATATTCAGGTTTTTATTAAAAGTGGTAGGAAGACAAGATACATTATTATTCCTTGTTGGAGTTGCCAAATCTCTCCGTGACAGTTGCCTTTGTCTTCAAAACTACTAGTACATTTGATTGCAAGACGATTCCAGTTATCATTTCATGATAGTCTCGGTTTACATAGTCTGCTTGTTCTATTTATATACTACTGAGTTGTTTCATTTGTGGAATAGTACATCTCTGAAAGTTTTTTTGTGGTGCCAGTATGTGTAGCTAGTTTTTTTCGATAGAGATAAGGCACTATCCAGACTTTTCAGGCATCACACACTCATATTTATTCTATAACGAACTACAGATACAATCAGGGCAGACAACTCCACCAAGCTTGCTGACTGAAGCTGATCTTATCGCTCTTATGGAGAAACACGGCATTGGCACAGATGCAACTCACGCTGAGCATATAGAAAAGATACAGGAGCGAAGCTATGCTGGTGTGCAAGACAACAAGTTCATCCCTGGCAAGCTCGGAATGGGACTAGTTGAAGGTAGAATGTTACCATACAATACCTGATCTAGTACAAGTTGTTGGATAATTGCTTGTGCCCTGACAACTTTCTTAGTCTTTCCTAGTACCACCCTTTACTAATTCACACCAGTTCTAGTTCATCACAAGCTTGACAACCTGCCTACTGTTTTCATTTACAGGATATGATGCACTGGGCTTTGAGTTCTCCAAGCCCTATCTCAGAGCGGGCCTTGAGGCAGATCTGAAAATGTACGTATTTGTAGTGGTTTTTACTATTTGCTGAGCTTGTGACATTCAACATATATGTAATTATTTGAAGTGGAAATTCACGTTTGTGTACTTTGTAGGATATGTGATGGGAGGCGACAAAAGGAAGGTAAGACAACTTCACTTAGTTTTGGTCTAAGCTTTGCTGCTGTTTGCTGATATTTTGAAAAACCAACCTCTGCTTAATGTCCTACGTCATTTTTAGATGTATTGAGGGACCAAATAGCTACTTACAGAGAGAAGTTTGAGATTTCTCTGCAACAAGTGGCAGATATTGACAACCAAATGAAGAAATACCTGGACACACAGATGCATGATCCAGGGCAAATACAGCAAAGTGAGGGTATGTACACAGCATCACTAACACAGTGCAGTCATCTAAAACTCCTTTCCAAATGTTAATCACAGCGACAAAATGGTTCTGTTATTCCTGTAGCCTTATCACCAGTAGTTAGAAAGTGTCCAAACTGTGGCAATGACATGACCTTGAGACAAAGAAATTCAAGCAGTGGTGATCAGACACAGCAGACTCAGACTATGCAAGGAAAACGAGCCAGCTACTATATAGGGTGCATGGGTTACCCTGACTGTCGCAGTGTCATGTGGCTGCCAAGGGAGATGCAAAACATCACAGTTCTCGACAGTACTTGCGTTCAGGTGAGTACTCGCGTTCAGGGGAGTACTTACGTTCAGGTGAGTACTCGCGTTCAGGTGAGTACTTGCGTTCGGGTGAGTACTTGTGTTTAGGTGAGTACTTGTGTTTAGGTGAGTACTGTGTTTGGGTGAGTACTTGCGTTCGGGTGAGTACTTGTGTTCGGGTGAGTACTTGTGTTCGGGTGAGTACTTGTGTTCGGGTGAGTACTTGTGTTCAGGTGAGTACTTGCGTTTTGGTGAGTACTTGCGTTTAGGTGAGTACTTGGGTTTGGGTGAGCACTTGTGTTCGGGTGAGTACTTGTTAGGTATGCTACTTGCACTTGGTTGAGTATGTATGCGTAGACATGTTTGTATCTGACGCTATCAGTATGTAGTTCTCCAAATTATCAATATACAGTTAAGTGCCTATGTGTAAGTAAATATAGCTTTGAGATATTCCTGTGGAGGTAACTTCATTTGTGTAGGTAAGTACACGCTTGTGGTTTACTATGCATGCACATGCAAATATGTGAGTAGGTAAGTACAGATGAGTAGCTGAGCGTGTGTTGTTTGTAAATACGTACAGGTAGGTAGGTACACACATCAGTTAGGTAGGAACACACATCAGTTAGGTAGGAACACACATCAGCTGGGTAGGAACACACATCAGTTAGGTAGGAACACACATCAGGTCGGTAGGAACACACATCAGTTAGGTAGGTACACACGTCAGCTGGGTAGGTACACACATCAGCTAGATAGATACACACATCAGCTGTGTAGGAACACACATCAGTTAGGTAGGTACACACATCAGCTAGGTAGGTACACACATCAGCTAGGTAGGTACACACATCAGCTAGGTAGGTACACACATCAGTTAGATAGATACACACATCAGCTAGGTAGGTTCACACATCATCTAGGAAGGTACACACATCAGTTAGGTAGGTACAAACGTCAGCTAGGTAGGTACACACATCAGCTGTGTAGGAACACACATCAGTTAGGTAGGTACACACATCAGCTAGGTAGGTACACACATCAGCTAGGTAGGTACACACATCAGCTAGGTAGGTACACACATCAGTTAGATAGATACACACATCAGCTAGGTAGGTTCACACATCATCTAGGAAGGTACACACATCAGTTAGGTAGGTACAAACGTCAGCTAGGTAGATACACACATCAGCTGTGTAGGAACACACATCAGTTAGGTAGGTACAAACGTCAGCTAGGTAGGTACACACATCAGCTAGGTAGGTACACACATCAGCTAGGTAGGTACACACATCATCTAGGAAGGTACACACATCAGTTAGGTAGGTACAAACGTCAGCTAGGTAGGTACGCACATCAGCTAGGTAGGTATACACATCAGTTAGATTGGTTAACACGTATGCATCTTCCAACTGTTTCTTATTCAGGAGCTAAGCTCAGGTAGCCGCTGTGTTCTTTTCACAATGATTCTAGCGCCATATTAAGGGAAGCAAGTATGGACCGAATAGGAGTACTACTTGCTGTGAGAAAGTTATTTAGGTGCAACAACAATATTTGCTCTCCTGTTTAAGAACATTCAAACATGGTCAATGCTGTTCCTATATTTTCTACAACCAGTGTGGTCCAACAACAAAGCACCTGCACATTCTCTTCAAGCCTGGCTCCATCCCTCCTTTCATAGACACTGACTACACAGGCTGCATAATGTGTGACACTGAGTTGAGAGATGCGTTCGACTTGACACTCAAGTCTTCCAGTAGTAATACTAATCAAAGACCTTCCACTCAGCGCCCTGTTGCCAGAGCAGAAGGAGGAGGAAGAGTAGCGAGCAGGAGTGAGGACAGAGGAAGAAAAAGTGGTGGCACAACAGTGAGAGCTGTAGTGAACAGAGGAACAGGTGGGTCAACGTTCAGCAGAGATTCTGGAGTATATCTCACCCCGACTCAGTCTGTGCAAGGGCAAGTAAATGGAGAGGGTCGAGAGAATTACCCGGTGTGCATGTGTGGACAGCAAGCTATATTACTCACAGTCTCTAAGGAAGGCCCAAACAAAGGTTAGTGTTGACAATATTTGTTTTAGACTTTTCAAGTTATATTTTAAATTACTTCTGACATCAAAAAGATTTGTCTTTGTTTTACAGGCCGCCAGTTTTACAAGTGTCAGGAAGGGGGCTGTAACTTCTTTTCTTGGGCAGACCAGCCAGATACATCTGCTGGAAATCACCAACCGAGAGGTGCTGCAAACCAACCAACTACATCTGGAGGAAATCACCTATCGAGAGGATCTTACTCAGGGTCTAATAACAACCCACCTTCAAGGGGTATGCATACCCAGAGACAGACTGATGGGGATGGTGATGTGCTCTGTGCCTGCAGCGAGCCTGCTAAGAGGTATACTCTATAGATTGTAGCACCTGGATGATATCTACATCAACATTTGTTTGTGACATGGACAGGCAGCGTGTATTAAGTTATATCCTTCGCACACAATCATTGATGCTATCCTATTTTAACGCTGTGATTGTAGTATGTATCCTAATTCTGCTATATCTCCTAACTAGATGAATGCCCGGCGTTGTACGGGTGATGAAAAAATTTTTTCACAGAAAATTTATTTTTAATCAAGTTATACAACATTTACTATTCTAACTTTTAAGTGAAGGCATTTGTTTGTTTTTGTGTGTGTTTGGCCATTGCATAATGCTTGAATGCTAATGCATGAATATTTGAAACCTCAAAGCATAGCCAAACCACGTTGTTTGCAAAACATTTCTTACTCCTAATGCTACACAGCCATATAAGATTTAATGTGGCTTATAAACAGTGGCAGGTAATGTAGTTGCTATTGGCTAAGTTTCTTTACCCAATGAATTTGAGTAACTTAAGCTAGTCTAAATCTTTACTATAATAAAAGACGTTATTATAACGTAAGCCAGCGCTAGAAAAAAAGACTGCGTCATGATCTCTCACGCAGCTATGATCTCTCACGCAATCATGATCTTCAAGTGTGCTAGCTGAAGCATGCTATTTTAATCGATCCGCATTGAAGATTGGCAGTTGTAATAAGTATATGAACAGTTATACAATTGTATGGCAAGGAAAGCATAGCGTATTAGATAGCACACCTGTCTGCAGGACGTGTGTTTCAAAGTTTGATTCCAGTGCGAAGTAGGTTTTTCATTCTTAGAGTTTAATCGCTATAACTGGACACACGGATGACAAATGACAAACACTGAGATTTATATACATGTATATATATTTATATATATACATGTATATATATTTATATATATATCCATATATATAAATATATATATTTGAAAAAATATTAAGAAGAAAGTAAACTTTTAGTAATTGCGCTACAAAATCTTTCGTGCGATGCACTCATCTGACGCGGTTGTACTAAAATCTTCTAGTACAACCGCGTCTGATGAGTGCATCGCACGAAACAAATTTGCAGCGCAATTACTAAAAGTTTACTTTCTTCTTAATATTTTTTCAAATATTTCATACTCCACTAATTATCTTTTGGGTTTTCAGTGTAGAGTTCTCTTTTTATATGCTTTTGCATCTGCTTCTAGTTACTATAAATATATATATAGATGCCTAGTTCAAATTATTATCACCAAACATGCTCTGGGAGTCATTTGAAGTTAAAAAAATTCTGAACTGAAATATGACTTGAATTGACTTGAAAAATTGTTGCATGTAAAAAATTTGAACCTGTTTTGTCAATAGCAACCTCCAATATTATTAACGTGATTTAAACTTCATCTGATTAAAAGTACAGGCGTATTTGCTGCTGTCACACAGAGGCAGTTTTTGCTTTAGGCTTACAGTTCGGAAGGAAGGACCAAACACAGGCCGAGAATTCTACTCATGTTCGAAGCCTAGGGAAGAGAGCTGTAAGTTTTTTCAGTGGGCAGATGAAGGCTCGTCTAACATATCTGGTAATGCTGGTACCTCTGCACCGGGCACACGGAACGAGCGAGGAAGAGGTGGCGCAAGAGGAGGCGCTGTCAGGGGGTTCAGAACAAGACCTGTTGCTGCCGGTGGGAAGAGGAAGTGTGGAGAGTGTCGGCAAGAAGGTGTGTGCATGTATACAAACACAATTTTCTGTAATGGAATCAACTTCAATTGTTTTCTTGCTGTTTGATGGCTCATCGATCGGTAATTCACCTCCTTTAATGTCTTTACTTTTTTAGTTTGTATTTAATAACTTTCTGCTATTTGTAGATACATTGTGGGTGTCTAGTTTTGTTTAATGCATAATTCTTTTGGTGATTATGAGCCTGTATATCTCTAAGGGAATATAAACTACTGCATAACTTAGTGGTCTGAAGAAGCAGTTTATGATGCATCTAGACATCTGCATGTTTACTTGTCTAGGGCACACCAAGAAGACCTGCCCTCAGCTGCCACACTGACACTTCATCACCTGTACAGTCTGCCCAACTTTACTCTATAGAAGTACTTCCTGTCACTCTACTGCATCTTCGTCCTACACCTTCTTATTGAAACACTCTGATCCACTCTCCATTATAAAAGTACATCTAGTTTTCGATATACTTTGTAGAAGTTGATGATATAACAGTCTGGTAGGTTTGTACCGTGTCAGCCTATCTAGGTCATATGGTACATTACGTAGCTTTAGCGAAGAATATTGGTATTTATTTCATTGATCAAGATATGTAAATTCTGTACAAAACTTGTTTTAGCTATTTATTTATTATAATTTGACAACCTTTATTGCAGTTTCCTGTAAATATATTGCAGTTCGAGCAAGTAATCCCTGACTCGCGTGCTTGTTATCTTCTACCGGTGTCGGTCTCGCAAAAAGACTCATTTCAGCTCTATTTATGTTCTAGTTCACCGTGTATCATGTAGTCTAGTTGATAGCGTTAGAGTATGCAGTATGTTGTGCTATTGAAGAATATGTGTATGTATAGGTGCAGTGTACAGGTTTCAATGCTTCACTCACCTTTTTGTTGTACCTTATTGCCTGTCAAAAAAACAGATAAATATGTTGTTATTATTAAATCACGGATCCTGGTTTGTGTACACTATTGGTATACAGATTATCTAGTATTTCCAGCTTTTCTCTCTGCATACTGTGAGAGACGGCTCATGTTGTCTTGTTTGCTTATAGTAATACTGGATATACTGTATCCTCTGGTTGACACGACTGTTTCATGCGTTATTCTGTATGATTTGAGTGCTTCCAACAGACTCTGTTCAAACACTTTCATGTCGTATCGCCCCTTGAAAGTGTTGCCCTTAAGTTGGGAGAGAACACTTGACATACTCCTTTCCTTTATTCTGATTCTATCATTAGTTCTATTCCCTGGTGAGTACCATCCTTCCCTAAGAAGATACGGTTACCATTACAGTAATAATCATAAAAGAAACTGCTGGGATTAGACACTGTCGCTATTTTCTTTAAAAACAACAAGAGCAATCATAACAAATTCACTTTATGTGGAATACAAACGAGCTATTAGTAATAGTGATTATTACTGCGTGTATCTTATACTGCTGTATTAGTTTTATTGGTTCACATAAGTCTATCTCTCCATATTATACTCCACATTGTGGAGTATAATATGATAATGCGTAATGCATAAGTGTAATGCGTATAGAGTTTTCCTCTCATAACTGATGTCCCATTGTTAATTTGGCATGTGATTCACAGAAACTCATATCTCAAATTTCAGTAGACTGTAAAGCTGTATCCTGACTAAATCAATAGGGTTTAAATATAGTCGCTACATATGATTAAAAAATAGACATATATAATGAATGGATGTAGTTCTTAATGGCAAAAATCACTGTTTCCACTATTCTCAATAAGTCGGGGGCTGACTTAGTGATAGTAGTGGAAACAATATGAAACAGCAAGAGCAAAAAATTAGCGACTAGACAAGCATTACACATAATATAAATTGATCAATTCGCATGACCAATTGAATAAGAAAAGATAAGATGATAATTTGAACATAGGTAGTCCACGGTATGCGCAATAGTGATCAATACAGACATGCATCATGCTTTAAGAATTCAAATGGTGCTAGTTTGAATATTACTAGAGTAGCCATACTATTTGGTAGGTAACGACCCATAAGACTAATAAAATCTAAGGCTATGACCTCCTCTCTAGAAGGCTACAGTTATTGGCTCCTGAGAAAAAAATATTCCTGTAGCCTATACCTTGACTGCCCAGATTGTTGATTATTTCGTTTTCATTCCTGTTGTTGCCATTAGAGTCTTAATATCCAGCAGTTTCTTTAGTTGTCTACACAACGCTCTTAGTCATATAATCTGTTTAGAGCAGAACTACAACTGGTATTTCTTAACTTTTGCCTCACCCGGTTGTAACAAGCCAACCACAGCATGCCAGGCCATTTTATTCACCGGCATTAAAATGGGAGTCTCCACGGCAATGGATACAAATTTCTTCATCCTCACCTGATCACCGGTGATCAGGTAATTGCCAATTCTGATTGCGGTATCTTAGTGTTCCTGTTGACTATGCCGCCGGACTGGAGGCGGCATAGCTTCTTTCAAGAATAGATCAATCAAGAGAGTTTATATTGTAAACGGATTGGCTTCTCCAGTTTGATTTTCTGTGACTGAAGTTGCTAGGGTACGAAAGCCTCAAGAAGCCGCGAGTATGTACTATTTTTTCCCAAGCTCAGACTCTTTCCTCTCCTCGTGATTCCAAAGTGACCAATGCCTGTCTCACTGGGGTCTCACCTTAGGAAGCCAGCCAGCTCTCCTAAGAACAGACCACAGTCTTCTGTCGTAAGTGCTATTGGTGTGAGATTCTTGCACCACATTCAGTTGTAATTTCGGTGTTTACCATTTCGTTCTTTTCTTGTCTATTGTTACGTAGGTCTGTTGATTGATATAGCAATGATTTCTGTAGGCCTGTTCTCCTATTGGCTCGCTTTTGCTGGACCATCAGTAGCATTTCTTGAGTCTCTTGTAGACACTAGGATAATATTCTGCTGAAGGGTTTGCAGAGATTGAGTATCAGGTGCACACAAAAGGCCCATATGAATTATTGCAGCAAAACTTCTCACTCTCTTTGGTGAGTCTCCAAGAAATCTTTCAGCAAATTTTTCAATCATCAATTGCTGCCTTTCACGGATTTATAGCCTAAATGTGGCAGGAGTTTCAATTTGCTTCAATGAGACATCGATGCAGCGTCTCCTTGCAGATTCAAGGAGACACTTTTTGTTAAGCAAATGTGGTAGAGTTATAATTGTTCATTACTCAAGATATAGTCGGGTAGCAGCATTGGAACTGCTAAGCATCCTGCCATCTGGAGATGTGATCAAAAAGGACCCTGTTTCAGTGGTTTCTGTAAGCAGTGGCTGGCAGAGGTTCAACTGGGTCAGTGGGTATTTACTGTTGAGATTTGCCTGCCTTGATCTCTTGCGGCCTGCTTTCAGTGAATACAGAGCTCTGGTTAGAAGTCTTGCAGGTTTCACAAGACAATACATCAATGGATCTTTCTTGTCATTTCAGGTCAGTAGGCTAGGTAGATGCTAGTTGGCACCTTGCTCATGCCTGCTTGGATCATATTGTGTGCATCACAGATTGCCATTTTAATATGGTTGCAGAGAAGGCAGCCACGAGATTATCATCATTCTCAGCTGGCAGTTTGAGGTGTAAAACTATTGCAGTCCTAGCTTGTGAAAGATGGCAGCCGTCTTCTCTGCACTTTCATTTCATCTATTAGCAGGGTGAGGGATTGAATAGTAGTTGCAAATTCTGCTAGAAATTTCTAGTAGTAGCCAAAATACTCAAGAAAAATCTTCAATTTTGTCTCATTTTTGGTGCCAACCAGTTTACCATTGCATGAATCTTCTCCTTATCAGCTGACTCTCTCATCGAACTCAACATTTACCGAACTCTACAGCAATCTGCCGGTTTCCTTTACTCTGCACAAGGCATTGAAACAACAACAGTTTTAATTGCCAATGAAATATATATTTACTGAATAAATGTATAAGTTTACATGCATGACAGGCAATAAACCACATCCAAAGCATGCAGAGAGGGTGCACATACCGCTCTGCCAAAATGATCAAATCTTCTTCTCCCCTTTATCGTTTTACTCAAGTTTTTAGGCTCCGCCCTTTCTCCTTTGTTCTTCGCTCGGTTTCTCTTTCAGTCTTTGTGTTTTCTTTTTGGTAGCCCGATTGCCCTAACGGTGGCCGGGCTTTCTCTGGTGTCTCAAAGGCTCAGCCCTGCAACCGTGGTTACCAGGAGGCCTATCGCTACAGCCCCGGTCACAGCCCTCTGCCGTAACAAAACATTCAACCTGACATCGGAAAAATCTATGCCTGGCTGCTTTCAGCTTAAGATCAGCTCAATAAAGAGCAGCAACGCCTATTGGATAGGCACATTAATATCAGTTTGGTGTAATGGCTACCACATCATCTATGATATAAGAGATTTTTAACGTTGTTTCAAAAAAGTGGTCTAAAGCATAGCACCTTCTATTTTTTCAGCCACTCAAGTAATGAAGGCAGCTTTATCCTGTACATTAGCACTGAAGTGCACCTGCCTATACTTAGCTAGCAGACTCAGAAGACGGAGTCTTAGAGACCTTTTATCTATCTTAGCAAGGAGTAGGTGTCTTGATAACTGCATTCAATTGTGGATAGTCGATGCACAACTGCCTATAGCCATTCTTGTCCTTGACCTGGATGAATATAGAACTTGATGGGTCGCTTCGATCAGGTGCTTTATTTAAAATATTATATACCTGGCGCTTGACACCCTTTTTCAAACTGACTCACGAATTGAGTTCTCGTGGATTGCGGGCATCTCATGTTCTACAGCGGTAGTCCTTTTTATTATTTTTTGGTCAAGGAGTAAATGTCTTGCCATTTACTTTCTCAAGTTCAGTCTAGCATCCTTCATCCTGAAGGTATGTAAGTGAGATGGTAACTTTGTCAGGGTTTCTGGGTCCTTTCTCTCGATGATCTGCTGGACTGTACTTGCTGCCCATTTCAGGCCTGACTTCGCTAGGTTCCTGTGCTGTCTTTCTCTAAAGCCATGCACATAAACACAGTTTGAGTGCTTGAGTTGCCTTCTTGGAGGTGCCATTCAATTTTCTGGGTGAGCACAAACTTTTCTCCCGGTGCAGTCTTTGTTAGTCTAGTTCAAGACGGTCTGGTGGTAACAAGCTTACTTTTACTTCGAACCTGAGGAGCTTCTCAAGTGAGGAGTTTTGCTCCTGGCCTCTGTCTAGTATGTCCATAGTTTCCTTCAGCAAAAAGTTGTCATACCCTAAGGCTTTGGTTCAAGTCTTTATACCAACAACCATCTTCAGCCCTTTTTCAATGGCTTGAGTAAAGTTTTGCTGTCCATGTTCACATGTCTCTCAATGAAGATTGGTACACAATTAAATACAGCTACTTCTGGAGTCTAACCGATGAGATCAACTGCCACTAAGAATCGATCCATAAACAGCTTCACGCCATCCTTGCCAACATAAAGAGTACAACATTCGACCATAAGAATTCACTGGTGCTGATTGAGTGCCAGGGTTTGCAAAGCTCCTGTTCTCCACTTCAACACTTATCAGCTTTTATTGATTCGATCAATCAACTAGCATTCACATTTTCTTTGTTTTGTTCAGTTGTTCAGCTGCTACCACCAGTGTTGTAGAACATTTCTTGGTAGGTAAGAATTTATTTGTATCCGTTTGACCATAGCCATAGTAGACTCATTTTAAAAAGAGGACACAACTCTGGGCTGGCTACTTAATCTCTAAATGTTAGTACTTGCGCGTAGGGCTAAGCTTCACAAAGCAAGAGTATCATCTACCACAGCTACAACATACCTCACCGTGCCAAGTTGATGGTTTAATAGTTTGCTATTATTTTTAAGAACGTCTGCCTTCAAGTCTTTGGAATCTTCCGAGGGCAGCATATCGATCATTGCACTGTATGAATGTCTTTCAGGGGTCACTTGCGAGCCAGAGATTTTCCTAGACTTTACTGAGTGGAGAGATGTGTTCTTCTTAATCTGTAATATTATTGTAGGTATTGTAGATGCATTGCGTCTATTGAGTATACCAGATATTACACTCTATAGTCAAGATATGCCTCCAGCTGATGAGTTTTTAAATTGACTCTATGGGCGAGATTTGTTTACTTACATCTTGCATTCTTGTATCTGAATGTTTATTTTTTAGTATAGGTATGAGGACTTCACTTGCTGTTGATTCAGCTTGAGATTCATCAATTGTGTCCTGTAACTAATCAAATCATCATTAAAAACACCAATTGCCTCATATGAAAGGGAAAGTGGGTTTCATGTGGGTCGGTTCCCATATATTGCGCTAGGTCTAGTAATTATTGAACAGGATAAATAACTGCTAGATTTGCAAGAAACATTGTTCAAAGTATGCGTGAATAGTGTATAATGCTCTGTTGTAACTTTGTTGCTTGTTTCCTATTTTTTCTCATCATATGCTATCATATTATCACATCACAAATCTTTAACTTGATTCTTTTTCTTTTTTTATTCAACTAACTTCAAATCTTCCCTAACTCTGCTTCATGTAAGAACATTACCTGTTGGTGACCGGCTTCAAAAGCTGCTTTGGACAGTCTTTGTATTTCCGTGTCGACCAATGCATTCACTGGGATAGGTTCCATGATACTCCATGTTTTCTCCCTAATAGCTACCGGCTGGTCGTTAATTTTAACACTTTTCATTGAGGGCTTCTTTTGGGGTCGGAGGGAGCCCGTTGATCCTCTGAGAGCTTGAAGGGAAACTCTCCTGGCATCCTTACCGGTTGAAATTGCTGAAACAGGCTTCTCCAATGTCTTATAGGATGAGTTGGTCCGAAGAATCGCTATAATTTAGTTACAGTCATGTGAATAGGCGGCGCTACATCTTATAGGTGAATAGAATATGTGTAATGTGACAGAAATAAGTTGCTCAAGTCAACGATCAAACTAAACTATTGTAGAATTATATGTATTAATTTTGGTCCAATAAAAACATGTGTAGGCTCTATACATTTGGTTGTGTGTGTATCAGACACTTGTCTTATGCTGCCACCATCAATTCCTAGTCTGGATCCAGAATGACTAGAGTCGGCTGGCTTCTCCAATGACTCTGTAACACATCAGTAGTGAATGTCACGGAGACTAAATGCACAGGCCATTGGCAAAACTTTGTTCCTAAAATCCATCAACTTGATCTATAAAACTTGGACCGTTTGAGGATGCTTAGCAATATTTCTAGTAGAGAAATGTGCTTTTTGTAGGCATTACCAAGTCTAATAACTGTATGAGTTAAATTTTTTCATTTGACACAATAACAAAGAGTTCGTAAAAGATTTCTGATTTGTACTCCGTAATTGATTATTTATGCTATCTCTCAGGCCTGGCGTGTGGTGCCAGGTTGGGCTGATCTATAGGAAAGACTCTCCGTGGCATTATTATACTTAACTGTTAATTTGGGCTGCAGCAAATTTTCCTTTTCGTTTCTGTTGCCAAGAAATCTCTTTTCTACAACAGAATAGATCAGTCTATTTTATTCATTTTCTAATATAACAACAGTTTTATATTTAATCGCCATAAATGAATCTTTCAGACAATAAAATTAGGTCAAACACATCCTAGTAAAACTATTAATAATCGTGCAGGGTCTTCGTTCAGCTGATCTGACTAGCCTGTTGTTCATTGTTTTCTCAGCTGCTAACTGACATTCAGCTTTTGTTGGTAGAAGTACACAGATGTGGTTCCTGTTTCTCGCCGACTCAACAGCGGCACGTTGCACCTCTCTCGTCCGTACTGGTGGGAAACTAGGATGGTTTCCTTTTCTTGACTCAGGCGGATTGGCTTTTTCTGCAAAGTAAATATTACAATTTTTAAGAAAATCTCTGGAAGTGAGACCCACAAGCATTAATCTAGTTTGGGTTTCAAGTGTTTGCGGCTTTATAGAAATATTCTTATAAAGTTCTTTTGCGCATGGCAGTGAAACTGCTTTTTACGAATTGAAATTTTAATTTGCTGCTGCCTACACGCTTACAAGAATAATAAGTCTACCACCGCAGCAAACAGTCTGCGTCTTTTGGTATACATTGATCTACAAGATTTCCTGCATCTAGCTACCAAGTTGGACTTACCTAAATATGAATGCAGGCTAAATTCTCTCTTGGCTGCCTCTATCTTTATTGCGTGGAGGCACGATTCTTTCAGTCTGGCCTGGGAAAGCTTTCTGGATTCATCTCGTTCATGGATGATGTCTATCAGCTTTATTGGTTCATTGCTTATGGATTGAGAGTTACTCATTTCTGATGGAGATGTATCTCTCTCCCAAGACGCAAAATAATCAGAATCTTTTTGTCTTTCAGCCCTGCATAACCATCAAATAGTTCTTTTGATGTCTGTGCAGCTTCAGGTTAAACTGTCATTTCTTTACAGAAATCCCATGGTCAGAGTTTTTAGTCTACAATAACTGTGTGTCATACAGCTGTATATGTTAGAGTGTTTAAAGTGGTAAAAAATATATTTAAATATTTGCATATTTAAATTCATAATAAATTACGACATATTCATTATTGTTATTAATATTACTAATAAATTTTTATCAGTAATTGTCATATGAGTGTAAGATTGAAAGTTTGCACGATGTAGTTTTTTTGGAGACTACACCATTTTATACCAATTTCAAAGCTAAGTTAGTCGTAAGGTGATTGTAAAAGCACAAGGTGAATGCCCAGTGTTGCACCGGTAATTAAAATATTTACTATGCTAGCTTTTCAATGAAGCTGTTTGTTGATTTCTGTGTGTGTCCGGCCAATGCATAATTAAAATATTTAAAAGCTAGAGGTATAGCTAAAATAGATTGTTGAAAAACATTTACTTCCTTTGCTACACATTTGTTCAATATTTAAATCAGCTTATAATCAATGGCAGGTATTGTAGTTACCTTTGGCTAAGTTTATTAACCCAATAAATTTGAGTAACTCAGTCTAAATCTGTGTGTATATATTAATCTCAATGTTTGTTTGTCGGCCGATGGTTATAGTAGAAGTTATAGCAATGAAAATCGCTTTTGTACTGGATTAGAACTCGTGAGTCTATCAACAAGTGCACGTAACCACAAGGCTAAGCCGGTCTTATAAATCCCATCGCTCTTACCATATACTGTATATCTTTTTCGCGATTGCACACGCTAAATGTGCACTTTCATTATTAGTTACATGTAATATCACATTTTGTGTTTGTTTTCTTTCAACTTTTTTTAAGTCTAATATTTTTACCAGCACCAATTTTTTTAATTTGTAATTTTCAAATACGCCATTTCAATTTCAAATATGCCGTTACACTCATATTTCCGGTTTTTCCTAAGGTTTGGTCACTAAATTTGTAAAGGCTAAGTAATTTTCATGTGGAAAACTGTATTATCTCAAGTAGGAATAGTCTCTACATTCTCTCTCTGTTCGGTCAGATGAACTATCAGACAAAGACAGTCCTATGTCTCATTTCCACGATTGTACCAGTATGTAGAGGTACCAGTATCATCCGTCAAAACTGTGAATGCTACGAGCTTATACTGCGACAGTAACCTTTTTTATGCACACCCTTGTATGTTATTGCTATTATTAATTCAACATATTCATGATTTTTAGCTTGTTTTCTCAGTTTGTGTTAATTGTATCAGTATCAAATAATTTTTCATTGCAATCATTATAGCAAACAGACTTTACGTAGCCATTACTTGCTAATTATTTCACATAAACATTTACAGTCTTTTTCTTAGTTTATTGGAACTGCACAAAACACTTTTCTTATAATATGAAGTTTCAAAGTTAGAATGATAATTGTTGCTATATGTTAAATGAAAATAGATTCTCTGTGCAGATTTTTATGTTGCCAGGCATTCAGCTAGTGTAATGATAAATCTCAGTGTTGGTCTTTGTTGGTCATCCCTGTGTCCAGTTATATGGATTTTAATCTAGCAATGAAAAATGTACTTCACAGAGGATTTGATCTCGGTACCACCAGGTCTGAAGACCGGTGATCTAAACCACTACACTAAGATCATTCACCTGACCATGGTGGTGAATGATTGTGATTACATTAATTAGGTACATTGGTTAAAATACACTTGAAGCGCTTAGGATTATTAGCTAGCGCAGTTGATCGCTATGTATAACGTAACAATTAATAGCTGGCTTGAAACACCGCTATTGTTTTAGTAAAGATTTAGGCTGCTAGCTTACGAGGTAAATTACTCAAATCCTTTGCGCAATTTTTTTTATTACTCGTGCAATGCCAGGCATTCAGCTAATCTTTGCTATAATAACAACTATAATAATAACATGGCCGTCCATCTGTCAGGGCGTTAAAAAAATATTGTACCTCATAATAATCAAACTCGCACATTCTGCAAACACTTGGACGTGAAGCCAAGCAAACTGCCACTAAGCCACGCGGCTAGTTTGCTTTGAAATGGGATAATTGTACTTATAATCTTTACGCATCATGATCTCTCACGCAATCATGATCTTCAAGCGTGTTAGAATTAGTCAAGGGCTAATTATTGCATAGTAGCGCAAGTCAGCCGTATGGTGTAGTGGATAGCACGCCTGCTGCAGAACTATGGTTTCTGAGTCCAATACCAGTCGCAGCTGTTTTCTCATTTTTAAAACTTGATTGCTATAGCTAGACGTACAGACCACAAAATGAATGTATTTTGTAATTTGACCACAAATTTATATGTACAGGTTAAGATTATTTTGATTTTCAGAGAGTATGTTGAAGTTACCTGTCATATATGAAGTGGGGTATTTCATCTTCCACTATTGTATTGCAGCCATGATCTATATCGCTGCTCTGCGACATCCCTGAATGTGTTCTGTGTAGTTTTAGAAAGCGATCTAAATATGCATGCAAAATAGAGCTAGGGGCATGACATTGGTCTAAATATGCATGTGAAATGGATCATGGAAGCAATACGTTGATTTAAATATGCATGTAAAATGGATCATAGAAGCAATGCATTGATCTAAATATGCATGTAAAATAGATCATAGAAGCAATGCGTTGATCTAAATATGCATGTAAAATGGATCATAGAAGCAATATGGTGATCTAAATATGCATGTAAAATGGATCATAGAAGCAATACGTTAATTTAAATATGCATGTGAAATGGATCATAGAAGCAATACGTTGGTCTAAATATGCATGTAAAATGGATCATAGAAGCAATGCGTTGATCTAAATATGCATGTAAAATGGATCATAGAAGCAATATGGTGATCTAAATATGCATGTAAAATGGATCATAGAAGCAATACATTGATCTAAATATGCATGTGAAATGGATCATAGAAGCGATATGTTGATCTAAATATGCATGCAATAAAGAGTATAGAGGCAAAACGCTGGTCTAAATGCGTTCAATTTACTTTTGTTTATATATATGTAGTAGCTAGTTACTACTACCCAGTAATGGTGATATCTTACTCTGTATTCCTACAAGCAGTCAGTGCTTACATACGGATGTGATTAGTGGGTTTAGCTATTATACCATGTCTAGTAAGTTGAGACAGAGTGCTTGCTGTTCTCATCCTGTTGTGTGAGGTCTGTGATGATGACATACGCATCACCCTTTTAGCTCTTACTCCGTATTTTGTATGCCTCTTTGGTGTTTTTTCTTTTTTTCTGTATCGAGTGCCTTCGGCAGCCAAAATTGTTCTTACATAACTTCTGGAGTTGCGCTTCCTCTGCTGCAGGAACGTGCTGCCAAAACAAATAAAAAATTTAAGCTTTTGGCCATTCACAAGCTCTTTACTGTTTAAGGCGCTTCTTCTTAAATTAAAAGTGAAACTGCAAATGCAAATAAAACTGTATTCTGCCAGCAATAAAATTTATTCATTGAATTCTGAGACAATGTTTCACTAGCTAATAAAAGTGGAATACCCCTTTCAGGTTTTCAAACAAACTATTCTCACTGTTTATATGAATATATATCATTATATATACAGAATTATATATATCATTACATATGTGTCTATGTATATATACAGTATATATCATTGTATGTACAAAACTATATGGAACATTATATATATATTTATGTATATATATATCACTAAATATGCAAAATTATATATATCATTATATATAGAATTATATCATTATGTATAAAACTATATGTATATAGTATATATACTATATAATGTATATACTATATATAGTATATATACTGTATATATAGCATACATATTACGTATACAAACATATATATGTATGTATATAATTATACGCATATATATAATTATATGCATGTACTAGCGGAATTCCCGTAGTAGCACGGGTATTAAAAATCAGCTTATAAACAGTCACCAGACAATGTAGTTGCCTGCCACTTGCCATTAGCGTGGCAGGCAACTAGAGAGAATAGGCAACTAGGCAGGCAACTAGGCAACTAATAGAGCGGTACGCATATTTTCACCCACATAGCGTCATATATTGCCCAATGAACCCATCGATCTCACATAGCTCAGTGGTTTAGCATATCAACTAAGGAATGGAAGGTTTTAAGAATTAATTTTAATAGCTATAGCTAGACAAACCCAATCACACACACACAAACTTTGAGATTTGTATACATATTTATATAGATATACAATTATATAGATATATGTATGTATATAATTATATACATATATCTATATATATATTTCTCAAAATTGGTCGTATGTGTATTCGTCGGTTTGATTGTTCAGCTATAGATTTTATTTTAGCATTGTGCCCACATGTTACGAAGCCCTGGTTAAGAAATATTTTGAGAACTATGTCTATGCAGCACAATGCTTCTTCGTCTTAATTTCATTAGGGCTAATCTGTTCAGCCCCATGATATCGACAATAATTTATCTATGAACTTAAAATTTGGTGATTTGTGTACTGATTATATACGTTACTAGCTGCATTACCGCCTATGGTAACAGATTCATGTGCAGCATGAGGTTTATTGAGAGTTGTCTTTCATACTGTAAAACAACTCCAAATATGCATTCTACTGAAATTGTTGCCCTGATCAGAGTATGCATACACATAAACATGTCAATAATGTTGGGGAAAACAATGGAAATCTGCAATGTGTTTTACAGCTAGATGTGTGTAAAATCTAGTAAATGTTTTAGATTCATGTGTCTAGATTCATGCACCCGTTCATAACCTTATATATTTGCAGCTGACGATTGCGCACTTCTGCCGCCGAGCTCACGCCTTGACCGACCAGTCTTTACCCGTCGAGCAGTTGACAATTGTGCTCTTCCACTCGCCTCGCAATCAATCGCTTTGCACTCGCTATCAATCGCTTTGCAATCAATCCGCCCGCACTCACCTCACAATTAATTGCCTTGCACTCACCTCGCAATCAATCGCCCCACAATCAATCGCCTCGCAATTAGTTGCCTCGCACTCGCCTTGCAATCACTTCGCACTTGCCTTGCAATCACCTTGCACTCGCCTCGCAATGACCTCGCCTCGCAATCAATTGCCTCGCACTCAATCGCCTTGCACTTGCCTCGCAATCAATCGCCTCTCAATCAATCACCTCGCATTCGCCTTGCAACCAATCGCCTCGCAATCAATCACCTCGCAATCAATCGTCTAGCACTCATTCGCTTCACAATCAATCACCTTGCACTCGCCAACTCATTCATCTGGAGCGCTGCACCTGGAGACTCTCGCTGCACTCGAGGTGAAGAGGGTCTCACGGGCATCCCCGAGTGATGCCACGACCCCAAACCCGAACCGGTAGCTGCATTACCCATCCACGGGAACAGATTCACGTACAGCAAGAGGTTTATTGAGAGTTGTCTTTCATATTTTAAAAAACAACTCCAAATATGCAGTCTACGGAAATTTTTTGCCCCGATCAGACTATGCATACACATATGCAGTCATACATGTCAATAGTGTTGGGAGAACAATGGAAATCTGCAATTTGTTTTACAGATAGTCTACAATGCATCAGCCTCAATCCACTCAAATCGAAGTTGCCCTATTTGTGTACAGAGAACTGATAATGAAATTGACATTGCGAGGCAAACTGAAGTTCTTCAAACTGGCAGTATTGAAAAATTTTGTATTTTTTTAAGAAATTATACAAAATATTTTACTATCACCAGCATTTATTGAATGGAGACTTTTACATGCTTAAAACACTAATCATGGCTCACCAGTTCTTCGTCTATAGCCTGTGTTTTGACATGGTATATACAAACAGCAATGAGGTTGTGTCAATAAAATTTATAGGTATAACAGCACAGACAGTATGGTGTCAAGGCAGATACAGCATTAGCACCTTACAATAATAAAACATAACGCCAACATGATAGCCTTTTTATGAGATACAATAAGGAAAACGAATGCATGAAAATATATATACATATGTATACTGCAAAGTATGTTAGAAAATACTGCATGTGGATAATATGTAGGTATAGCAGAACATGAAGAACATAGCATGACATACGGTAACAATAACATAACGGAAATTAAATGCAAGCATGACATAACAATCATACAATGTTAGTTCAACGCAACACTTGCGGATAGACAACATTTTTTGTTTTTCTGTCGGGTGTATAAACAAACAGTATTCGGCTTTTGCCTACTTTTGAGCAGGCGACGTACAGCTGGTCATGGCTAAAGCAGGGTGACAGTAAGTCGATACCAGCTGCTCTCTTTTTTCTCACCATCGCCTATCGCAACCCTCGGAGTACCCGTGCAAGTTCTGTAGTAGTAAGTTACGGTAGGCCTACCCGTAGCTGAAAAAAAAAATCAGTAACTCAGCTGCTGAAGGAAATAAACATGTTTACTATCGCGAACAGTGGCAAATCCAACGTTATTAAGTAGTGGAGGTGTGGCAATTCATAGACAATACGACATTGAATGAGACGTACTTACCTTTTTGAAGTAGAAATTTAGTAGGTAAAACGCAGTAGCAGTACCCGTGCAAGTTTTGTAGTTCTGTAGTACTCGTAGCTAGAAAAAAGTAAAAGTAAATCGTCTGTTGAAGGAAATGAACATGTTTACTATCACAAACATTGGCAAATTTAACGTTTTTAACCCTTTCACTGAAGTAGACTCATTTATGCGTTTTCTATGATCGACTGACGTACACACATTTTTGCGACTTTCCCAGCAATTGCTAGTAACTGAATTTTATTATTCGTTGATAACATAACCAATGATCTTTAGGACTTTTATGGTAGTGACAGTGTTGCCCTATGATTTCTCTATAAAATTGGCCTGAAGTTTAATTTTTTAATCTTTGTTTGGGAATTTCCAACTTAAAACGAACATTTTTTGTGCAAGTCTGTAAACGTCTCCGAGTTACAAAACAAATAACTACTTATGTTGATGACATTATAGCCAATTCAGATTTTTGTGATTACACAGATAATTAAAATAGCAATAGCAGCTCTGACTCTGATGGTGGTGAAAGAAATGGTTTTGTAAGAATAAGGAACATTGTAGAGGATCGTTTTAGCTTCGTAGCTTCACATCGCTTTATCAATGCACAAAGTGTAGATAGAAAGAATTTTTTGCATAGCAGTGTTTGTTAACATGTTGGCAAAATGAAATATATAACCAAAACCAATGTTCTAGATGGAAAAAAATATTGTATACATATCATGAAGCACTATTGGCAAAATGGCTGGCAGTAGGCTGATAGCTAAATTTGTACATGGACGCAAGTGAAAGGGTTATGTGGTTGAGGTGTGGCAATTCATAGACTGTACAACAGTGAATAAGAAGTACTTACTTTTTTGATGTAGAAATTTAATAGGTGAGAACAGCGTTTTTTCGAGTGGTCGCAAGAAAAAACGTTCACGTGACCTTCTCGGTACACGTTGGCAGTAAATACCGTATTAATTACACGTAAATTGCTACTCATTAATTAATTTAATTAATGAGTAGAACATTTGTATAGCTGTATAGGCACCTTTGTATAGGCCGCAGAACTCAGGACAGTGCTTTTTAACACAGCAGCAACTTTGCTGTTTAAAACGGAACAGTGCCGTTGGGCACTGTAAAGAGGCACACTAACCAGAGATTTCGGTTAATGCTCCTTAGTGGTGAAAGAAAAACCACAGAATCACCGCACCATTATATAAGCCGCTTGGCTAAAATCATCAGAAAAAAGTATCGGCTAATAGTCCGAAAGTGCGTTATTTACTACTAATATTACTTCAGTTGGCTTCGTACGACTGAATGGGAAAAAGAAAGACCGCTCTATAATTTATTTACTACTCATATCATATTAATTCAGTTCGCTTCGTATGACCGAAATTCGTACGACAAAAAAGAAATCACTGCTCTATAAGGTGGACCAACAAGCACGCACACACACAGATTGCCGTTTATATAGTAGATTAAGACATATCAGTTGCTCGCCATGGCGAGTTCAGTGTTAATCGTTACGGTAAAACGGTTTCGCAAACATAAAATGAATTAATGATAAAAAATCAGCCAAATGACATATTTATTGATACATTGCACTCACGGGTTACTATGCCCCTATAAAACACGATGTTTTCCGCCAAACCGTAACAACAAACATTTCTCTCGAAATAAATGATTGGTGACTGTTGGAGTGCTTTTTATTTGGTCACAGCTATTTTTCTTTTGTATTAATTGTATCATTACCAAATAATCTGCTTTGTAGTTTACATACTTGCTATTTATTTCACATTTACATTTAGTTCTCTTCTTATTTATTCCTGCTGCTCAGAATACTTTTTCTTCAGCTACACTGTTTCCTTGATTCTCGTTTGGTACCCTGCGTTCCACATTCATTTGTTACGAACAAAATATTTTTCTTTTATTTACGGCTTTTGCGTTATTTCTTTTAGTTACATCTAAAACATCGTTGTTTATATGAATATTTTTCAACTTGTTATTTAACGTTTATTTTCATAACCATATAATATATTAACAAGCGCAATTTCTTTCCTCAACAGACGAATATTGAGTTGTTACACAGGTGTTTCACGAAAGTTTCTATCAGTGCTCGCTTTGTGTATTGTCTTACACATCTTTCCGTTTAAACCTAACCAATTAGTAATTCGTGATTAATTTCACATTTTACAGCAAACATTTGTAAAAATTCCTTTAAGATTATCTATTAGATTATCTGTAAGATTTACTGGACTGTCATGTAAGATTAGAAGTTAAGTTCGTTACCGTTATTACTTCAATTCGCATTGTTTAAACATAATTTGAATATCGTGTTTTAAGTTTAAACATTATTCATTTTCCTATCACATTCTATAACAAATATCTGTGAAATTTACTGTACTATCGTGCAAGATAATGTGCAATTAAAAGTATCAGTTATTCCTCACTTTCTTATATTTACATTTATATATTACCACAAGCTGTACTACCAAGCGTTGCCGGGTAATAAAAAAGTCTTTGGTTAGAAAATTGATTTGTATTTAAAATATAACAAAGTTTGGCATTTTAACTTTTAAACTTGATATCATGAGAAAAATTTTTTGTGCAGGTCAAATAAATTTAAAAAAATAAAACGACTATAAAAAGGTTTAGATGTAAATGTGAAATAATTAGCAAGTAATAGCTAAATTAAGTCGGTTTTGCTACGATTACAATAAAAGATTATTTGGTAATGATACAATTAATACGAACTGAGAAAACAAAATAAAAATCTTGAATATGTTGAATTAATAGTAACAATTCTTGCATAACAATGTGTGTATAAAAAAGGTTGCTGTTCCCCCAGAAACTATCCATCAAAACTTTTCTCATGATATGCAGTTTAAAGGTTAGAATGTCAAATGTTGTTATGTGTTAAATACAAATCAATTTTATGACCAAAGACCTTTTTATTACCCGGGCAACGCTGGGTAGCACAGCTAGTTTAATTATATACATATGTATATATATACAATTAAACTAGTAATTATATGTATATATGTATGTATAGTATTATATACATATATATATATATATTTATAAATTATATCTATAATTATATGCATATATGTGTCATGTATATTCTACAAGCTCAACTTTTTAATGAGTGACAGGTTCATATCATTTCTGTCACATTAAACAAACCTTTTCAAGATATTTAAAGGCATAGCATCTCCTAAATGCGCAGAATCATCAGAGAGTTCAAAAGAATTTTGACGCTGTTGTTTTGCCTCCCCTCGCGTCTCATAGATGAAGTATATTCTGTACTCAAACTTCCTTATGCATGGCGACTTCCAATCAAACATAGAAAGTTTACGTATTCGCTTTTTTTTCTTTTTATTAGAAGCAGGTAGTAGTTCCTCTTTAATCTAAACAAAAATATAAAGCGATCACTTAAAATCCTTCAGCGGAATCAAAAATTTCTTGTTTTTATGCATTACTAGTTTAGCTGGCTTTGGAAACATTTAAAAAATTAAGAATGTTTGATTACGTTATTGTAGAAATTCTGAAATTTTAAAAGGCTAACAACCAGCATTTTTATATTAAACTAGATGAATATCCGGCATTGTATGGGTAATAAACAAGTTTTTGCACAGAAAATTGACTTTAAATCAACATATACAACATTTACCATTATAGCTTTTATGATTATTATAGCTTGTACTGTGTTTATTTCTGTGTAATTCATACTGTACCGGCTGCAGTGTCTACTACGGCACTATACCGATTGCAATAGTCTTTCTGGCCATGTGAGTTTAAGCAATTTTCTTTATGTATGGGGACATATTTTTCTTCTGGTGTGGTTTCATGCGCAACGCGAGTTGCAGTGTTAAGCGTGAAGCATTGAAAGATTGACAGGTGTAATAATAATGTGCACAATTGATTTATATAGCCAGTTACACAACGTAGTGTAATGGATAATGCCTGTTTGCAGATATGGAGGTCACGACTTTAAATCCAGTGCAGAGCAAATTTTTCATTCCTAAAACTTGTTCGTAATACAGCGGAACCTCGGTTTTTAAACATAATCCTTTCCAGAAGGTTGTTCGAAAACCGAGTTGTTCGAGATCCAAAACAATTTTCCCATTAAAATAAATGTAGGTAAATTTTAATTCATTTCAAGGCGAGAAAACAACCTCGGTAAAGTATTTTTTCAACATTTTACACCATAAACTGTGCTGTATACTGCATACTATGAATAAAAATGGGTAGATATAGATTGTGTTTAATTTTAGTAAAATGTTTTTTATTGATGATGATGGAAAAAGAAAAAAAGTACATATTTTGCATGTTTTGCTCTTAAAACATCAAAAACATTAAAGGCTAAGATACAATAACAAAAATTGCAGAAATTGATAAGGAAACAGAAAAAATGCAACAAATCAGTTACATCAAAAATTGTAGGAAAAAGAAAATATAAACAGCAATGGCACGTTTACTTCATATCTTTGAAAGAGAATCCTTCTCCAAAGCAATTTAGGGTAACTCGACTGGAGGGGTTGTCTCCCTAGCAGATCCCTTCGGTAAAGGAAACGTCATCCTAAATGGTTCCTTCTTTTTTGTAAAGAATTTATGAAGCGTAAATTGCTTTTTCGTTTGTTAACGAATGTTTCCATGCTGTTTCCGGAGCTGTTCCAGTTTTAATGCGCATGCTCCAGTTTGGTCGAGAACCAAATTTATGTTCGAGATCCGAGATGAACACATCTCAAATTTTTTGGTCGGAAACCGAGTTGGTCGAGAACCCAAGTGTTCGAGAACCGAGGTTCCACTGTAAGTAGATGCGTAAACAGACAGACAGACAGAATACAAACAAACTTTGAGAAATATATATATAGATTACAGAATGACTTACCATAACTTTGCTAAGACGGCCATAGTTATCTGTGGAATGTGGCTCTTGGTCGTAATCAAGTAGCACCAATGAGTTTATGGTTCCATCAATTATTAAAGAATCTAGGTGATGGATGAAGGCTGTATACAACATACCATCAGTTATTCGCACTTGTTCTCCAAAGTCCCAATCATTGTTGAAAAATTCCCAAAAGTTGCCTACAGTCATTTCAACTGCGACTAGAGTGCTGCAACTGATAATACTAATTAATATTCTGGAGTTGTAAGCTAATGATTTAAATGATAACTTTCATCACGACTTTCCTTTAATTTATTCTTGATGATATGACATTGAGCTGAAGGACTTGAGATCATTACTAAATGTCATATCTTTTAAAATAGAATGTCTGTTTCTTGTTTTACCATTATTAGCTTTGACAGCTTTTGTTATAATAGTAATACGACAACTTTTGTCATTATCGTACTCTACAATACTCATAGTCATCATATTCAAGAGCTCTGTACTACATGCATGCTACTTTGTACCACATGCATATATATATATATATATATATATATATATATATATATATATATATATATATATATATATATAGTATATATATACATACCAGCTAAATGCCCGGCGTTGCATGAGTATTAACAATCAGCCAATAAACAATGAGAGGTAATGTAGTTGTCTGTCACTTGACTTGCCATTAGCCTGGCACATTGCCAATGGCTAATTTGAGTAAGCTTACTAATAAGAGCTAACTACTTAACTAATCGCTCTCCATGACATTACGGCGTAACATCATGGAGAGCACAGATGCACACAAACTTTGAAAAATATAGATATATATATATATCTCTTGGAATCTACATTATATATTGGAATCTAAAAATCTATTAAAATCTTATTGATTAGATTATTTATTGCATTTGATCTTGGAACCTCCTGTTCCTCAAAGGATATGCTAAACCATTGAGCTACGCAAGATTTATGGATTAATTGAGTGATATATGTTGCTATGTGGGTGAAAATACGCATGCCACTCTGCGTTACGGCGCAGTGTCATTTTATGCTTGCTCACATGGCTTTTATTAGCAATTTTAATGATACTAGCTTAGTCAAGTTAGCCATCGGCATTGTGTCAGGTTAATAGCAGGTGGCAGGCAACAACATTACCTGTCACTGTTTACAAGCTGAGTTTTAATACCTCTGCAACACCAGGCCTCTCACTAGTGCATATACATATCTATATATATATTTCTCAAAGTTTGTCATCTGTTCAGATGTCTGCCTGTCCAGCTATAGCTGCTAAAATCGCTGAAGATTTAATCTCAGAACTTTCCACTCCCCAGATGATATGCCAAACCATTGAGCTACGTGAGATTGATGGATTAAGTCGGTGATATATGTTGCTATGTGGATGAAAATTTGCATACCGCTCTACGTTACGGCGCAACATAATTTTACGCTTGCTCTCACAGCTCTTATTAATAAGTTTAGCATTACTAGCTTACTCAAATTAGCCATTGGCAGCGTGTGAGGCTAATAGCAAGTGGCACACAACTACATTACCTGCAACTGTTTATAAACTATTTTTAATGCCCCTGCAACACCGGGAATTCAGCTAGTATATATGTAAATCTCAGTGTCTGTCCACCGGTTTGTGATTTGGTCTGTCCAGCTATGGCTATTAAAATTTTGAAATGAAGAATCCGTATTGCAGATGATTTGATCTCGGAACCTTCCTTTCACCAGGCAATAAGCTAACCAATTGAGCTACGCGAGATGCAATGAATTCCATTACCATATATATATATATATATATATATATATATATAATATATATATATATGCATACGTATATACATACATATATATACATATATATATAGTAACTAAAAGCATTTGCAAAAGCATATAAAAAGAGAACTATACACTAAAAACCTAAAAGATAATTAGTAGAGTATAGCATAATAGAAGAAAGATTAAGAAGAAAGTAAGATTTCAGTAAAAGCGCTACAAATCTGTTTCATGCGATTCACTTCTCAGGCACGGTTTGACTAAAAGATTTTGTCACCAATCACTCCTTATAATATTTGTTTATGCGCAATACAAATTTAAATAGTCATGACTTAAATGCAATTAGATTACCACAAGTAGCACATCTTCAGATAGCCAAAAATAGCATATTATTAGATATCAATGATTAATAAGTCATCAAAATGTCATGATTAAAACACCATCAGATTAGCATGATCGATACACCATCAGATAAGCATGATCAATATGCCATCAGATAAGCAAGATCAATTCACCATCAGATAAGCATGATCAATTCACCATCAGATAAGCATGATCAATATGCCATCAGATAAGCATGATCAATACACCATCAGATATGCATGATCGATACACCTTCAGATAAGCATGATCAATACACCATCAGATACGCATGATCAATACACCATCAGATAAGCATTATCAATACACCATCAGATTAGCATAATCAATATGCCATCAGATAAGTATTATTAATACACTATCAGATGATTACTATCAATACATCATCAAATAATCATGATCAATACACTATCTGATAAGCATAATCAATACACTATCAGATAAGCAGGATAATTACTGTATCATAAGCTAGCTATAATTCCCATATCATCAGATGGTGTCATTAATATGGATAGCCATGATGGAAACATCTCTCTGGTAGTTACAAACTACTTAAGGCATATTTAGAATGGCATGATAAATACTTGATCATATTGAACCATGAACATGTGCAACAATACAACTCTTCTATGTGGAGTTACCTTCATGCAGCCCATAAAGTCTCACGTATTCTTTTGAGTTCTGACACTCCAACCACGTCTCTGACTCAATAGGGTCAAACTCCGTGTTCATGACCCAGTCTTGCTCTTGCAAGTTTGTAATATCCTTAAGTTCATCATTGGCCAAACGCAACTGAAACCAATGCTCGGGGGTTAAGCCAGCTTGGGTATAGGCCAGTTCAGGTGCCCTGTGCATAAATTTGTGTGGAAAACCAGCATCAATTTTAGATACATAGATCATAACAGCTATCATTTGATGAAATATATTAAGAAACAGTGAATGATTTAGATAAACATTAGACGCTATTTAAAAATGCGCTATAGGAGTGGGCAACAAATTTTCATTATGAATATGGTCATGGCTTATTGGTCAAAGCATCTACATGTGAACAACAGATAAAATTCAACTCTCAGAAAAGACCACTGGTGGACGAGGACCAGATCCGACTTTAAATTACTTTCTCTGCCCCTTGAACGATGAGAAGTTGTCTGCACTTGACAGGCAGGTGTCTAATTGAAGTTGGTTAAAAAAGGTTTGCTCAATATTTTAGTTCTATCATATTATTATTATAATATAACAAAAGTGTGTACAGTTTGCATAGCAGGACCAAAAGCTTTCAACTTTTCTACTGGTTACAGAAGTCTCATAATATATCCCAACACTGAATATCCCTTGCAAATTTCTAGCTAGTTTGTGTCTATCTTATGCTTGTCCTATGTTCTGGGCTAATGTAAAATACAATGTGTGTTGCCAGTTTCTTGTGTGAACTTTCAGTTTTTGGTATTACTATAATACATAGTCACCTGTCAAGGGACTGTACTTGATTTTACTATAATGCTTAATAGTTGTTACCTGTCAAAAACTGTACTTGGTATTACTATGAGATAATAGTTACCTGTTAAGGAACTGAGCTTGGTATTACTATGAGATAATAGTTACCTGTTAAGGAACTGAGCTTGGTATTAGTCTGAGGCAAAAAAGTTACCATTCCAAAAACTGTACTTGGTATTACTATGAGACATAATAGTTACCTGTCAAGGAACTGTACTTGGTATTGTGATAGAAGCCAACCCAGTCCGGGATGACCTAAACTGACCCTAACCAGCTCAATCAAGCTCTGTCCTACAAGGAAGGTGAGGCTTGCGGCTATAAAAGGCGCTACCAGATATCTAACCAGTTACGCGCAAAGAGCCCATTTGAGCTTGCTTATGAACTGTTGAATGCTTTATTCTATAATCATACATCAAGCAAATACATGTATTTCCTGAGTGTTTGTATACGCACCTACAGCGTATTGAGTTATCCATTTATGTAGAGCTAGTAAAGGGAACAGTACAAATTCTTTACATTGGTGACAGTGGTGAGATTAGGCAATTTCCAAGCTTACATTGGAAGCACTTCCCCCTTGCCTTAAAAGTGGCGGTGGAAAAAACCTAGGCATTTCGGAGTAAGTCCTGCCTAAAAAACAGCAGTACAAAACCTGAGCTATGACAAGAGACTGCCTTAAGAGTGGCAGTCTCGACAGACACTGCTGGCAGAACGGCACCACCACACAGGCTGCATTAAAAGTTGCACCCTAACATACAGTGAGGTGTAGCAGAGACCTGCCTTAAAAGTAGCAGAAGCCTACTCCGAACTCCCTCGCAAAAGAAATGGCCAACAGGCAAGTTAGGAGCAGTGACCAAAGCACAGACTAACTGGGTGAGGCCCTCAAATGAGTGCTGTTGATGCCCCAGCCTCATGAACCGGCACAGCAGTTCAAAACCCCCATTATACAAAAACTGGGGATGTAAAATCATTTATCTCTCGCTTTTAGAATGTGGCCAACTCCAATCAGTGAACAAAAGATGCAACCTTGCTACATCTAAAGGAAGCATTGAGTGACCAGGCTGAGAACTGTGGGTGGATCAGAGATTCTGGCGCTATATTTTGTGCTTTCAAGGTCTAGTTTGGGCTATCCACTTGACACTCTCAGAGTCAGCTTAGTGTCCTGGAATGGAGTGAGCGAACAACCCTTCAAGAACATGCCATAAATGTGGAGAGGTAGGTCTGTATTGTCGACGGAGATCCGCCCAACATACATCGTGACAACGTGGCTATAGAGGTATCTCCAACTCACTCGGCAACCCCTTTCTGCAATAACACCTTGTAGTGGTATTTATGCCCATGCTGGTGGATGACATGCAAGCTGGCAAAGATTACCTCCAGATGCAAGAAGAAGAGCCTTACCCGAATAAGTTATTTTTAGCCAGGTAAAGTCTGCAGAGTCCGAGGTTATTGACCAACTTGTCCAGAAACCTACCAAAAAGGTAGAGCGGCTCTACGAGCAAGCGAACTTCCGGAAGAAGAAAAGCGCCCTCAGGTCACCCTTTACTGTGAGTGTGGTAGACAAGGGCATGTCCGCAAAAGCTGCCTCAGCAACAAAAAGTGGACTCTGAGAAACGCCAAATAGCTACAGTCAGTAGCGCTGGCTACTGACTGTGCTAAGCCTCTAATCCCCAGGGAACAGACAAGGTCATTTGGAGCTCAAGAGAGATCAACGATTAGTTTTCCCCTGCAAAGACTAGATAGAGTTTCATGCACATAATGTCCCTGTGAAGACATGAAACTATTATGTGAGTTTTTGGATAAAGTTAGACCCGATCCTGCTCTGGACATGAACTCGGTCAACACCCCTTTGCACAAGCGAAAAGGGCATAGCCGGAAACGTGGAGAAGAGACCACTTAATTCTCTCTGCCCAAGAATTACTGAGACAGCTCCGATTAGACGAAAAAGTTGGAAACGTGCCTTGAAAGCAGCAGGGCCAATACAAACACAATCTTAAGGAGCCCTCTCAATGGACCAGCAGGTCAGCCTTGCAGTCAGAGCGACCCTGCAGCTAAGCTTTGCTACTGCAAAGCGAGAGCAACACAAACTCTTTAGTGAGTTCTCAAAAAAACCTAGCCATGAGAAAGGCTCTAAGCCTCTCAACTAGTTGTTTCTCTTTTGGAAGGTTGGAGGGCTGGCCCGTGAACTTCTTGTTGAACACAGGTTGTGCTACAAACTTGTTGAACAATCAAGTGTTTGACCAGTTAACTTGAACTTTATAGGACCGGCTCAAGGAAAGTGGCAGTTACATACTGTTAGCAGATGGAACTAAACTGCCATTTTATGTGATCATCAGACTGCCAATCAATTAAGAGACGTAAAGAGTGAAATTGTCTCTGTGGTTAGCCACCTGAGCAAAAATGCAATATTGGGCATGCCGTTCTTGGTGGCTTACCAATGCTTTTTGGAATTTGAGCAACCAGTGGTCTGAGTAGTTGGCAAGTCCCTATTTTGTACGCTCTGTTGCTGCAAAACAAAGTACAAGTGCTAAGGGATATAGTGGTGCCGGCCCCAATGGAGATGACGTTGCATGCATCACCACTAGGAACTATTGTCCCATAAGTCTGATTAAGGGATTCCCTGCAGACCTCCTGTGGTAAATAACCTGAACTAATCCATGCCCAAGGGCTAAGTTATAGCCAGGTGTCTCAACTCCACAGGACAATCCCTAACCATCAAGTCCGATGCTACCATTGACACATACATGGGGGTAGAGACTTTTCAGATTGACAAGAAAAATTCCCTGTTATGGGCGCCCAGCTAGACACCCACTGATAGAGTACTAGTCTACCTAGATGACTTGTTTCATACATGTTTAGTACAAGTGACAAAAATGTAGGAAGGACCTCCAAAGTTGAGCATTGCATCCCACTCAAGGAAGGGACACGGCCCATTTGACAACCTCCTCTCAGGCTGTAATCAGAGAATAAGGTGGAGGCTGAGAGTCAAGAACAAAACTTGCTCAAGAAAGGCCTTATCAAACTAGCCAGGGGCCTAGGGCTTCTCCATAGTACTGGTAATAAAGAAAGACTAAAGTTGGTGTTTCTGTATCAACTTTTGGTATCTAAATGCCGTTACCAAACAGGATGCATACCTCGTTGTTCAGATCAATGAAAACCTGAATGCCTTATCCAGCAGTCAATACTTCAGCACGCTCAATTTAGTCAGCTGGTTTTAAAAAGTACTTATGGACGCGATGCCCAAGAGAAGCTGGCCTTCTCTATCCGGTCTGGCCTGTGGAATTGAAAGCTTTTGCCTATGGCCTTACATCAGCCCTGGCCACCTTTCATAAACTCATGAAGCATGTCTTGCACTGCCTTCAATAGAGAATGTTGCTGTTATACCTCGACAACATCATCGTCATTGCTCTAGACTTTTGAGACACAGCCTTGAAGAGGTCTTTCCGAAACTCCAGAAAACCGAACTGAAGCTCTCAAAATGTGAGATGCTCCTTGGCACATTGTCAGCCAAGGAGTGTCTATCAATCCAACAAGGGTAGAAGCAGTGTTAGAGTGGCCAAATTTTTCTCTTAGAAATCAAGGAACTTTAAGGGTTCTTGCAAACTGTTGGATACTACCTGCAATATATTCAAAAGTTTGCCACAGTAGTCTACACCTGCACAAATTGATGGTCAAAGAAGAGATATGAAGGCAAACAAGCAACATTTGACCCCTAAAAACATCATTACCTCTGCACCGGTTCTGGGCTATTCTGATCCCTAGCAACGATACATCCTGGATACCATTGCCAGCAGACACAGGGTAAGATCTGTGCTCTCTCAAGTACAGAAAGGCAAAAAGAGGGTCATCGCCTTTAACAACAAGACCCTGACACTTTTGAAACGCAAGTATTGCATTACACAGAAAGTTGATGATGGTTATTAAAGCTGTAAAGCACTTTAGGCCTTGTATGACTAGGAGTTGATTAATTGGACCGCTTTTCACCTCTCCGAGAGACCAAAAATGAGTGTTGATAGTCACCGACCAATTTCACCCAAAGGCAAGATGCCCTTGCGCTGCCAGACGACATAGCACCAATGGTGGCAAGTGCCCTCAACGAGAAGGTGTTTTGCTACCTGGGTTTGCAAAAACAGATTCACACCAACCAAAGAGTGCAGTTTGATAGTCAGCTAATGGCTAAACTGTGCCAAAACCGAAACTTAGAGAAAATTCGCACCACCCAGTATCATACACAAGCAAACGGGGGATGATAGAGAGAAATAATGGCAAACTAAGGGATTTGCTACAAGTACTACTGCTGCTTGCTCGAGGACAAGACTTCAGTAGAACACACTGCTTCTCCAGCTGATGAGAGCACCCCAAAGCACCTCCTACTCAGCAACCGAAAAATCGGCAAATATGCTGATTCTGGGGTGACAGCTGAGATTGCCGGAAAAGGTGGAGAATTACCCACACCGACTGAGTTCTTCCCAACCAGCGAGCACGCAGTAAGAGTTCAAAAGAGACTTGAAACCGTGCGTGAGAGCCTACAGCAGAGCCAAATGAAAGTTTGGCTGGAGGACAGGGAAGAGCCCCCTCTGTATGCGTCAAGCGAGTAAATCTGGCTCACAAGCAACCGCAGAAAAAAGGAGACAACCCCAAACTGCAGACAAAATTTGTAAAGCCATAATAAATCTTTAAAAGTTGACTTGCAACAAAATTTACATTACAGTTATTTGGTATCAAAAAGCTCACCGTGTCTTACTCTGCAGTGTTGTAGATTCGAAATATGTGGAAATAGGATTATAAGCTCTTAAAAGTTAAAAAACGAACAGTTTAAAAAATGGCCGTAGGTTGGAACCCCTTTATTTTGATGACGTACTCAACTTGACGGGGTTATTTTTCGACACGTGATGTTATCACATAAAATGAGAGGTCAATAAAAGGTTCAATATAACACTTCTCGTAGCACTAGTTGTATGGCAAACACTTCGGGTTCTACCGAAAAGCCCTTATCAAGAATAGGTGCTCGCTACTTTACTGTTTCGTTATAGCTTGGTCTAATCACTGAGTCATAATCTGATCAAGTGACCCATATTTTTCAAAAAATGGTGCAAACAATTTTTGCAGCATTTTTTGACCATCACAGGTGACCAACAGGCTCCTCATGTTTATCAGAAGGATGATATGCACCCTTTCAGCTAAAGTTAAACAATTAAACTGATTTTTAGAGGTTTTGAGATATCAGTGCTCAAAATGACAGCATTACACTGATAATGAAATAGACGCGTAAGGACAATAGACACAGTTTTATTGAATGTGTGAAGTTTATTTGTGAAAATATTTCGTCGATTGAGGTTGCATGAAAGTGTAAACAGAAGCATATCGGGTTCAACTACGTCACATTTGAGCCGTTTTGAGAGGGATTCCAACCTACAGCATTTTCGTGATGGCTGCAAAAAACTGTTCGCTTTGGGATTTTAAGAGCTTGTAATCACATTCCCACATGTTTTGAACTTACAACACAGCAGAGTAAAACATGGTGAACATTTTGATACCAAATAACTGTAATGTAAATTTTGTTGCAAGTCAACCTTTAAAGCCTTGACCAATCACATGTAGTTAGTAGAAAGGCAGGGCCAATTGCCCATACAGAGTGAGGTGAGACTGAAACATTATTACGCTTACCCAAAAAAGCTAGGACAAGCTTCAGCCACTTTGGAGCATAGGAGGGGCTCTAATATATAGAGAGCCAGGCCGAACCGACCAAAAAAAAGTCTCCTAGATCTTCACTAACGCAGGTAGTATTTCAGTCAATGGTAACACCACTGGACTTGTAGAAGTTACAAAAAAAAGCAAAAGAAAGCGATCAAAGGGCAATTTCTCCTGAAGAAGCGATTAAACAGGAAAGGAACGAAACCAACATGCCTACATCTAAACCAATCCGGCACAACTCTAAGCTAGTTTTAATCACTAGGAAGCCGAATCAATATGGAGATGGGGAATGTCACACTGCTAATTTATGACAGAGCGATACAGTGCAAGAAAAAGAAAGCAATAATACTGCCCTAACTGCTGCTACTAGGTCATTCTTGCTTAAACACTCAATAGCACCAGATGCTTTCAAAATATTACCCGATATGAATGCAGGATCTTAGACTTTCCTTCAAGATCTATTCTTGCAACTACAATCTTTCACGGATGATATAGTTATTCTAGAAAATCTGCAAGCGGCCTCCAGTGCTCTATTAAAACCCAGTGACACCCAGCAAAGATAATAGCTTACAAAAAAGGTCAATCGAGTAAAGACATTAATGATAAAGTACCAGAGGAAGCCTAGCAGACTAGCCAACTCAATCTGACCCGGCCTTATAAAGAAGATGAGGCCCTCCGCCTATGAAAGACACTACCGGATATCCGTTCATCAGACCATTTGCGCTTGCTTATGAACTGTTGAATGCTTTATTCTGTAATCATAAGCTCAGATAATACATGTATTAAACTCAAATCGCACCGAGTTAATCATTCATGTGGAGCTAGTAAAGGTGACAGCACAAATCCTTTACAGTATACTATGAAACATAAAATTTACCTACCAAGGAACTGTTCTTGGTATTACTATGAGACACAGTAGTTACCTGTCAAGAAACTGTCTCGTCAGATGGCAATAATGGATGTTACTTGCAAGTTTACTTTTTAGATTCACTTCTTCTACTGAAGATATCATTTTGTTTATAATTCAAAAACAAAAATCTATTTTGTGCTGGCAGCATCAGCCACTAGCTATTTGGCAAAAGAATCAATTGTTGAAAATTCCTTCATGCTTCAACGGAAGCCACCTTTTCCATACTGCTGGGTGCATCATATATGTAAGTTAGGAAGGTAAGAGTTTCTGTTTATCTAATACTAGGTGAATGCCCGGCACTGCACAAGTAGTAAAAACCGGCTTATAAACAGTGGCAGGTAATGCAGTTGCTACTGGCTAATTTGAGTAAGCTAGTATACGTATTGCTAAACTTACTAATAAGAGCCGTGAGAGGAAGCTTTAGTGACGTTAGGCGTAACACAGCGTCGTTATGCGTATTTTAACCCCCGTAATGACTATTTGCCCGATGAATCTGTAGTATCCTGTATAGCTTTTGGGTTAGATTGTTGCCTTATGAACTGGCAGTTTGAAGTTCTAATGCAGTGCAATGCAGATTTTTCAATGCTAAAATTTAAATGCTATAGCTGGACAAACACGATACGCAGACTTTGAGATTTATATTTAGATGAACTAATGAGAGATATCAATAGCATTAATAGTTTATCTCATTGTGTAGGAAACTTGATACTCATGTATGTTGGTTTTCTTGGAATTAGGCCTCTGGCTGTGGCAGACAATTTGGTCAGGTGAAATTTAAAAAGATGTTCAACAATCATTATTTGTTTTTTTAAAAGATTTTTAGGCAATTTTATAATGACTATAATGATGTTATAACAGCTATAGTGGTGTTATAACAACTATAATTATGGTATAAATACTATAATGATCTTATATCAAATTTTATGATGTTACAATGGCTAAACTGATGGGATAATTGACAATAATGACATTATAAAGATTATAAGGATGGTATAACTGTAGGGATGTTATAAGGATGGTATAACTGTAGGGATGTTATAACGATGGTAATGGTCTGACAAAGTATATTGTATTAGTTATAATTGCAATTGTGTTTGAAATACAGGCAGGGATTTTGAGAAATGATTTGTAATATGAAAAAGTTAATGGAGTTACCTTCTCTCCACAGAAGTATAGCTTCAGAAATTTTTGTACTATTTTATGGGCAAGTACAAGATACTGAGGCTTCAATTAAGATGACTTCTTTCTGTAAGTTTTAATGATGGAAGAGGTTTTTTATGCAAACTCAACGACTGGAATTACTGCTTGAAGAACCTGTTCCATGCACCAGTTTTGATACTTGTCTTTTAAGCTCCTCTCCCTGAAGAGAATACAACTCCTGGTACCTACTAGACTTGCCCATTTCTAGATCCTCGTCACTCCTAGACCCAAGCCAAGTGGTATCTTCAGTGGAGTTGCCTCCTTTCCTATTCCACCAATCATTGGGACTAAATTCATTCTTATTGGCTTTCACAACAGCCAAACCTACACAGAGAGCACAGATGCATGTGAGACTGAATGTCACACAAATGGCTATGATCAGCCAGTTGATCGAATGCTTGCTGTCCATAAGTTGCTCGATGAAGGATTTGTTGACCTTCGTTACAATTTCATTAGCTTCTTTAGGCTTTAAAGTCAGATTGGCAAACAAATAGTGCAAAAGTTTATCTTCTGCATTGTCTGCTAATTGCTTATCTAAAGCAAGTTTATGGATGTCACCGACTTCAAAGGCCTGTAGAGGCTGAGAGGTGAGCTCAGTTGACCAACTACTATGTATATTAGTCTCTTTAGCAATACCTTCTGCATCCTGTAGTAATGGTGTAAGTAAACTATCATTTGTTCTCTCAATGTCTGTATACAAACTACCTTTAGCTTGTTTGAAAGCATTTTTGGCATCTTCAGCTTCTACATTTCTGTTAGTTATCGATTTATTTACTCCTAAAAGTTCCGCGTGCTTCCCACTCTGCATGTCATTGTCGAGAGTTGCTTTACTATTCATAGATAACTCTATGGCAGCGGTTAAAACCTCCGGTTCACCAGCTATTGCCAGGATTTCAAGCAACCACTTGTCCAGTAACTTGTGACTTTTAGCAGTGGGAGCCGTGGTTGACTCAGTAGTGGCACTAGCAGACTTGGAGGTGTTTAAACTGTGATTATACAGCGACTCGTGTTCTGTTTCTGTCTCATTTTCTTGCATCCATTTAACTGATTTATTGTCTTGCCGCATAGTGCTCTCTATCAATGTATCCAGCTGCAGTAAATCTTCAATCTCTTCACCTAATATAGAGTTACGTTCTATTAAGCTAATTTGGTTTAGCGCTGCCTTTTCATCCTGTTTGACGTGTCTGTGAAAAGACATATATACACGTATACATGTATACGCGTATACATATATATACATATACACATATACACAAAGACATATATAATAACAGTTAATGAGAATAAAAGTATAGTAAATCTCTAATGATTTCTCAGATAAACGGAAGCCAATGAGTCGAGTCTGTCAGTTTGATTGCAATAAAGAATTTAGTCAGTAGAGGAGAAGCTAACCAGGTTAAAGTTGTGATGATCCTAGTAAAACTGGTTGATATGCAGTAGGGCCAGAGCTCAAATTTATAAACTACTAGCTGTGCTACCCAGCGTTGCCCGAGTAATAAAAAAAGTCTTTAGACAGAAAATTGATTTGTATTTAATATATAACATTTCCCATTCTAACTTTCAAATTACATACCATGACAGCAGTGTTTTGGGTAGTTGAAATAAATTAAAAGATAAAATAAAAACAACTGTAAAGGTTTTAAAACCTTGTCAAACAACTGTAACTTTCAAGCTGTTAGCCAGGCACATTGCCAATAAAAAATTCTAGTAAGCTGCTTAATAAGATAGGCTTCTAATGGCGGTAAGCCATGACTTTGCGTCTGCATTGTTGTCCAGCTACAACTATTCTAACTATGCTATAGCCGGACAATCAAACCTACAAACAGACAAACTTTGAGAAATATATATATAGATGAACTCTAAGTTAGCCCAAATAGGTTATTGAAATAGTTTACAGGTAATAATGATAGCTAACGTAACTAGCAACTATTCTAACTAGTAACTAGTAACTAAAGTATCTAGCACCTACATAGATTCATTAGTTATTAGTTAACTAGCAACTATGGTAACTAGTAACTGTGGTAACTAGTAACTATGGTCACTAGTAACTAAGATAACTAATAACTAAAGTAACTAGTAACTATGGTCACTAGTAACTAAGATAACTAATAACTAAAGTAACTAATAACTAAAGTAAATAAAAGCTAAAGCGGATAGAAGCTAAAGTGAAGAGTAATTAAAATGTCTAATAACTAAGGTGACTCATGAATCAAAAGATTCTATATAACTTACAGTTTTGATTTACTGTATATCTAGTCATAAACAATAGTACACTTGAAGTTGAGAGTTAAAAATTGCTGGGCATTTATTGATTAACAACTGAAAAGCCTTAAATACTGCATTTAACCAAAATTACAATTCATGATAAAATGTAGCATCGAGTCAAAATTAAAAAAATGAAACAGACACCTGAGTTTATGCTTGCTCAGCATTGCTTGTAACCGCTGTGTGCTTTTCTGCAAGCAGAGTTAGTTTACAAAAGGTACAGACATCAAAGTATACATATTTATATATACTCTTACCGTGTCTTTAAAGAGTTATTTACTGGTCATTAAATGTTTGTCTCAAAAAGATGCTACAACTCAAGTTGCTATTGTTTCAGACGTCTGTAAATATATCAGACTTATATTCAACAGAAGATCTTACCTATGGTAGCTTCCTAAAGATCTTTCAACTTCTGAACTTTTAGCAAGCAGTGGGTTTTCAAGATTAGCCTTTTGTCTTTCTTTGTTGTCTAAAAGGGTGAGACCAGATGCACTGGTTGTTCCACTAGGTAGATTTATTATGCATACATGTACAAGAGAATGGTAAACTTACTGTATATGTCCTTTTTGTATATTGACTCACTGTTGACAATATTTGTATTTATCAATGTTCATTGTTCAATCGGAATAAAAATTGTGATTGCCACTGCAGTGCACCCACAGTAACTGTTCTATCAACTTTGTAGACATTGACAAGTGACTCAGCAAATTTGATTTTCTAGATTTTAAGCAGTTGGAAGTTTCAGAAAATGAAACCAGTTCAATTAAAATTATCTATCATATTATTAGTTAAACAAGCTACAAGTAAGTTTTTAAAATAACAAATGAAAACAGACACAAGTGCTTACACAGTCATACAAAGCAAGGTGGAAATTATTTTGGGTGTAGTGACTAACGTGCCATTTTACATTGAGAGTAGAGCAAGCAACATGTCATTTCACATTGCGTGTTTAGTGACTAAAATGTTACCCATAATTGTAATTAGAATGACTAGCATGCCATCTTACATATATTTTAAGAGAATATACCTTTTGGTATGATTTGTTGAAAAGTCCTTAAAGTTTTACTTAGTCAATGATTGAACTTCAGCAAGTGTCTCACAGCTTAAACCAAATACAGCCAAACCTTGATATACAAAGTTAATCAGTTCTGAAATTTGCTTTGTAAGTTAAAACCCTCATATGTTGAAGCACAAGTTTTTATAAGAATACATTTCCGCCAGTTAAATTTGTTTCACAACTCAAAAACTTAAGCCTAATTCTTCAGGTAATTAATTATTATATGTACCATCAAAACAAATACATTATATAAAACTAGGTGACAAACGATAAATAGAAAAATTAAATTATATATTATTAATTACATTAATAAAGTGATAATTAATGCATAAAAACATTCAAATGAAAGCTCATCCTTGGTAATACAAGAAGCAGACAGTAAACAGGTAGGAGTGGTGATAGAGATCAAAGTTAGTTTATTTAGATAACATAAACTTTAAGGTAGTATAACCTATTTATATTTTATGTGACCTACATTATATTTTAATTATTTTATTTCACCTTTTCACTTTTGCCTTTTTCAGGCTTTTTCATTTGCTTCACTCCCACTTTTTTTCGAAACAGTAACAACTACATGTAGAAAGCTTAATAAACTTTAAAAAGTTGATACTAAGAATTTAGCTCATGTTCTGCTACGGTTTCTTGTTTACTTCTATGGAAAGCATTGCCGTCTTTCTTGTTTACTTCTATGGAAAGCATTGCCATCTTTCTTGTTTCGATCACTACTACTACACACTCTTGTTTTTTTGGAGTTTTAAAACTGCAACTATAAAATATTGTATGAAGCATTGTTTACTATTATTTGAGCACTGCAAATCCAAACTATGTGAAGAACTGTATTCGTATAAACTGTATATGTATACAGTCTGTACGTATAGACTGTATACATGTAGACTGGTTTACATATAGACTGGTTTACATATAGATTGGTATATTTATAGACTGGTTTACATATAGACTGGCTTACTTATAGACTGGTTTACATATAGACTGGTTTACTTATAGACTTGTTTATATATAGACTGGTTTACATATAGACATGTTAATACATATAGACTGGTTTACATATAGACATGTATACATATAGACTGGTTTACATATAGACATGTATACATATAAACCGGTATACAAAACTGCATCTTTTCAAGAAGCTTTTGACATCGGAAATCATTTTGCGTGCTGAGACAAATTTTGCTCACTTTACCTTGTATTTAAATATACTGTTCTCTATGTAAAGGCTATCGTAAGTAGAGGCTTGACTAAACAGTCAAAAACTAAATAATGGTTAGTTTGAGAAAATGTCGGACAGTGGAAACCAAATACTGATACCTGAGAATGGAGGGCTTGTGAGTCCTTTTAAACTTGAAATCTTCGTAAAGGCATCTTGATTCTTGCGAGGAAATAACTCATTGTAAGAGTTGTCTGCCCCCACTTCATCACTATGAGAGTTGTCTGCACCAACTTCCTCACTATGAAAGTCGTCTGCACCCAATTGATCGCTATGAAAGTTGTCTGCACCAAGATCATCATCTTTACCACTGCTCAAAACTCGGCGGTTGACATCAAACTCATTAAACTCAGAGATCTGTCCATGAGCCAGTGTATCATAAGGTTGTCTATGATTATCTTTGTTAAACAGTAGTTCTATCTCTTCTGCGCTGACAACTGGAGAAGATTTCTTTTTATCTGTAAAGGCTACATCATGGTGCTCATCATCTAGAGTGTGATGGTTTCGGTCTGAATGTATCGGTTCCTCTTTTCCATGTTCACTTTGAACATTCTGATTATGGTGAGAGTCTAACACATCAACTTCTTCTGATACATCCCAATCTGCAAAGTATTGCTCTCCTTTCATTGGTTTAACATAATCTGTAGTTTCCCCTTTGGGTAAGTTGTTTCTTTTTAAAAATTCGCTGTAGAGTTTTACCGTATTCACCACTTCATCGCTTGCTGGGTATTTATTTACAGAATGCACTTGCTGTGGATATTTCTTTTGGAGCAATTGTCGAATATCAGCTCCGATGGGGCTATCAGAGTCATAAACTTCGGGATGCCTCTTCAGCCACTGAGAATAGTAGAGCTGTCGTGCATCACCATCAATACGCTTGTATGGCCAATAGTCTAACTTTGCATAAAGTTCAGGGTCAAATGCGTAATTGTTATCAGGATAACGAGCTCTATGATTCGCTAATTGAATCATATCTGGTTCAGAGATTGGGTGATTTTTTAAAAGAAACTTTTGGTAATTATCCTTGTAGAGAGGCTGAACTATGTTTTGCCAATAGTCACTTTTATACGGTGGCACCAGATGCATCATGTCATTCTTGAGCACCTGTCGTGATGTGTCTTTGATGAGAACTGGATGCGTTTCTTCCTCCTTGTACTGTAGTGGATGGTAAGATCCAGCGCCTACTTTGGGATGGTCTAGAAAACAGGAGTAATGCTATTAGTTTTACACTATCAATAAGATTATTGTGTGTTATGAATGAATAATATGATATGTAAAGGCTTATGGAAAGGGGGATAGCAGCCTGACAACATACTGACTGTTTAGACACACCTATATCCAGACCATCGAGATGCTGCATATTATTCATGTCAAAAGCTTCATGCAAATGAGTATCTCCTGCAGGTCTGTGGTTATCACTCTCATCGTAGATATGGTGGGTTGGTTCAGGATGCTGATTGTTATGGTACATATCTTCCCCGCTGTGATGTGCTATTGGTGAGGCATCATGGGAAGAATCCGGAGCAAATGGATATGCCTGGTTGTTATCTGTTAAGTAGTAATTGTAACTATGTGTAGGTTAAGACTCAAGCTAGGTTAGTTAAAGGAGTGCTCCTTAGCACACCCCAGACTAGCAATTGTCTTGAATTACATGTAATTGAGAGAGATATAGACAACCCTTGGTTGTTCAAGCTAATACAGACTGGGCCATATCCTGACATTGAAAAAGTTCGGACATGAAAATTGAGTGCTGTACAATACTGTACACTAAACAGCCTATATTGTTGTGCATACAGACTCCTAGGATGTAATATGGTACAACATGCATATGCAGTATAATTGAGAGAGTAAAATATGGTTATATACACAATAGGATACAGGAAACAATAGAATATATAGCAATATTAGTTATAATAACAAATGAAAATCACAGTACAACACTCATATACTATAATAGTAATATTATAATAAACACGCTTTGCTCATGTTGTCTGTCGGAAGAGCCACTTATCTGTTAAAGTTGTCATTCTTCAGACAGATACAGCCGTATTGGATAATCATTCAGACCCCCATATAATCGTCCTCTTTACCACTCTTTACCTCTTAAACCCCTATACATTGTCCAGACAATTTAAAATCTGCGGAATTTAAGTCATTAAAGCGAAGATTGACTGTATTTTCTAATGACCCCCAACTAATCTATCTATGAATTCAGCAAAGTGATTCATAGAATAATAATTCATAGATTCATTTTATTTCTCATCACTTGAACATAGTGATGAGGAATAAGTTGAGTGCATCTCTTCAACCAGCAATTTTAAACCAGCAGATGAGTTTGTGACTGATTAAAGAGATTTATAAAGAACTAGTAGGTCTGGTCATCTTATTACTAGTATTCTACAAAATCAACTTTGTTTGCCTCTTCTTTTATTGTTACACTCTTCATCATTCTTACATTCTCACTAGTCTAACAACATCAATAGGAAGCTCACTGTGTAGCACGCCTGCGTGAGGCATCTCATTGTGTAGCACGCCTGCATGAGGTATCTCATTGTGTAGCTCGCCTGCATGAGGTATTTCATTTGGATACTTTGACAGGTGCTTCCCAATATGCTTTTGATGTGAAATAGATTCTGCAAAAAATATGGCGCACTTTTTGCCATCATATAATTTTAGTGTTACGCAGGTTATAAAAACTCAGAAAAATCACAGATAACAGAAATAACAGTCAGTTCATCAGAAATGGTGCTAATGCCACTTTGTAGCAAAGTTTAAAATTTAATTATAAATGAAATTTTAAAGATAGACTTTAAGCAATTTAGTAAGCAGGTTTGTATAGAACACCAGTTTTGATATTATAAAGGGTTGTCTCCTCTTAGGCTAACCTATGTGGTTGCAGTATAGACATAGAGTTGTTTTCTCTTGTTTGTGCTAAAATGCTTTCACTTACCATTTTTTAATCTCATAGACTTATGCACCAACTTGTTAAGTTCATGAGTTTCTGCTTACTATGAAACTGTTCGCCTTGCAGGAAGTTTTATGACTAAACATGAAATACAACTGCCACTTTCTTACTAAATTACTTGGTTGTCTCTTTGCTTTTAATTAAGATTTCTTACAAGAAAACTTCTGTCAGTAAAACACTTGAGCTAACTTCTGGATACATAGTCAAATGAAATAGACTGGCAATAAAAAGAATAAAAGAGTTGCCAGAGAGATCAATTTGAGAAATTAACTGCCCAAGATACAGTTGACATTCTTTAAGAGACTCACTCAGTTTACTTAGAATATATTATTCTGATGTTTTATATTATTATTCTGACATTTTAAATTCAATCGCTGCTCACCTACTCTTTCATGAGTAAACACAAATAAATATATTTAAAACTATTTAGTAATATCAAATCACTAATTAACATAGCATTTGTTGAATTGATTTTATATTTTTAATATGTTACGGAGGTAACTATCCGAGTTACATGTACATTAATTGGCTATGGTTTTTGTAGTGATGAGCAAATTCTTATGTCATATTTTAATATTTGCCCACCATCAATTTTTTCTCTACTCTCAAGGTTAGATCTGTAAGCATAAACGCTTTTCTCTTTCAAGTTTTCTAGGAAGTAGAAAGTTAATTACAAACTAATCTTTCTGGCAAACAAAAAATAATTGAGTTTATATTTTGTATTAATATAACTTTTAGTAAAATCATGTTTCAAAAATTCAACATTTCCTAGTAATTCATTTACTAAAGTCTACTGTTAGTCACTTTTTAGGATCTCCATCTAACTCTGAGATATTTTTTAGATGTTTGATATACGCTAATAGATGCTGAAATTTTCTGTTTGTAAAATTCCATTGTATTCTAAGGACACTCCTCTAGCTTTACTGTTTTAGTTTAGCACCCACTGCAAAGGAGAAAGAAAGAAAGATGGTTCATACAGATGCTATTTGTATATAGGCATGATAACACTCTACATACTTTACATACCGTGGTAAGTCGGTTTGCTGCCGCCATTGGCATGCTGCATGTTATGGTGCTTCTGATCATAATTACTGGAATGATGGTCTGATCTTCTACAAATATTATAGTGGGATATATTTCTTTAAATCAGAGAAAATATGTTGCTTTGAATTGGTTAATCTTAGTTATCTGATGGAGACTCGGTGTTAGAAAAAGATTAAAAAAGCGTAAAAATCAAAGCTATGCATGAAAAAGCATGCTAGAAAATAAATATGCAGAAAGTAATAAAATGTAAATTGAAAATTGAAAATAAAGAACATTCAAAAAAGCATAAATTCAAAAAATAGAATCATAATAGAAATACCAACCCATCATGCTTGTACTTGTAATGCCCATATTTTCTTTTATACATTTCTTCATCTATGTCATCCTCTATTTGTCTCGTTAATTCATCCATAATTCCATCACTTGCAGCTCCAACTTTCTCTTCTTTCTTTAGACTTTTGTTTAATCGAACTTCAAATTTGTTGTTGAGGTTCATCCCGACGCTTCCAGGCGCCTGATCACTATCTGAGATGGATGAATCATATTTACCAACCTCAGAGTCATGGCTCGCATCTAAACCAGCATCTGTGAGTCGCATTAAGGCATCTATTATATCGCTATTGTGTTTATTCAAATGTACTTTTTCTGTCAAGTTATCCCCCCATATCGGATTGAAGCCTAATGGATAACTAGGATTGTTAAGATGACCTCTTTTCTCATGCTCGGTAACGTGGTGTTTTACATCGATATCATCCCCTATTTCAGTAAATTCTTGCCAATCAGGCAGATGTTGGATTTCAAGTTCCTCACTTTTGTTGTCTTCTTTTAGATAGATGCCAAGTCTTGAACTTCCTATTCTGGTTTTTGGATTATTTATTTCCATCAAACCTGGATAATTATAGGGTATGTGGTTAGGGTATCTGCGATATTCATAGTGACCGCCGCCAACACCAGAATATCCGTGGTGAAAAACATCATCATCTTGGTGGTGATGCTCACCATGGGAATGATGTGTTCTCTTCATGTTAGATGCTTGGTTATCATGTAGGCTGTCTGACATTTCTCGCTTGTCATCTCCATGCTCCCAATGAGAATGGTGTCCAGAGTGGAGCCTCTTATTGCCGATGTTGGTATTACCAGCCAACTGGCCATCTGATGTAATGATGGCATTATTATAGCCCAGTTGGCTAGATGCTTGAATGCTCTGCCTTTCACTATAATTGGAATCCAATTGTTTTATTTCAGCACTTAGTTTTTTAGTGGTGTCAGACTCATTATGGCTGTTAGATGGTTGGTTTAATAAACTCGCTAGACGTCTGTGAAAGGGACTCTTGTGATCGTATCGAATTTCATTTAACTCATCATCGTAATGTCGTACGCTATCGGCATCATCCTGCATAGCCTCAAAAACATTGTCATCTTCTATGCTTGGTTCATCAACACCTTCAGAATCTTTACTAGCATGGTGTAGCCAATCATGTTTGTGGTTCCAGTCAGGTAGATGTGACTCTGAGTGATGGTGAATTTTGCGATGCCAATTATCATCTTCTCCGTTGGGCTTGTGAACTAACTCAGACGAAATCGGAAATGCGGGACTTTGTCTTTGTCGTGTTTGTATGATATGATGTGAGTCAGAAAGACTTTCATGGTGGTCTACATGCCGCAACCGTTCTAGTTCTAACATAACAGAAATAGAAACGAGTGTCACTCCTATAGCTAAATTAATCAAAATCGTTAATTAAAATAAAATACTGAGAGAAAAAGCACCTTCAGTTGGGATGTAGTAATCGACACTGTTGTCTGCTACATCATGGTCTAAGTGTGTTGGTGTCTTCCCATTCCATATATCTTGGTGAAGATCAGAATCTTGATGATTCTTGTCGGTGTGAAAGTTAAAACTCTGCTCTTCATTATTCTCTATAACATTTGAATAATATCACATTGTATCCTTGAAATAAAATAGCTCTTAAGAGTAAAACAAACACTGTGTACCAGATTAACACTACATTTGAAGAGTCTAAAATAATTTTAATAAAAAAGGGCAAAAATACAAATAGCGTTATCTTTAAATTACGAGGAAAGTGCATGTCTGGTCTTTCTTTGACTTCATGTGGGAAGTCAGGGTAAGCTTCGTAATTAAACAGTCCATGATCTGGATTATAATGAGTAGAAGAGAGATGATGTTTAGGCCAACCTCTCACATCAAATACCTCATCATGTCTATTTGTTCTACTTTCCTTTATGTGCTTATGGTTTTCGTCTAAAAATAATGTAAGTTATTTTTAAAGTGAGAATGATATAAACATATGCTACTCATTTTAGACCCTAACAAATCGTATCATTGGCAATATATGTCGAGATATGGCTAAAAATGTGTCTAGATTAGACTTATTACTGATATATATATCTAGATTAGTCTTATTACTGATATATGTCTAGAGTAGTCTTATTACTGATATATATCTAGATTAGTCTTATTACTGATATATATTTAGAGTAGTCTTATTACTGATATATGTCTAGAGTAGTCTTATTACTGATATATATCTAGAGTAGTCTTATTACTGATATATGTCTAGAGTAGTCTTATTACTGATATATATCTAGATTAGTCTTATTACTGATATATGTCTAGAGTAGTCTTATTACTGATATATATCTAGATTAGTCTTATTACTGATATATGTCTAGAGTAGTCTTATTACTGATATATATCTAGAGTAGTCTTATTACTGATATATGTCTAGAGTAGTCTTATTACTGATATATATCTAGATTAGTCTTATTACTGATATATATCTAGAGTAGTCTTATTACTGATATATGTTTAGAGTAGTCTTATTACTGATATATATCTAGATTAGTCTTATTACTGATATATGTCTAGATTAGTCTTATTACTGATATATATCTAGAGTAGTCTTATTACTGATATATATCTAGAGTAGTCTTATTACTGATATATGTTTAGAGTAGTCTTATTTCTGGTATGTGTGACTATTAACCCTAACACATATGTTTACGAAATTTGTATAATACCTGCATTGTGCTGATGCAATCTATTTTTTAAACTTTAGGGAACATTATTGAGTCTTATATAGTTTTGTGAGGATGCAATATAAAACTACTATCTCCATTCTCATTGCTAGGCTTCTAATATATTATTAGCTCAATATTCTAGCTACCTCTATCAATCGTTGGTAAAATTAAACTACCCCTCACCAACATCATGAACATCTTTAAGAAGAGGATGGTCCAAGCCTTCTGGCCAATTATGTAATTGTGTTCTCTTGTCATAGTTGATATCTGATATTGGAAGTAAGTTGACATTCTGCAATATTTAATGAAAACTATCAGAGAATCATAATCTTCACAGTGATATACTTTGCACAGTCGCTCCTAATCATCAACCTTTTTTTCAAGCTCAGTGGCTTTGCAAACGCTAAAGCAGATCATAATCAAAGTCATCTAGTCAAGTCTAACATAAAGGTGTTAGTTACTGCAAGCCTTATCTACATGTACCAAGAGACACCTGCAAAAAAGCGCAACATCTTTATTCTCATTCATAAGAGCGAGTGACACTCTGTCAGCTTAGCATAAGATTTAAAAGCTTTCCAACAATGGATATAATATGGAAAACACAAACCAATTATATAAAAAGCAAGAGAAGTGCAAGTATTTGAAACAATAACTCATATGGTGTACTAACTCGTATGATGCACTTATTTGTATGATGCAATAACTTGTATAATGAACTAACTTGAATGATGCACTAATTCATATGGTACACTAACTTGTATGATGCACTCACTTAAATGGTGCACTAACTTTTTGCATGCACAAAATATGTGATAAGTACTCACTGTAGGGTCATCATCTGAAAATTCTCTACCTTCAGAGACATGTTTGAAATGATCAGCATCAACTCTACCTAGAAGCTTCACGTGGTTGTTTTCTGGCTCACCACTCTACAAAAAATGTAACAGCTAACAAGTACACGTCCTTAGAATTCACCACAAATCGACTCTGGTCTGTCATCAAATAAGTGTTAGTGAGAATGTTCTATAGCTAAAGAGCTCATTTTAAGAACATATCTTGAATAGAAGAATGCTGACTGACAACTCACCATATTCGTGGCATGCTCATACTCGTGTTCATTTTCTAGCATGGTATTCTCGAAATGTCTTTTTTTAGCTTCTTTCGTCTGCAACTGTCATTATTTAGTAAAGCGCAGTTATTTTGTGTAGCAATAGCTTCTCAGCTCTTTTAGTGTTACACATATGTTTAACGGACAAACCTGCTCAGCTGTATATTAGTTTTAAGGTGTCAAACCTGTACATGATCTATATTGTTACGTAACAAAAAGAAAGATGGAGCTACTGTTACACACACATTACCTCATCAGAGCTTTTTAGACCATTTCTTTCAGCCTCGATGTGGTTGAGCTGTTCTAGCAACCTCCCACTCTCTTCTGCAAGCTTTAGCTACAGTTATACAAATGTAGTTTAAAATGACATGTTGGAACTGTGTTATTTATCCTTGGATGGCAGTTAACTGGCTCCCCACAAGCAAGATTAACACTTGACGTTAGAGATGCTTCTAATTATTGTTTCTTGTATCAACATGTAGTTGTAGGCTATAATGCTTCATACTTTACACATCAGAGTGCTACAGGAAGTCTTTTGAAATTTTCGCTTAGCAGATATTACACTACATAAAATTTCAAATGAAAATGAAAATGTAGAAAGTCGAAATGTAGAAATGTAGAAAATGTCAAAGGTCACTCCTCATGTAAAGGGTCAAAGGTCACTCCTCATGTAGAGGTTAAAATAAAGATTTTTTCAACAGGACTCTGTGTGACTTTCAGCTTAGCAGATCAACACTATTAGCTGGGCCAATTGACCGCCATGCTGCACTTCAAAATAATTGTGCAATTACTTATTACACTTGATATTTCTCTGACCCACCAGACTGCCAGGGTACTAGTCTGTATAAGGCCATACATGTCATATAAAACATACATGTCATATAAAACACACATGTCATATAAAGCATATATGTCATATAAAACATACATGTCATATAAAACATATATGTCATATAAAACATACTTGTCATATAAAACATATATGTCATGTAAAACATACATGCCATATAAAACATATATGTCATATAAAACATACTTGTCATATAAAACATACATGTCATATAAAACATACATGTCATATAAAACATACATGTCATATAAAACATACATGTCATATAAAACATACATGTCATATAAAACATATATGTCATATAAAACATATATGTCATATAAAACATATATGTCATATAAAACATACTTGTCATATAAAACATACATGTCATATAAAACATACATGTCATATAAAACATACATGTCATATAAAACATACATGTCATATAAAACATACATGTCATATAAAACATATATGTCATATAAAACATATATGTCATATAAAACATATATGTCATATAAAACATACTTGTCATATAAAACATACATGTCATATAAAACATACATGTCATATAAAACATACATGTCATATAAAACATACATGTCATATAAAACATATATGTCATATAAAACATACATGTCATATAAAACATATATGTCATATAAAACATATATGTCATATAAAACATATATGTCATATAAAACATACTTGTCATATAAAACATACATGTCATATAAAACATACATGTCATATAAAACATACATGTCATATAAAACATACATGTCATATAAAACATACATGTCATATAAAACATATATGTCATATAAAACATATATGTCATATAAAACATATATGTCATATAAAACATACTTGTCATATAAAACATACATGTCATATAAAACATACATGTCATATAAAACATACATGTCATATAAAACATACATGTCATATAAAACATATATGTCATATAAAACATATATGTCATATAAAACATATATGTCATATAAAACATACATGTCATATAAAACATATATGTCATATAAAACATACTTGTCATATAAAACATACATGTCATATAAAACATACATGTCATATAAAACATACATGTCATATAAAACATACATGTCATATAAAACATACATGTCATATAAAACACACATGTCATATAAAAAATACATGCCATATACAACATACATGTTGTATAAAACATACATGTCATATAAAACATACATGTCATATAAAACATACATGTCATATAAAACATGCATGTCATAAAACGTATCTTTGTAAACAAACAATTAAGAATATAATTCAAAAATGTTTAGCTGCACACGCAGAGCTAGCCTTATCTGATCACAAATGTGTGATGTGCAGACATAAGCAGACAGGCGCATATGCAAGAAAACATCCATAGACACACTCATTGGTGCATCATCGTAAGCGGAGAAGCTCTAAATTATTTTAATGTAAATTATGATAGATATTATAATATGAACTTTGTCTTACCCTAAACAACTGGTCATGTTCAGTTTTATTTTTGATTGGTTGATAGTGAAATACAGAGTTCCTATTGGCTGTCACACTTTCCTTTCTATGCATCTTTGTGTCTATTAAGCTAGGTAGGACAGACAACTGCTCTTTTATGAGTGTCTCCTCATCTTCTAACTTGAATATCATAACAAGGAATTGAGGGTAACTAGGTGAGAAGATAACTACCAACCAATAACTTATTGGAGCAGAATGACTTGCTAAAAATGCAAAAATTACTGCTAGATTATATATACATGTATATGTAATATTATATATGTACTAGCTGGATACCCAGCATTGCATGGAGAACAAAAATGTTTATGCACAGAAAATTTACTTTTGTTTAACTTACCGCATCTATCATTCTAAACTTGAAATGAAGGGAGCTATATTTTGATTTTTTTCTGTCATCCCTGTGTCCAGTTTTAGCAATAAAAATCTGGCAATAAAAAATCCACTTGGTGCTCATTGAACTTGGAACCTCCAGTTCTTGAGACAGATATTTATCCAATACACTACGCTGTCCAACTGGCTATATTATGGAACCAATTGTGGACATACTCATTCCACGTTCCAAATTTTCATGGTTTCACGCTTAATAGTTTAGCTAGTATTATGCTAGAAATGCTGGTTAAAAGAAAAATGCTCAAACTCGCATGGGCAGCAAGACTATTGCAATCAATATAGAGCTGTAGAAGGCACTGTGCCGGTACAATGTGAATTACACAGGAATAAACACAGTATATTAAAATTAGCAAATTACAAACAAATAAACCAACACTTTAATTTAAAGTGTGAATAATTATAAATGTTGTATATAGATGTATATGTTGGTTAAAAAAAATTTTCTGCGCAAAAACTATTTTGTAACCCGTACAATGCCAGGCATTCGTCTAGTTAATTTATATATTTGATTATTTTTATACTTGGCCTGTGTTTGAGCTGACTTACACCCACTTTTGTCATTTCCACACTACCAAATATTAATTAAATATTCAAATAAATATTAACAGTAAGTACATAAGCGTGTGTGTATAAAAAATATTACTGTTGCTGTAGGAGCTATCCATCAAAATTTTGAATGCGGCGATGCTGGTACAAACATAAAAATGAAGTATCGTAATTAAATACATCACTGAAGCACATGAGGGTAAACAATCTTCTTTGTCGCGCCGAGCGAAAAGAGAATGTTAATCATGCATTTGTGAAATTCAGAGAAAAAAATGTGTAAGATAATACACAAAACAAATACTGTAATTGTGTGACTGTAATGAGCTTTTGAGATAAACGATCGTAATAGACTCAACGCTCGTCCGTTGATGGAAGGAAATTTTGCACGTAATTTTATTATATTTATATATCAAGCATACAAATGACAATGTTCTAAATGAAATTGATAAAAATAGCTGGTTATAAAAATTAGTTTTAATTAACAGAAATAATGTAAAGACTGTAAATAAAGAAAATAGGCAAAGATTAGTTTGCATTCAATGATTGTGGCACGCAAGCTGTTCAACGCGTAAGCCGGCTAAAAGAAGCGTATGTATTAAAACAGCTTTTTTTAAAACCGGATACAGCTGACAAAAAGCTCACGTTGCAAAAAAAACCGAATATCACATCACTAAAACATTGGGAGAAAAATATTGCACATCCCCGCAATCAAACTGGGTGCATTCAGATGCATAGATGCGAAGTCATGGGCAATTTGATTGTGCTATGACTTGGCGGGGCAAAATAGCCCCGTCAAGTCATAGTGCCTGTATCAAAACTATATAATAATAATCTACCAAATGCTACAAATATGTAATCAAAAACAAGTTGCAGTGAAAGATCACTAAGGCCAGGGTCGGCTGCCTAGAAGACCTCTGTGCTGACCTCTGTGCAGCTCAGCTGAAGACACGACTGCCAGTGAGATACTCGGTCGGCCAAAGGTCAGCAATCGAGACTGAGATACTAATGGAGCAGAGCCAGCCAAGGAAGAAAGCATATATAAGGAGCCCAGATGAGCCAAAGAAGAGAGAAATCGCTAGCAGTCTTTTGCACGCTGTTCATTTTTGCGCAAACGTTGAGTTGCTTGTGCTTATATAAATTCATAAAATATATATTCATCTTTTTGCCTCGCACTCGGTGGTTTAGATATTTTGTAGAGCAGGAAAGGGAATACAGTAGTTTCCTTTACACTAGTGGCAGCAGTAGGATCGCAAGTCAAGAGGAGAACAACGGAGAGTGCTCTTAGGCGAGACAACCTCCTGATCACGGAGAGCCGTAACTTCCTAAAGGGCAGCCCGTCTCTGAAGACCTGCAGGGTACTCTCATGAATAAGACTTAGCTACAAAATGCCAGACGCGCTCAGAACGCGGATCAAGGTACTAACCGTTTTGCCAAGATACTAAAAGAGATGATGGTTGTACCCCGAGCACTGGCTCACCAAGTTAAATTGTCTCAATACACAAGATCGGGAAACGCTGAGTATTGCACCGGCTGATTCCAAGAGGTAGCAGAGGCGAATGGCTGCACGGAAAGCGCCAGCTTACTCTACTTCCAAGAAGCTCTGCAAAAGGAGGCGGAAAATTGTGGAGAAGCCAATCAAGTGAAGGTTGTCTTTGACGCACTGTGAGCTTGGTTTGGCCTCTCTTTCAGGAAGGCTTTGTGTGAACTGAGCAGCCTGAAAAGAGCCACAGCTACTACTCTCCAGGAGCACACTTGTCAAGTGGAGCGCCTAGTCCAAGCGGCTAAGGGAAACTTGCCCCGCTTTACATAGTGAACATAGCTAAAGAAATGTTCTGCAGCACACTGGACCACTTGGGACTACAACAACATCTGCTGGCAGTGTTGGCTCTCGCCTTGATCGATGCGGTCCAAGCTGGAATAAGATTTTTCCAGATTAAGAAGGAGAGTCACCAAACAATGACTGTCAGATCTGTGGAAAAGGCACAGACAGAAAGAGCTGCTATAGTTTAACCGTCAAACTGTCAGCTAGCTGGCTTTAGTTATGTAGCAGCTGACAAAGCAAGTCCAGCAGCTAAAACAAAAGAGCCGGCCTAAAAGGCTTCCTGGGCACGGTATGCTACTACCAGCACTATAGTTCGAATTTTGCTACCACAGTACGGCCTCTGCATCGGTTGACAGGAAAAGGGAAAAAATGAATGTAGAGCGAGAAGGAGCAGACGATTTTTGAAAAGCTAAAGAAGCACCTCCTTAACACCTGTGCTAGGCTACCCAATCTAAGCTAGCTGTACATCCTGGACATGAATACCAGCGGCTGTGTAGTAGATCTTGTGTTGTCGCAAGTACAGGATAGGGCCAAAAATGTCATCGCTTTTTTTAGCAAGACCCTGGCAACGGCAGAGAGAAACTACAGTGTTACCCTATGGGAGCTCTACCTCTACTAACAGCAGTTCCTTCTCAAGGAGCTGGCTCAGATGCAAGTTGCTGGCCAGTGACCATTGGGCGCCATGTACCACACCATCTCTTGATCAAAAGACTTGATCAATGATAAGCTGAAGTTGAGAAGCAAGGAACTTGAAATACTACACAGGATCTGGCTATTTTTTTGGCTTCCTCTAAATGCAGTACTGAAAAGTTAGACATACTCCATGGCCAACCTCAGTTGTGCTCGGTCTGCTCACCAGTCATAAGGGAGACAACTGTTTGGCAGACTCACACCTTTGCTCACTCTGGTATGGGTAGAACAATCAGCCAACTGTGGTTGATCTGGTTCTGGTCAAGACTGACAGCCAAGATGAAAAGATCTACCAAGCGGTGAAGCATGGAGACACAAAGAGGGTCGGCTGCAAGCAATAGCTATATGCAAGACACCTCTCGCAAAAAAAGATTGTAGACCTGGTGGGACCGGTGCCAACGATGTGGAAATCGGATAAGTAGATTTTGGTATTATCAGTCCATTTCACAAGATGGCAGGATGCTCTGACTTTCTCGAGGGCCCTGAACCTAGTAGTGGCTAATGCTCTAGATGAGCGAGGGTTCTGCTACATGGGCCTGCCAGCAATTCCACACCCCATTCAGTGGCGCAGTTTATAAGTCAGCTAACGACTGAGCTGTGCCAGCTCTGGAGAGTGGGAAAGATGCACTACACTCCCTATCACCTTCAAGCCAATGGTAGAGTGGAACGCAACAACAGACAGCTGGGCGACTTCCTTTGCGCATGCTGCTGGCACGAGATCAGAAGGAGTGAGACAGGTCGCTCTTTTAGCTGATGCGTGAGTACCAAGGCACACCTCGCTTAACTACTAGAGAAACGGCCAATTCTGCAGACGCTAGGCTCAAAATTGTGCCTGTCAGGTCAGCTGGAGTTCAGCTCACTACCGACGGCAGTTCAGCCAACACACGCATGCATAGTGGAGACACTGAAGAAGCTGGGAAAACTGCATGCATTCTTCATAAAACAGCAAGTAGTCATCCGGCAAGAAGACCAAAAGGAGCCGCTACTTTACGCCCCATAAGACTAGCTTTGACTTCTGAGTAAAAGGCAAAAGTGAGGAGACAACCCAAAAACTTCAGGCAAAGTTTGTGATACCGTAACAGGTCACAAAAGCCTAAACCAGCCACACCTGCCTGATTGAGCGGCAAGGACAGTTCTCGGTGCATAGCATAAGCTGGCTCAAACCATTTCACATTTGCCCGGAGGAACCAACCACTATAGAGCCTCACAGAGGTCCTAGTTTGACAAAGGCCAGGGCAAAGAAACCGGAAGTTCCAGCCAAGTTGAGAGCTGAGTTGGAACTGGCAAACCGAATGCTGAAGCTACCAAAGGCTAGGAGTTTAGCCAAGAACACAAGGACAGCTAACGCTGGCAAGAAGTAGCCCTTCAAACTGCCAGTCCGATACAAACCTGGAGGCTCTCAGAGATTACTGGGCATTTGCTGAGACAGGTTCAGCGCCCAGAGTTTTGAGCACGACAGCACCGGCTCTGGTCTCAGCTGATCTTTCCTCTCGATGCTGAGTAGACAGCCCCAAGGCCTCTACCGTGGGAAAGTATGGCAGAAGATTGCCAAGGCCAGGGCCAGCTGCCTTGCCAACCTAGGGCCGACATCCCGACCTGGCCGAGCCTGAGCTCGGCAGAAGACACGGTCGCCGATGAGACTTCCAGTCGGTCCAAGGTTGGCTGACAAGATCAACATGCTATCAAGATACTGACGGGAAAAAGCCAGCCAAGGATGGAAGCGTCTATAAGAAACCCAGATGAGCCAAGGAAGAGAGAGATTGCTGGCAGTTTCTTGCTTGCTGTTCATTGTTGCGCACACATTGAATTGCTTGTAGACTTATATATATTCATAAAATATATATTTATCTTATTGCCTTGCACTCGGTGGTTTTGATTCTTATGGAGTAGTAAAAGGGCGCTTTACACACGACAATTTTTTTTACAAAGTAATATAAACAAACCATAACTATAATACATGCAGAAACAAAAATCAAGCTTTATGAAATGAAAATGTTTGGCGTAAAAAACCGTAAAAAACCTATTTGCTTGGCAGGTTGCACTCTGATTGCTGCTTTTATATGAAACCATTTCATCTTCTGGCTGTTTGATATCTTCCACAATGTATGCTGACCTCAACTCTTTTTCTGCACTACTGAACCTGTCGATATTAGCGACCAAACAATTTTTTAGCAGAGTAATACTTTTATGCGTTGCAATTTGAAAGGGTTTGTGCTAAAATAACGGTAAACTTTTAGCCGCATATGCCCTAAGCACAAATTATAGTCTGAAAATAGTAGTACAAATTCGTTGTAATTGGAAACCGTTTTTTGCATAGGCCAAAGTATCAAGACCGCATTAAATTAGGAACTACCGCTAGCTTAATACAGTTATTAATTATTTCTATGGTTTCTATGGTTTCTATGGTTTCTATGGTTTCTATGGTTTCTATGGTTTTTATGGTTTCTATGGTTTCTATGGTTTCTATGGTTTCTATGGTTTCTATGGTTTCTATGGTTTCTATGGTTTCTATGGTTTCTATGGTTTCTATGGTTTCTATGGTTTCTATGGTTTCTATGGTTTCTATGGTTTCTATGGTTTCTATGGTTTCTATGGTTTCTATGGTTTCTATGGTTTCTATGGTTTCTATGGTTTCTATGGTTTCTATGGTTTCTATGGTTTCTATGGTTTCTATGGTTTCTATGGTTTCTATGGTTTCTATGGTTTCTATGGTTTCTATGGTTTCTATGGTTTCTATGGTTTCTATGGTTTCTATGGTTTCTATGGTTTCTATGGTTTCTATGGTTTCTATGGTTTCTATGGTTTCTATGGTTTCTATGGTTTCTATGGTTTCTATGGTTTCTATGGTTTCTATGGTTTCTATGGTTTCTATGGTTTCTATGGTTTCTATGGTTTCTATGGTTTCTATGGTTTCTATGGTTTCTATGGAGTTGCTTTCAAAGTTGTAAAGAAAAAACCGTGAAGCTTTGGAGTTAGAAAACAGACTTTGATACAAACAGCAACTACAAAAGAATTAATTGGTATTGACGTAACCGAGTAATTATTAGCAGCATTGTTTGAACAGTTTTCTACTGGTCACTTGCTATTATATAGTTGTAAAGATCAAAAAATGTCAAAGTGGCAGTCATGTAAAAGTGGCGTTAATTAAAGGTGGTGTTCAAATAGACATGGTGTTCAAATAAAAGTGGCATTCATATAGATGTATATCATGCGTAGAGTATACCTTATACGGTATATTTCAAGTTACCTATTTTAGTTGCTATAAATTGTCAAAGGTTAATATGCTTTGTTTAGATATATATTATTGTAGAGACAAATATTAAATGGATGACAGTGTTTCACCTGCTGTAGTATGGCTTCCTTGCTCGCCTTCAACTTAGTCAGTAAATTTCTGTCAACCATCTTCGAAGTTGTTGTTTGATTTTCTGTTACAGCATATTTTGGTTTTATTCCATAGAGAAATTCTGCGGTGTTGTAGTAAGAAGGCAAGGCTGAAAAGTTTTTAAATGGGTTTTGGCGCAATAAAGTAGGTAGTAAAACCTGAAAACAACTCAGTAATATTTTACTAAGTGATGAAGGTACACTATGTCATAAGTTGTATGCTGGTACACACTTTCTGTGGCGTGTTTAGAGAGCTTGTTAAACTTCAATCACTGGTCACTGTTGGTCACACTATGGTGACCAAATTTATTTTGGTTTAAAGTGACTATCGGAACACCTTTCTCATATAGTTATTACTTAATTGACATCGGTTCTTATAAATATTAATTAAAACACAAAAATTACTTGATACTTTTTAGATTAGCAAGAGGCAAAAAATAAAGCTGCATAAAATTCAGTGATAAACCCAAAACCATAGGACAGTTATTGCGCAGACGACCAACTGCAAGAAAGGGAGAAATTTTGGAATGAACAGTGTTGTAGCTATATCGTTATGCTTAAAGTTGCAAGCGTGAACGAGAGACTTTCAAGCATACTGTTATTGTTCTCACTCTGTATCTCTACTACATGCATAGTTACAACAATACCAGACTCTGAAGCTGTCTGTGCCTTTATAAATGGTTATGTAACTTACCTACAGAATTGATATGATAGTCATTATAAACTTATATTTATTGAGAGCAGCTTGGCTAAAAAGTTTCTCTGGGGCTTTATAGATAAGATTGAATTCTAAATAATGTTTGGCTTTACTCTAATCTCAAAAAAGTACTGTTTAACTAGCAAATGCTTTTCATTCCAAGACTTAATGAGTAACTGGTTTTAATGAAATTGCGTTTCGAACCTAAGTAAAATTCATCGACTATTGACAAAAAATCAGGTTTCAAAAAAATGTTTTTACTATTAAAAATCGTTCATTTTTTTAGTTTTGAGTAATTTTAAAAAATATCAAGAAGTGTTTGCTCCCTAAAATATTATTTTTTAGCAACGTATCCCATCGAAACTGAATTCTGTGGTAGTCATCGATAGGTTGTTTTGTCAGTGCAATGCTTACCCTTGGGCTCTACCTGGATTTCATCATAATGGTCCATAAGAACTCTCCGATGCGGCTCTCTAGCTACCGATCTTATCCTATTGCCTCTTTTAAACCGTCTCATTCGAGAGTGGTGAGGAGCATCAATTTTATGTTCAGACGAAAAGTGCATTGGTATGATTCCTCCATGCAGCATCGCATTCTTTCTCAGCGCATCTGATATGTGATTGGTTCCTGCTTGGTGCTCAGCCAGTCTTATCCAATCACTGGTCAGTTTCGCCGATTCCTTTATCTCATGAGGTATTTCATAAGAGGTTTCATGTGGCACATCATGCTGAGGATTAGCCACGTGTTCCAGCAGTTGAGCAGCATACAAGTCAGACCTCTTGCTTCATAGAAATAACAGCCAGCAGATAGTTACGTAAGTAATATTTAATACTTTTATTATAATAGAATTTAAAGATCTTTTGTACTGTAGAAAATTAGCATTTCAATATTTCAAAAAAGCTTATGTATTATATAAGCCATATGTAATACACTTTTGCATTACTGAAGCACAGAATTGTAATAAAAAATGAGTGTACATGATATTGGGATAGTAAAATTAATATTATACGATGTGACTGGAGGTGGTTACTACGTGCACAAACTGAGTAAGTGATTTAGGCGTGTGACATCTCACCATATTTACAGTAACGTTCAACATATACCGTTACTATTATTGTGGCCATTGAGTAATTATGGCCATTGATTTGTGGAACAGCATTAATTTAATTACATACTTTATTCTATATAAAATATCATTCATGAAACATAAATATCAGTTGTTAATATTTTTATTGTTATTTTTTGTATTTAGTTGTTTAAAGTGTCATTACACATTTATGTTAATTCATTACCTTGGCTGGATGAGATTGCTAGTTGTTGCTACAGCTTTGTTATCAGAAGTTGGAGTTGTCTTCTTTATCACATTCTTTGTAGATTCTGTCATCTGCTTATTTTTGATTAACTTTATTAACCTCAGCAAAACAGTCTTCTCTGGTAATTTCATGTCTAAAATAGTTTATATACTTGACTCAATCAGAATCAGTCGCCAAAGTTGTGATAATTATTTCTACATTTTATCTGTTAAATCTTAAAGGAGTTCTGAAGGCAGTTATAAAGCCTTTCATATTTGCTACTGCATTTTATCACAGGTACGCAGAGTTTGACACCTCATGGCTATCAAATATCCTAATTCACTAAAACACATCAAAGGCTTATAATGATCATTAATGATTAAAATATGTTATAAAAAACCTTTGGCAAACACAATAGTTTTTAGTTTTCTTAAAGTTCTGTTTTTAAACCTATATATATATATATATATATATATATATATATATATATATATATATATATATACAGTGAAACATGGATAACTCGCCCTCGGATATATCGAACACATGGTTAACTCGAATGGATTTGCTTGGTCCATTCCCACGCAATGATAAATGGCTCTATATAACTCGAACTCAACACTGTTAATTCGAACTGTTTTTTGCCCAACGGCTACTGAAACGGTTGCTATCGCTTTAGAAAATCACTTTATTCCAAGCCATAGAGGTAAACCTCAACTTTTTGTAATTCATAAGCGTCGTTATTACCACCAACGGCAAAATATTTTTGTCAACGACCTTTCTAAAGGTTTGGTGAAATTTGATTTATACCAAACATCCGCGTAGTGATCGCCCTTCAGAAGCGAGGTAAAGTGAGGTAATCTTTGCATAAACTTCAAGAAAAATCGGCAAAATTGATCGTGGGTAAAACGCTCAAAAGAAAAAGATGTCTTTTCTTTTGAGCATTTCAACAACGATCAAGTTTTGCCAATGTCAATCTAAAAAACGTCCTGGCAATAACATCACCTCAAACAACGAACCAATCTCAAGTGGTAGAAAAATCTCTATACTTTTTGATAAAAACGTTTTAAACTTTACATTAGAAGCATTTAATTTGAAACAAGCCATTTGTGCTTTTGATTTATATTATAGGTTGTATATGTACATGTATCTACTAATAAATAAGTAAATACATAGACTTGTGACAGTGCTCTGATAACTTGAACGCTCTGATAATTCGAACACTTTTGCTCGGTCCCTTGAAGTTTGAGTTATCCGAGTTTCACTGTATATATATATATATAAAATATATTTGCCTACAATGAATGATTGCATATATGCTAACCACTCTGCCTTTAAACTGTTAAATTAAATCATTAGTTTTTAAAATGAAAAACTACTAGTCTTAAAATTAAAACTTATTTGGTCGTGCAAACTTAGCATTTTATATTATGTTTTTTTTACATGTTACATGTATTAGCAAAAACCTTTTTAATGTGAACAACTAACACAGACACATGACTAGTTATCACAGATAAAAATGTTGTTTTTAAAATTAAGTGAAAACACAAAGTTACCCGTTATAAAACTTAATTACCAGATGATAATAGACATCTAGAGCTAAAAATGTACTAGGGCGGTTGAAAGTACCATTGTCATGTTTCCTGTGAATCATTCTCTGCAACAAAAGAAGAAGTCTTTGATGGACTAGCTCATATTCTCTGCCAGAATTATCAAGGTTATACATAGAAAGACCAGTGCCGGGCGTGTCACCAAAACTAAACACACGTCTGAATGGTTCTACAAATATTACAACACAGACTTGTTACAATACAACTCTAGTTTACTTCTACTGCCTTCATTATTTTATTATTTAAAGTGATTACATCAGTTGGTTTTATATGACATCAGCACAACTAGTAGTACATACAACTACATACTATAAACCAGTCATTGCTTCTTATTGTCACTGTCTTCTAAAACTCCTCCTAATTATTATATATATAAAATAAAACAGTAAATGTAACGAAATTTTAAGTTACTTTTGGCAATCTCATTTGTACTCACAATGACTCCTAGCATATTACACAGTCTTTGTTAAACAAATCTGTAAAACATCCACAACTACTGCCACTCGCGAGTTGTCTTCCCCTGTAGCCAACAGCCAGAACTAACCAATCAGCGATAACAGAACGAGTTTCTTCAAAATACAGCAACAAAATTACCACCTTTGGCATAGTCTACATCTACAGTATCATCTTGTGAACCTTTCCATGGATCATCTAACCGTTCATTGAGCTCTCCATCATGCTCAGCTGCCTCCACTTCCTCTCTACTGCTGTGTACTTGCAGGTTGCTGCTGCTGTCTCTCTCTATGTTAGCCAGACTCAGACCTGTCCAATATTAAACTCTGCTGCTAATATATCATTCAATAGTTGTAGAATCAAACGTTTTAATTTTAAATGCAAAAGCGCTGCTAAAATTCTTAATATTCTGCTATAATTCTTAAAATTCAGTAATTACGGTGTTTTCAGGTAATCTTCGGTGTGAATTTATTTATATATTTGTTCTAGCAAAATTATCAGCATTGCACGAGTATTAAAAAACAGCTTGTAAACAGTGACAGGTAATGTAGTTACCTGCCACTTGCCATTAGACTTGCACATTGCCAATGGCTAATTTGAGTGCACTACCACCCGTATCGCTAAACTTACTAATAAGAGCCGTGAGAGCAAGCTTTAAAGTGCTGCGTAATCCAGAGTGTCATGCGTATTTTAGCCGACATAAAGACTCATAATGCCTAATGAATCATTGCATCTCGCGCAGCTCAATTGGTAAGGATGGGAGGTTCCAAGATTAATTCCAGCACGAATTAAATCTTTCATTCCTAGATGTTAATAACTATATCTGGACACCGAACGATAGACTTTGAGATTTTTATATATAGATACATGGCATATTATGTGTATAATTATATTTTTATATAGAATCACAATATACAACTGGATATACATGTAAATATGTGTAGGCCCTATATGCATATTGTATATCTTATATATATTATATATCTTATATATATAAATGGGATCTTTATATACATGTTTATATATATGAGTAAGAGAAGAAATGTGTAGATGAAAGTCACTACAAATCTGTTTCGTACAACCGCGCTTTTCAGCTGACAAGTGACGAAACAATCGCATTAAATAGGTAACAAAGAGGCGCTAAAAAACTTGTGTTTGTATAGTATTTGTTCAATAAATAGTAAGTCACATTTCAACTGACTTTATAACCCGCCATCAGTACATGTACACTATACTCAACCTCTCAGACAGCTTCTAAGGTAATGAACAACTTTTAATCTGTAACCTACACTTGTAGCAATAATATTTGATTAGCCTATTACCTTGTTTCGACCTTGTAAAATCTTGCGCATGCAAGACAACAACCAGTGCAGTTGAGACAGCAAATATGATGGCTGTAGCAACAACTGCTGAAACTGTACATATCGTCTCTCCCTTCACCTCAACCATCTTCATTTTACTTATCATGGCTGAAGTTAGTCTCAAGACTTATCGCAGTATGACAGTATCGTAGACAGTATCGTAGTATGAGCCTCTTGCTACGACGCACTTACGTTGAGTCTGATCCCTTTGTTGCGCGCATTGTGGTCTGAGGGCCTGAAGTTTAATACAGAACAATTTTTATCTGCATCGGTGCTATTTCTGGTAATGAAAGTGATATAAATGAGCATATCTTTCTTTATAATCGCAATCGGGTGATCATATCTAAATCTCAGCATACCCTAGTCACCAGCCAATCACGTTGCTAAAATTGATCTGTTACTTTACTGTTAATTCTACTTTATTATTCGTTATTTTATTTCTATTTTATTTTTTGTTTCATGGTCTAATTTGCTTGGAACTACATTGATTGGTAATAATAAGGTTTGGGTCTATCTATCTATTAAAGAAGAAGTGCATTACAATTGAAAAATACCAATTTTCCTGTTGCAATATCTCCTTAGTATAGCAATATTCCATTGCAATAAAATAAGCAAATTATATTTCAAAACACTTCTTTCAAAATGTAGCTGCAATTTTATTGAAGAACATTTATACCAGAAATAAGTCAGTGCTCAAAAACTTGACTCATTGGTAGAAAACACCCAAATAATTTTAGCTGTTTTCTGTTCAAGTTTAAATTTATAGATGGAGTAAATTATTTCTCACAGCTCAAAGTTGTTATATTTGACGGCTCGAGAGAGCGGATGAAGGAGATCTACGTAGTGCAAATAGAAGAACACATCTTTCAGGCTGAGAGAAGATGATGATGAAATTAGAGTCAGCACTATTAGCCAGCCTCAACGATGGAAATAATAAAATTAAACACTAAATAGATAAATAGATTGCGGTGAATGACTTTGTGTAAGTACACCAAATTGGCAGTAAAATAATTAGAGTGAAACGCGTGACACACACAATTAGGTAATTGATAGAAATACGTAAGAAGCCCACTACCAATGCTCAGCATTACCCACAGTTCCTTTCAAAAACATTTCAAGGTTGTTAAAGAATCAGTGAGTAAACTTTCAAAAGTGCTTGTTTTTAAATCGCTGTCAATTGCGGCAAATTATCGCCTTGGGTGAAAAATTTGTGTAGGTATATTTAACCTGCTAAAATGTCAAGGTCACCGTATTGTTAACGTCTGTTCCATACTTAGGGTGGTATAATGCTATGGTCAGCACGCATAATACTCTATAAACTCAATTTAACTAAATTTGTTGTTTTAAACTGATAAAGAGATGAGCTATAAGGGAAGTTGCAGCCTCATGTAAATAATATCTCATTTGAATGTTGCTACTTGTTTTTTAGTGTTAGTTAAAAACTTGTTTCTAGAAAGATGATGAAACGTTTTGTTGGATGTTTGTCAGCTCATGTAGCAGTCAACACTGCTGTCCTGGTGCATTCGATGCACAAGGTTGACCGGGTCAAGCGATTACATGATATTTTAATGACACACCGTTAGCCCACACACCCTAAGCCCGCTAATTGCACCTGCCACGTATCCATCTATCTATCCATCGCATGGGTGCACAAGATAAGTTATTCTAATTCTGTTATTACAGTTATGATGTTTTTATGCAGCTGACTTGTTCACTAATTGGCTTGCACCTCTTACTCTTTCATAACAGCTTAGGGCCTCATCTATCTTCCTTTTCGCATGTTTCATGCCAATAAATGACTTACTCGCCGGATGGAACTCAGTCTAATAATTGTTCCACTTCATGATTCATGAAGTAATCCACTTAAGAATCTATTGTATGCATCGTTTGATCCAGTGCTTTTGAAAGTTCTGGACGTTGGCGGAACTCCAAATATCTCTCAGTATTGGTTCAAGATTTGGAGAAGACCTACCTCAAGTTACACAATCTTTTATTAGTACAGTGCATCAAATTCTATCAAATTTGTTAGAATCTAAGGCTATCTGAGCCTGTCGAATGCAGCTATTCTTTTCAAACACAAACTATACTGGGTGTATTGATAGATACTTGAATGGAGTTACTTCATAAAAAGTATGTTGTTATATAAAAAAGATAGCCTACTACAAATAATGTTCTGGTAAATCAAATATTTAGGTCGTTTGTCCAATAACAAAGCGCAAAGCAACTTTTCTGTCTAATTCCAAAATCTTTTCACAAATCATTTATAAAGTTTTATTAAAAATCTTGTGGCGTAGATGCTCAGTGTAAACACCTGTCACGAAAGGTTTATCCGGCAAAAACATAAACCTACAAGTGCCTACAAGCACCATGAGTCTATAGTTCGTACATCTATGGGTACCTCTATTGGAGTCATAAACATCTTATAATAAATATAATAAATATAATAATCATGTGATAAGAATTTTGAGTTTGCTAAGTATAGCTATTCTGATATGATTTTGTTATTATTTCAATCGCTAAATTTATATTTTATTTTAAAATGCTCTCATATAAAAAGGGTCTGCAATAATATTTTAGTACCATAATTATTAGCTAAATAATGCAGCCATAACTTTGTCTGATTGTGTAGACACTTTTATATTGCATTCTTTACATTCTCTAGAGAATGGATCCATCACACCAATGATATAAAACCCCCACCTAAGGGATTTTATATCATTGATCATACAAGCGCCTACATAACTGGGATGCTCTTTAACACCTCACCACAAAAGCATCTACATAACAGGGATGTTCTTTAACACTACCACACAAACACCTACATAAATAGCATGTTCTTTAGCACTTTTTCACGCAAGCACCTATATACATGTAACTGGGATATTCTTTAACACTTTATCAGATAATCACCTACATAACTGGCATGTTATTTAATACATTAACACACAAGCACCTACATGACTGATGTTCGTTAGCGCTTTATAACACAATTACCTACATAACTGGTATGTTCTTTAACCTTTCATCTCATGCTAAGTTTAACTAGACCGTTCTTTGGCGTAGTCTGTGGTTCACAGGCTTTGCATTGCAAGATCTAACATCTCGTGAAGTTGGCTTACAGTTCAGTTGTTTTTACAAATGTTAATAATTACTATGGAATACAGAATAAGACATTTATGCTTACCTACTCGTGATGTCGGTGACACTCTCAGCCAAAAGACAGGCAGTTCGGTGTTCTTCTGGTCATCAAGGTTTCCCTGGCATCAGACTTAGAGATATACGGTCAGGTTATAACACTCCATGATACAATGGAGACCTCCTCCTGTTCTGCTTTGCTTGTAATTAACAAGTAGAGATTATACTTGACAAGTCAACGAATTGTAGAAAGTAACAGCTTGTGTACAGCCATGAAGGAGTAGTGCGTGTGGTCTAAGTTTTGGTATCAAAATTGGCATCAACAGATATGTTGTTGTCTACCATATGGGTATCAAAATATCTTGACAGAATTTTGACTAAAATTTCCTCATTTGCTCAATATTGTTGTGTAGTTTCATATGCAAAAGTGCACTGGTTTTTAGAATATTTAAATCAATTCTCACACAAGACATAAATGCATTGACTTGCTTAAAGACCTAATAATATTCTCATCAGACAGAGAAGATGGAAAGGATGAACATGCGACCAACTGTCAGGTTTGTATGAAGAACCTCTGACCTCTGACCTTTATCGTGAGTACTATTATTTAGTTTAAACAATAAATCAATCTAAGAAATTAATTTAGCAAACATTTTTATTATTTAGTTTGAAGCCACTGAGAGCCATAACAGTCTATTAACGTTTTTCTCACCAATAAAGTAGCACGAGCAGTCAGCGATTTAAAAGTACAGTCAACATTTGATGAATGTTGTTTCTCTATTACTGGCTTATAAAAGAATAGAGGTACTACATGTAGTTATGCAGAGAGAATAGAGGTACTACATGTAGTTATGCAGAAAGAATAGAGGTACTACATGTAGTTATGTAGAGAGAATAGAGGTACTACATGTAGTTATGCAAAGAGAATAGAGGTACTACATGTAGTTATGCAGAAAGAATAGAGGTACTACATGTAGTTATGTAGAGAGAATAGAGGTACTACATGTAGTTATGCAAAGAGAATAGAGGTACTACATGTAGTTATGCAGAAAGAATAGAGGTACTACATGTAGTTATGTAGAGAGAATAGAGGTACTACATGTAGTTATGCAAAGAGATTAGAGGTACTACATGTAGTTATGTAGAGAGAATAGAAGTACTACATGTAGTTATGCAGAGAGAATAGAGGTACTACATGTAGTTATGCAGAGAGAATAGAGGTACTACATGTAGTTATGCAGAGAGAATAGAGGCACTACATGTAATTATGCAGAGAGAATAGAGGTACTACATGTAGTTATGTAGAGAGAATAGAGGTACTACATGTAGTTATGCAGAGAGAATAGAGGTACTACATCTAGTTATGCAGAGAGAATAGAGGTACTACATCTAGTTATGCAGTCCTTGATATTTATAGCAGGCCTAAGCGGATAGAGCTGTAACAGATAAACACTCTAGCCTTGACTACATTGCATCTCTTTAGATGGACCTGCGTGCCATATCATAAATTGTCAATCTTTGCAGGTCATTTAGCAAGGATACTTTATCTCCAGCAACTGCTCTATAACAGGAAGTGAAGGAATGTCCAGCTCCCTCATAGGATTCTTCTACTAAAAGATCTACTTAGTATTGTATGAGCTTTAGGATTATTATACCGTAAGGCATTTTCTTTGGCCACTCTATGTGAGCCTTCATAACTCTTTGCCAGGGCTTTAGTTGCTTGTTGCCTGTGACTTAATTGCTTTTTGTTTGTGACTCAAGTGCTTGTTGCCTGTGACTTAATTGTTTGTTGCTTGTGACTTAAGTGATTGTTGCCTGTGACTTAATTGCTTGTTTCCTGTAACTTATTTGCTTGTTGCCTGTGACTTAATTGCTTGTTGCCTGTGACTTAATTGTTTGTTGCCTGTGACTTAAGTGGTTGTTGCCTGTGACTTAATTGCTTGTTGCCTGTTACTTAATTGCTTGTTGCCATTGACTTAGTTGCTTGTTGCCTGTTACTTAATTGCTTGTTGCCTGTTACTTAATTGCTTGTTGCCTGTTACTTAATTGCTTGTTGCCTGTGACTTAATTGCTTGTTGCCTGTGGCTTAATTGCTTGTTGCCTGTTACTTAATTGCTTGTTGCCTGTTACTTAATTGCTTGTTGCCTGTGACTTAATTGCTTGTTGCCTGTGACTTAATTGCTTTTTGCTAGTCTCTTAATACACATTATGAGTGTCATGGTAACTCCACTTGGACTAATTATTATATCGGCTTTTTAGTTTTTCTTTCTCAGTTTTTTTTTATATATTTTAGTCACTTCTTCTAACAGTATATAACCAGAGTGTCAGCATGTCTCTATATGATAAATTACTGATTATTCCATAAGAAAAAACAGCAAGCTGTGGCCCAATGGAGTCAGCAATAAATACGTGGTTATAAATCAGCAAACTTATGGCTCACGCTGTCTATAAAGCTCACTTATATAATCTCCTAATGCCCTTTCCGCTAGATTCTAGCTAAAAACAGTATAGTCTAGTGAAGTAATAGATATACTCACCAGCTGTTACATAACAGCTATGAATAGAAAAATTCAATCTCTAAGCGCAACTGTCATTCTTTCTGTTTAGTACAATTGCTGCAGCACCTGAGAATCTTGTTATAATTTAGCTGCAGCTGTTTGAACTCATGTTTACGCTGCCAACGTTATAGTGCTGCCAGCTCTATAGGTTGTCTGCCTACCATCCAGCATCCGCTTCACAACTTTAGATCTACCGCTGGTGCGGGTAGAATTGTCTGTCTGAGAAATTTAAGACGTCTTTCCGTAGATGTCCAACATCAAATTGATTCTTAATGTTGTCGCAATAAAGCATTAATATGTTTCAAAAATACTGAAAATGCGTAATTTACACGTTTTTGAACATCAAGAGTTTTGCGAGCAAGTTTGTAGACAGAATTTGTTTTAGTATTTAAGTCACTTTTTTGTCGCCAGCCAACTTAGAAAAAATAATTAAAGAAACATTTATAGCTAGCAACAAGTTGTTCAAGGTTTACAGAAATGACTTTTTTAAAGCAAAACAAACTTAATCAAGTGTGTCAGGTTGTTAGGGATAATCATATTTCTGTATAATTTGTGTTTGGAAATTTTCTCATATCAGAAACTTGTGACATATGTCGATGATCTTATCTGTGACATATAAAAACTTAAAATATTTACTTGTACTCTGTATCTTCTCTTACAGAACGGTCTGCCTGTTGCTGGTACACGAACATCAGTAATGACAAACACAGAGAAGTTACAAGGATAGTGACCCTTGTTTTTCTCTCTGCTCTTTCTAGAACTTTCTACAGCTTCATTACAACCTGTCATAATCAAAATTAGAAATATGAGTTTCACCAATTTAAAATACAAATTAGAAACTTTAATTACGCCAGCATTAATTACGGGATTATTTAACGAATATGGCATGAACATTGTTGTAACAGATGAGACTATGTTATTTCCCTTTGGTTCCTGTAGCATGACTTGGTTAATTTGAATTTCGCCGAATCATCGATTGTTCAGACGCTGTTATGTAATTATATAATATCTAACAGTACTTTCTAGATAAACCTATATAATATTATGCACAGTATGTGAAGAATGCATAGCAAGCCGAGTTTAACATATACAGCGAAAATTGTTACCTTTGCAACACAAAGCATCATTCTTCCTACAATTTGCTTACAAGTAACTTAAGGGTAACAACTCGACGTCCCTCTAGTTTTCTGCCTCCATGAAACTCAGCTACATTCCTAACTTATTATCTTTATGCTATTTTAGTGCATTGAAACTAGTGATGATGAGGGGAGCATTGGGAAGGAAGCTCTTGCTACTCCACATTATATTTGTATTATTATACACAATAGATAGACAGGCGTACTTGCCAAATACACTTCTATACATAGCTGGCAGATGCGCGCCGCTCTATTCTCAGCGTCATGCGCCTTGCAGTAGCCTTCATGGTATTCTACATAAAGATATATTATTCATCTATCTCACTCATTCATCTTTATATTAATCTCAAAGTGCTTGACGCAGTTAGACAAGATAATAATTTACTGGCAGCTGTTGGCTGAACTTGGCGGACCGTTTTGTCTAGAAATAGTTGCTAACATTTTGGTTTGTAGAATATTTATATAGTACTTTATTGGCGATAATTTCATTTCAAAAATAGAAATGTTTTTTAAATTAGTCCATGCAACAATAACAAAACAAAAAAAGGCAACGGTTTGCCATTAAAATCGAATATATAGTTTGACAAATAGTGTTTAAAATACTTTTCTCTGCTAAGAGAACGGATATTAGGTGGAGGATTGTTAAAGCAGCTGGCAATAATATTTTCAAAATAATTGTTAGTGATTGTATGCAATTTGTTCATATCAAGTAAGATGAAATGAGTTGAGAACCTGTAACTGTCATGTAAAAACCAAAGACACAAACCATGAAAAATCTTGAAACCTTGAAGTAAAATAAACATATAGCATAAGCAGAGTAAGAAGATTTGGAATAATCATTCGTTGGAACAATATATGCAGGAATATAATGCAGATTAACAATTAGTCGAAATGCTCTTTTTTGTAACAAAAAATAAATCCTTTGTGACATATCTTGGAGCTAGATTAGAAAATATGAATACCATAACTAATATGGCAGAATATAAACTGATAATAAAATGCAATGGCAGATTTTGAGTTTATGTATGGCCTGCAAAACTGGAGCAGAGTCAATGACTTTGTGACCTTATTACAAATAGTGTTGACACGATTACTCCAAGAGAGTCGATCTGTCAAAACAAATCCAAACAATTTTGTCTCATGACTACAAGTGATAGATCGATCGACTGTTAAACTTAAGAGTAAAACTGTTTTGGAGGTTGTAGAAGACATGTAGCTGAAAAAATATGTGTGAAGTTGATTTCTCTTTCAAAATTACGTTTCTCCTCATTACGTGTTGGTGAAAATTTCAATATTTGCTTAATATTATTGCTTAGTTTTAGATGCAAAAGTTCACTGATTTTTAAAACATTAAAATCTCCATGTATATGCTCCTGCACAATACATAAACACTGACATGCTTAGAGACTTAGTAATTATCTCATCAGACAGAAAGGATAGACATGCTGCCCACTGCCAAACTTGTATTGCTATCACTAGTGCTAATATTCAGAGAGTAAGAATTGTGAGTTTCCCACCAAACGCGGAATCAAAACAGTGCGTACATTCGAGAGCTGTTCTCACTCGGCTATAATAGTAAGTGTCGCGATGCATTCTTCTTTAGCAATAATCATAATAACATCCAAGTTATCTGCCCAGCTCCTTTACTAGGTGATGATTTTAGCTGTTGGAAGTAATAAGCTGCCGAGAGACAGAGAGAGCTTATGCTAAATGTTATATTACTTCTCATTGAACTAAAAGAATTATAATAATAATAAATTGGGTGTGATAAGAAACATATTCAGTTTAAGATAGTTTTCATTTAAGTAAAGTTAAGCTTCACTGTTGAAATGAGAAAAGATATTTCAAACTTGAGGTTGGGTTTTCTCTAAGCTTATTCTTTCACATACCACGCAGCCATCACCGCTATAAATATTTTGTTCTTAATTATGCATAGTTTAGGTGTCACCACTCGCATAATGTTTGTAGTTTATACCATAAAACTATTTTGAAACAACATATTTTGTAGATTTTCTCATCTAATTTCTGATAGGAAAACTTTGATCTTGAGATGAGCAGCAAAGATGTGATAGAAATGCTCTAGTATTAAGTTATTCTTGCATAATAATCTTACTGCAGCCTTTTAAATGCACTGTCATTAGTACTAGTACTAGCATTAGTCCGTGCACTGTGAGAGATTGTCGTGTGTAATAAGTATATACACAATTATTCTAAGATATGGAAAATTGATCGAGTGGTGCAGAGATAGTGCGCTTGGTTTTGGATTCGATTATCTGTAATCGACTCCCTGTGGTCCAAACATTTCTCCTGGCGCTTTCAGCGTGGTTTCGAACAAACGGACAAAACGGCTGTTATTATAGTAAAGATTGGAGCGTATTTGCCTATGAACAAGTAACATACCTTCACCAACAAGATGGTAAAAAGACTTCTGATTTGTAGCTTTCTAACACTCAGCTATATTTTTTAATTTTTGAAGTCATGAAGTCACCAAGATTATTTTGCTAGTTCAGCACAACGGGAAATTAAAAATATTACACTAATTCATTGAGCTGGGTCAGTTCTGGTTAACATTGAGCTCTAGTGACCAGCTGTTGGCTGGCTCATACGAAACACCAGCCTTAACACAGAGTATGCTGTATGACGAGCTCCTTAGACAAACTTATGCATTGCCTCAACTTTAAGGCGCCGCCTTCCACTTGTATACAGGCGGCAGCACTTTTACTAATTACCCGCTAGTCTATGTGATGTAAGCGCCTTTACTTATTCATCTTGAAAGCAGCAGGTCTTTCGCTAATATTGTTAGAGTTATTAAAATTAATACTTCAGATATGACGTTATCGCTCAAAAAGCACTTGAGGCGGACAAATACAGACAATATAGTTGAGTTTAGTAACTTATTTATATGTTACTTGTTACCATGAATACACGCAGTCGTCTGGCAACAACAAGTATTAAATGTTAGCAAATGAAAATATGTCCACATTTGTTTTGAAAAGATTCTGTCTCTCAAATTCCCTTTTTTATTAATCTGGTTGTTTGGGGTGATGGACTAGCAATGACACTTCGGTCAATGTGCTGGATCACATAAATTTTTTGGGTATCCGCTGAAGTACTTTGGGCTGTTAGGAAGACAAAGACAAGGAAGGATAAACTTACATCGGCTCCACAGAACTTAACAATTGAGCAGTTTTTATGTTTCGATAAACTCTGTCACAGGATTAGTAAACCTATAAATATGTTGAAATGCAATAAAAATAATCACAAAACACTCAGCGGGATCCGAAGGTTAGAGATGGTGAGATCGGTGCAGCTATTAGTGAGTTAATGATGTGTAGAGAATGTATGCGGTGTGTATGATATATCTAAGAGCTTGGGCCGGTCAAGTCTTTTACACCTGCTATATGGGATACGCTCTTCTTGTTTTTATGACATTGCTTAGGTTTTATAGCGCATAACGCATGGCGATCCAGATAAGACAACATGACTTGTGGCTTTCATCAGGAGTTGATGTCTATAACAGCAAATGTAAAAAAATATAGTTTCTTGTGACATTTGAGGAGTAGTAATAAATTTTTCAATATTTTTCTAATAAATTTATGAATTCCTGTGAGGTTGCATCGTAAGAATTTTATTATCAAACATAGCCTATGGCCAGAGACATATCATCATTGATTTGAGACTATCGTGTTACCGCATGATGAGAGAAGATATATATCTTTCTGAAGTAAATTGATCATGAATTGACTAACAGTATTCATTATAGTATTCTCTGTATACTATATTATAATATGATTCACTCTATATTTAGTAAATTGAATGCTTTTTCTTTATTATTTTTTGTAAAACTCAGTTTTTAGCAACAATAGATATATATATCTTATATACATATACCTTTTCCTTATGTATATATGATGTATAAACATATATAATATATATTAATAAGTATATATAAATATATATATAATATAATATATGTATTATATATAGATAATAATATTATACCTATATATATATTTATAATAATAATATGAGTAAAAGGAAAAATATGTCCCTAGATTTCCCTACAAATCTGTTTCTCGTAGAGGCTCTCTACAGATTTGTAGTGACCTCTAGCTAAATATATTTCATTTTTAACTAGATTATTACTATTTTATTTCCCGGAAATTTTATTTTTAATATAAAGTTTTCTTTAATCAGCAGTTTAGATATACTAACTGCATATATCCCACAAACAAACACTTTCAGTTACTAATTCTATAAACATTTCTAAATGCAAATGCATATTCTTGGTTGAATATAAATAATAATAATAATAATAATAATAATCTCCATCGTGGGAGCACTGGGAGCAGTGGTAAACCTGCACGAGCAAATGCAGCTGCTGGACAAGGAGAAGAAGGAAGTAGATAGAGTACAATTCTCTGCCTTACTATGATCAGCGAGGATACTGAGAAAGGTGCTGGATATCCCAGGTTAGGGATATCCCAGGTGCTGGATACCCCTAGCCCGATGCCAACGTATCATTGGCTGAAATGCTGAGGAAATCAACAAGGACAATAATAGCAATAATAATAATAATAATAATAATTGTGGTACCAACTGTTAATCCTTGTTGTACTATTTCTATTCACTTAACTATCATCATTGACTGTAGATGTGTAGCACTTGCATCCTGTTTCCTTTATTGGCCCAGTAAGCCTATGTTAACACCAGTTATCATAAGTTGACTCCTAAATAGCAAATACTATCATTCATTTAGCGTCCTTGTAATCAGACGCTGAATGACATGATGTGATATATCAAGAGTGTAAGCGTTGCGGTGTATAGGAATTGGCACAAACAAAGATGTCCGCATAGACATACATAGACGGCCACATTGACATCAACTTTGAGTTAGCCATAAATGAAGACATAAATGAAGACATAAACATACACCAGAAGCCCATTCACAAAAATTATAACTAACAGAACTAACAGTCAATGTATTATATACAACAAGCATGTAGACAGATCATCAAATGCTGGTATGTATTGCAGAAATATTTTGCTGTGTCTGATGTAGTAATCTGTCTGATGTAGTAATCGGCTTTTTTTAGGAGATTCAGTCTGCACTAGCGAAGTAGTGAACAAAATAACAAAGATCAAATGATCGCAGTAGCAAAGATAGTTGAGGTGAAGGTAAGGCAAGAAAATAGAGTCAAGCACGGAGGAGGAGAAGTGAAAAAACAAGAAACACTCTGATTTCATATTTATTTAATAGCATAGCTGAGCTTCAAGTTTGTCTAAATGATCATTCATAGAGTATTTGTTCACAGAGAGCTCACTGATAGCCACTCCTTTTCATAGAGTGTTCACTCAAGAAGTGAGTACTCATAAAATGTTCACTCATAGAGTGATGATGAACTTTCTTGAACAAACATTTCGCAGTATTTCGATACGTGCTTGGTATAAGCTTTTAGCATGTAAAGAAGAGGTCACGCTAGCCACTTGACATGAGCTCTCAGCTTCACAAACTGCCCTGTTGACCGGTTGTTTCTCATCGGCATTCTTTACAGAGCCTGTTGTTTGATTCAAGTGTGAGACACCGAGCTCAAAGGTTGACTCACCAATTTTACCTGACCTTTGTAGCAATGTGCACCTAGTACGCATACTATTATAATATAAAAGTGGATGCTCTGGTTTATTATAGTGTCAGCTGCATGCTGTCCTCTAATAATATAAGCATTAATTGCTTACATTTCATCTGCTTATAAACTGGTGGACAAGAGCATAGGAAACAATAGTTAGGGACAAACATAGTAAATTGCTCAGCCAATCTATAGCTTGTATCAAAGGACTGAGTCATTCATTGCCAAGGCATTGTTTATGTTTATGAAAGAGCAGGGTTGCACACAAATTGCTGCAGATGGTCTTGTTCACGCTTATCAGGGTCTTACAGAAATCTGCTAAAATATAATTTAGGCAAGTCTTTTCTTTAATTATTATGTTTGTTTGCAAATAAACTCGGAAAACATTGTAAAGCCAAAATATTATAAAAAGTTTTATTAATGTACAAATTGCTAACTTATAAGCTTATATTATGTCAATCTAATTGTTTCATGACAGCAAAAAAATATATATATATACATATATATAATAAATATATATATATATTTTTTTGCTGTCATGAAACAATCAGATTGACATAATATAAGCTTATAAGTTAGCAATTTGTACATTAATAAAACTTTTTATTAATGTATATATCCATTAATAAAATGTATAAAGTATGTATAATGTATATATATATATATATATATATATATATATATATAAATATATGTGTATATATACTTTTTATAAGATCTATATATATATACATATATATGTATACATATGTATATATATAGACATTACCAATGAGTTTTTTATTTAGTATGCTATCATCATTTTGGTTAATATACCTGTATCTTGGTAGCCAAGCGTGCCGACTCGTGCTCATTCATAATTAGTTTGTCTCCAGACTATCTTCTGATTGGACAAAGCTGATAATTGAGTATCGATAATGTTATGTGAATATAATGCATTGCCTTGTACAGCAGCTGGTCATATATTCGAGCCATGCTGAAGAAACTAGACGGACTCTCCTATTTTGTATCTGCATTGAAATAAGAAGCCTTCTTTTTACTTTCTATGGAATTTTTTAATAAAACAAGCCATCTCTATAAGCGAGGTAAGTTACCAAACTTGTTCATGTATTGGCTATCAGAATTAAAGCGAACAAAAAAGGATGTTATGAAGCTTGAATTTTGTTCAGCAGTGTCAGTCGTAGCAGATGTGAGTGCACATGATATTGAAGAGAGGTAGGAGATATAGCAGCATTCTCGGCAGCATTCTCGGCAGCATTCTTGGCAGCATTCTCGGCAGCATTCCCGGAGCAATGAAAAACTGATAAGAAATGTTACAGAGTCTAACTGGGAGTTCCAATTAAGACTAATAACGTTAAGCCTCTTCTATGGACATTAACTCATCAAAGAGAAGACCCAAAGGACTTGGATAATTTTAGTAATTAATTTAATAAAACTAGTAATGTCCCCCTATAGAAAACTAGCCTTTGTTCTACGAATATTAGGCCATTGATTGGAGGAGACGGTTAACAACGTATTCGCTTGCTCCGGTATAAGACAAAACTATGTGATTCATCAATCCCTGCTTAGTAACATAGAGGTACTCACCAAAAACTTACCTTTCATGCTAACCAAAACACCAAAGACACACATATTTTTGTGGTGGTTTTAATTTGATATAAAGAGTAAATTAGCATATGGTCACTGGGTAATAAGAAAAGAGGGTTATTTCTACTGATTTTCTTTTGATATTTCTATGGCTGTTAGATGCTTATACACAAGTATTACTTATTTTTAATTTTCTCATTTTAAATTTAAGTTTTAACTTTTTAATTCAATACTAAACTAGCTGCTGCATTTGAACACAAAAAATTTTTGATTTTGAAACCAATTTTAATGCAAAACATAATATATAATCAAGCTTTGCGTTAAACTCATAAACATTGTTCTGCTTTTGACAACACAATTCTACTTGTTAAAAATGTATTGGTTATTTTATTATAACTATTATAACTCGTATAACTATAATTGTAACTATACTATAACTAAATATTTTGGCAGATTAATTGTTTATCAAAAATTAATTTCTTTAATTACATAAGCAAGTACTAAAATGCTTAATTTATAACTTGGCCAGTCTTTGCACCCTTATAGATATGCAGTCAGGTAAGCCAACTGATTTAAGTAGTTGATATTTTATATCGGTTGCATTAGAAGGTGAATAGACCGCACTTTAAGCTTTATTAAAATGCTAATTCATTTGACTGCCATAATGCCTTTTATCCTGTAAAAGCTTCGCATGAACCCATCAAGGCGTGTGATGATCGACTAACACGCTTAATCAATTTTGTTGCAGCTACGCGCATTCAAAATCCGATAGTCAGTGCGATTAGCTAAAATAATCATCATCTCCCAGTTGGTTAAGATTTCACCATTTTATCGAATGTCAACTGAGTTTTTAATGAAGTCTCTATGATTAGTCTCTCCAGGTGGATTGATTTCTTTTGAAAATTTACATATCTGTACTCAATAAGGAAAACTTGGCCCGATTTAGAAAATTTGACCCGATTTAGTAAACTTGACCTAGTTTAGAAAAGTTGAAACTCAGTGGAGCTCTCTATAAAATGCCAGGAGATAATTGCATTAGGTTTTCTGAGCACTATTACTGAAGTGGCAGTAAGTGCCATTCAATTATTCATTAGTTACAATCACTCACGGAGTTTTAAGGATTATGGGGCAAAAAGTAAAGGCAGCAGCTAACTAGGTAGAGCTATAAATAGATTATATCTTGCTAGGGTTACTAAGAGCAAGTCTACCTAATAACTCCTTTATTGAGATTATTACAACTAGTCGACCCAATTATTTTATTTCTTCTACTAAAAATAACCCGCTCTCCTATAAGAATAGCTCTTTGCTTCATAAGTTATCAACTTATTGTGATTATTCAATCTATCGACTGTCTCAAATAACTGCACATTAGTTGACTCCATTTGACAACTTTTCACTTTATAGCAAAACAGTAGAATAGAGGTTTATCTTTAAGTTCATTTTGGAAGCCTCTTTATGCAACTTTACTTTTCCATACAAATAAGTGCGCAGTATCAATACGTTTTTATAGATTTGCATCAGCAAGTTGGACCACCATTATTAATCAACAGCCAGATTCAACCGGTGTAATTGTCTGATTAAACATCAGCTAACAATTTTTAATCAGAAAAGTCACTGGCTGCTATAACTTTTTGCAGGTAGATGACCACCTCAATGATGAGTAATGACAGTTTTCCAACCCTCGAGAACGACGAAGTCATGACTTCGACCTGTAACGTCACACATATAGAGTTTTTAACTCAACACATTCCGGCCTTTGTAACTATTAGCTACATACTTCCACCATGCTGGTGGATAATCGGAATATTTGGGAATATTCTTGCACTTTTCGTTTGGCTCCAGCCTAAAATGAGACACAGCTCTGGTTGTTACCTCGCAGCGCTGGCCATTTCCGACCTCATTTTTCTTCCCTTGAACATTTTATATGAAGTGAACTTTTCATACGACAAAGTAGTGTTGGACAGACCGGTGGTCTGTGAAATCTATGCTGTGTTATACATGTCTGTGCAGCATCTATCACCTATTCTCGTGCTTGCCTTCACCATAGAGCGTTATATATCGGTCTGCCATCCTTTTCGTACAAGCTTCTTTAGCACGAGTAATATCCGTGCAACTATTCTTGTGATACTTGGACTAGTGCTTTTCTGCTTTACCTTAAATGGAGTTCAAGCTTACTTTTGGACTGCCAAGTACAACGATAATCAGATAATGGTGTGTATGTTGCGAGAAGAACTCAATGAAAAGGCTTGGACAGTTACAACATGGACAATAGAGGCACTTATATCCGCAGTTGTGCCCCTCACTGTCCTTCTATTGAACATACTCGTCATCATTGAAGTACGAAAAATATCAAATCTTGAAAGAAAGAACAGACAAACCAACAGCATTGATCGTCGCTCGACAACACTGATGCTGCTCGGAGTTTCCTTCTACCTTATCTTTACCCTGCTGCCTGTGACAGTCATTTATGCCCTTTATAGAAGTTATGGTAATATCACAGAGTTCTGTCCAACCGAAGATGAGCTGAGATCAAACTCTGACTGGGATTCCTTCTTCAATTACTGGAAAGCCAAAATTTTAATTCAGAATTTAGGCATGTCGCACTACGTAGCCAACTTTTTTATTTATGTCGCCACAGGAAAAATATTTCGAAATCAGCTAAAAGATTTACTATGTAAACCATTTTGTGAGAAAAAACTTCTTTCTATTTCTACTAAAACTGGTACTTTCACGAACAGCACAAGAACAACAAGAATGAGCTTGACTTCACAACGTGGCAGCCTTGCTAGAAGTAAACTAGCTGCTGCTAAAACTGGTACAGACCCTTGCAATAATGACACAGATTTATGTAATCGACATCGTCTCGGGTCAGCCAACAGTACGGTTGATGGCGAAATGTCTACTATGAATGGAGGGCATCATCCAAAACATGAGCATGGCGTCAACAGCAGATTGCTGACTTGCGTGGAAGAGTCTGACGCTGCCGTTGATGATAATGACGAAGTAGCTGTGCCAATGTCTACGCTTAATAACTGAGATGTTTGTAAATTCTGCCTTTTTGAAAATATCTGTGTACATTTGTTCTTTTTGTATATAAGACCTTTCTGTCAATACTCAGTGTCATCCCAGGTTGACATGATTATTGAAACGTCAGCATTTTTTGTTTCTGTACATACAGAAGGAAGATGGTCTCATAATAGATTCTTATTCTATAATTTATATTCATATAAGTTATATTCATATAAACTATATGTAAAGCTCACTCAAAAAGTGCATGAACAGATTGCCAATTGATCCAGACAGCTGTCTGAGTGGAAGTATTGAAAGAATACAAGTTCAGAAAAATATTTTTTTATTTTTTAAATGGCAACCAATTAAATATATATAATTGTGTGATAAAATACTAATAAAATAATATTAATAATAAAGGTTTTCTTGATAACCATGGCTTGATAGAGCAGCGGCTGCCATTATATTTGCTAACAAAAGCCTAAAAACATTCAGCTAATCACTAGCTAGTAGAGAGAAATGGAGGGAAACCAGGGCACTAATCTGAATGGAGCATGGAGAAGGTTTCATGATATCATCTCCTTTACAGCAACAACACTGAACGGAATCATCTAAATAGGCGCATCTATTATTTTAGTTAATCATGAATGACAAATAATCAATCTATAATAAAAAATTATAAAAATCCTCTCTTGCATTTGCAAAATAGCCTTGCCTAATAATGCATGAGATTTCTTGTATGCTTACTGTTCTATGCCATACATATACCATGCTATGACCACAAATGCAGCACATATTATTCTGTGATGACCGGCTGTATGGTATAATCCTTTGCATGGTATGTCATATTTTCCTCTCCAACACATACCGTGACACGTAATTTTATTCACCGCACCCCATCGAGTGCTTTGTCTCCATTGCATAATACATGCTATGTAAATCGTTTTTTCAATTTAAAGGATGTTTTTGGGCTTCTGGTAATAATACTGTTTCTATTGAATGCGACCATATACTCTGGCAAGTAGCCCATCATATGGATAAAACAATTTGTGCATAGAATATCACATTACGTGAAGCGGTGCAGGATCTCACCTTAATAGGGTCATATAGCAATCAGCACACATAGACATAGACATCGAATTACTTTCGCATGCATATGCACTATATTAGCAGAGCAAGACTGGCTAATCTCGTGATGCTTTGTTTTTTTGAAGTAGTTTTCCAATTAACTAATGATCAAATCTTTATCAAACAAAACAATCAACCTGTACTCTAGTCGATGTCATTGTCTCGATTTAATGTGCCAGTAAAAAGAAAAATCATTGCTGAATCTCAGCAGACAGCTGATTCCAGCGTGTTGCTAGCAGTCACAGCCTTAGTACACAGTCTTACTCTGCAAGGGCTGCAGGTTTTATGCATATCATGTGAAAGAATGCATGCAGGTATTCATGAAAAGGTTATAACAGGTGCTCTTTACATTATGGAGGTACGATAACTAGCCTGTGATTCTAACACAATGAGCCTGAGAGTTCATCGCAATGAATGCTATAATTTACAGTTAGGTTAAGTAGGATATGGAGTAATACAGGTTACTTTCTGAGATGACTCTAGCGCAAAAGATGTATGTATGGCATGTGAGATATAATCTACTCTTTTTATGATAAAATAGCGGGATGCATCAAGCAAAGTTGTACAAATATAGATGACTAACATGAGCCGCTCACATCGGGCATGAAATAGGGTGTATAATTACAAACTTGAGTGTTACATTAAGAATTTCAATTCAAACTCACATTACATTCTTTAGCCTCTAGAAGTTTCAAAAATCATTGCATAAATGTGAAACGATGTGGAAAAGATTGACGATTGTTATTATGAATCTCTAAGCTATTTTGAGAAGCTAACATTTCACAGCTGCTGAGTATCTGTGAGATGGCAACAGTTGCATACTTCTATTAACTGTTGTATACTTCTATTAACAGCTGTATACTTCTATTAACAGTTGTATAGTTCTATTAACAGCTGTATACTTCTATTAACAGCTGTATACTTCTATTAACTGTTGCATACTTTTATTAAAAGTTGTATACTTCTATTAACAGTTGTATACTTCTATTAACAGCTGTATACTTCTATTAACAGTTGTATACTTTTATTAACAGTCGTATACTTCTATTAACTGTTGTATACTTCCATTAACTGTTGTATACTTCTATTAACAGCCGTATACTTTTATTAACAGCCGTATACTTATAATAACTGTTGCATACTTCTATTAGGGTCTATTGAAGACACTTCCTCCAGCATCTCTAGACAGCTTGTGAAATTCCACAGACAACTCATTACAAAGCTGTTCAAATTAATTGAGAATGTTTGATGTAACATTTGCTCTTAACATTATGGGTCTGTGAGGAAAGCTTGCAAGAGCTATCTGACACTTGGAAACTAGACCAGGTTATACACATAACATTTTTAACTTTGGCAAGCGCTTAGCATCAAAATGAATATTATATTTTGCGTTACCTTCTCACCACCAAAGTGGACTGGAGAAGAACTGTTAAACAAATCAAGTTTTTTCCAGTAATTGCTGTAAACTCGAGATTTCTTCCATTTTCAACCAGATGCCCGCTAGTGAGAGTTTAAGAAGCTGGTTTTCACGAGCCAGATAAAGTTTTGAAACCCAGTAATTTTAGCAACCTGACAGGATGCACGGAGCATAAGCACAAATCAGAAACAAATTTGGAAACTCACAGCATTTACGCAGTGTAAGAGACACACAGGAAGACATATACCCACAGATGGACAGGCACACACACACGCACGCACATGCAGACACACGCATGCAGACACGCACATACAGACACGCACATGCACACACACACGCACATACAGACACGCACATGCACACACACATGCACACATGTAGACAGGCAGACACACACACGCACGCACATGCAGACACACGCATGCAGACACGCACATACAGACACGCACATGCACACACACGCATGCAGACACGCACATACACACGCACATGCACACACACACACGCACACATGTAGACAGGCAGACACACACACTAACGAAATGGGATTTATTAACATAGATTACAGTTGCCTGGTACTCGAAGTTTGTTGTTTTTGTTGTTGCTTCTGGACACCGTATTGAGTTGGTGAAACAGCCAGTGATTTAGAGCAAAAACCAACTACAAATGGATCTTTATGAAATTACTAGCTGTGCTACCCCGCGTTGGCCAGGTAATAAAAAAGTCTGGACAGAAAATTGATTTGTATTTAACATATAACAACATTTACTATTCTAACTTTCAAACATCATATCATGAGAGAAGTGTTTCGTGTAGTTTAAATAAATTAAGAGAAAAATGATAACAACTGTAAAGGTTTTAAAACTTTGTTAAACAACTTTAACTTTTAAGCTGTTAGCCTGGCACATTGCTAATGGAAAATTGCAGTAAGCTGCTAGGCTTCCAATGACGGTACTCCATGACATTGTGTCAGCATTGTTGTCCAGCTACAGTTATTCTAATAATAGTTATAGCCGGAATGCAGGCATACATATGACATACATACGGACATACTCTGAGAAATATATATATAGATAGATGCTCAAGTGTGGTGTCAATGTGAAGTATTGTATAAAGAAGTCTGAAGGTTCAAATTATGTCTACTATCTGTTAGATGTCTCTCCATCTGTCAAGCACTCCTTACTATTAGACTCAGTGACACCTCAGCAAGTTCATAGGGCTCAACAGCGCTAAGCACTTGAGTATCCTGCTTACAATAAACAAGTAGAGATCACACTCAACAAGTCGGCAAATCACAGATAAATACGCTGTATAGTTTAGACAGTATAGTATAGGCAGCAGATGGCACATATACATTATTCTACATATCCACTGCTTTTGAGCAAAATGTTCTTCACAATATGTAGCACACTCAATCATTGCTCGGAAATGTACTTTATATATTAGAGTGAGTTTCTACACATGTGACTCTTATGAATTATACAAACTGTGTCTGGTGTAAACCAATTGGCAATTACACTTGGGTGTCTACATGCAATTAATAAAATCATGTCTACCCAAACTCGTACCTACAGCCTGGTGTTTTTCATTTAATCTCGAATCTTCTTGGCTCACATTTTGAACCTACACTTTAATACATTTCACTCGAGGGAATACCAAATAAACTTGTTTCATGCATATCTGTAAAGGAAACAGACGATATAAGACAAATCCTCTTACTATGCACACTTTTGTTTTGATGCAGCTTGGGCTCAAAAGCATGGTAGCACAGGCTACACCACTCCACGTATGCTGCTTGCAAGTACAACTATATCTTAACTGAAATGGAGTAATCTAAAATCTTAAATAACAGCAGGTGTGAAAAAATTCTTTAATTTAATTATTTTCCGCAACATTTTTTGACAACTTGCTGAAACATGAGATTCTTAAACATGTATAGATTACGCTTCTGTCAATCACGCATGACTCCTCGTGGAATACTTAGAAACGCAACATTCATATAAAAATGTTGCAAAATCAGTCGAAAAATATCGAGTTTTCCATTATTTTAGGCTCCTGAAAACAATAAAAACTTGTTATAAACATTATAAATTTTAATTTTGTTTTACAAAACTTAGGCAGGTGGAGATAATCAACAATTCATAAGGAAGAGAGAGGTTGGTATGCCAGAAGCATGAGAAATTTTGTTCTCTTCTGGCTGCGTTCATTACCAGGCATGCATCTCTGGCGCGTCATAATTATATAAAATCAAATCATCAGATTTATTGGAAAATACATAATAAAATATAAGTTATTACATTGTTATATAAGATAGTGTCAATGCCACGATAGCATCGAGACTAACTTCATCAGAGAAATTAGGATTCATCTGCAGTCACTAATAGCGAGCTTCAGAGGCTGGCTTCACCCGCTGAAGGGTGGTAGTGAGATCTGACAGCTATAAAAACTTGACTGCTTTGCTCTCAGCAGCTCGCTGCAAGGCCAGATCGAATTGTCTGTCCAACTTGGAAGTATCCTTTGCGGCGCCTTTTTCTGTCACTTCTCGGTCCTGTATAAAAAAGAAATAGGCTTTGCTGCCAGTAGAGATACAGATGGCCAAAAACCTGTTGTAACCATAAATCACATGCGTCTGTGGTAGCAAGTAGTACTATAGAATACTGAAATGGGGTTTGTAGGTTTGTCATAAATATATGCTAGATGTTGTACATGAGTTTACATCGTCATTTTATATGTGTCACTATCTTGACTTGGATCACAACTATTTTAGCATGCATTTTCTGTTTACCAAGCATATTTTTTATTTATAGAGTAAACGATTTGAGCTTTATTTTTACCGTATCATTCTGTAGAGGAGAAATGTCCTGCAATGATGCTAGAGAAACAAGGCTACAAGAATGTATTAGCTGCCTAAAATAACTCTGGTCAGATAAGCGTGTCAGCATGAATGGATGTAGGGAGAAATGTGACAGAATGTCACCACAAAAAATGAATTATTTTCAAGATTGCTAAATAAGGCTTTGCTATAGAACTGAGGGCCATTCATTGATTCCAAGCCATAATTAAGCGACCATAAGTAGTGTCATTTAACCTTGACCTTAAAACTAATTCAGTATTGCAAATACTGATGTTTTACTCTAATCATATAGAGTGATAATTGAAGAGAAGGCTATAGTTAGCTTTAGTTAGATATGAGTTATTTATGTAAAACACTTGATGCCCTTCATAGTTCCTTGAAAAGTACAATTTCCTCTCTATAAATAGCAAGCGCCTCTTGTACCTAACGCTAAGCATCCACAAATATAAAGAAGTCATGTCACTGGCATTTCACGGCTTTCTATACTGATAAGCAACGTTACGAGGTCGATTATGTAATTTTCATCTTTGAAAAGTGCCTTACATACAGCAGCCATTTCTGCGCAAGTGCTGGTTCAATATTCCGACTAGCTATCACATTTAATACGGATGCATCACCTCGCTACCACCAGATGCAACTAATAACACAGATAGAGCAAATAGACGAGTCCACAACAACAAATGAACAAAGAGAATAGATAAACACATACGAAGGCAGCAGAGGTGCCATAAGGAAGGCTTGTGAGACAGAAGAAAGTGTGACTGCCAATCTGCTGTTTTAGAAAAATTTGAAAACTAGAGACAGAACCACCTTAAAATCCCTTTGTTATGATCCAACATAAAAACAGATCGGAGAGGTCTACTTTTGAATGGTTTATATAGTACTACTGGCCAAATGCCTGGCCTTGCATGAGTATTAAAAACCTATGTATAAACAATGAGAGGTAATGTAGTTGCCTGCCACTTGCCATTAGACTGGCATATTGCCAATGGCTAATTTGAGTAAGATAGTATCCGTATTGCCAAACTTACTAATAAGAGCCGTGAGAGCAAGCTTTAGTGACATTGCACAATACAGAGTACTATGCTTATTTTAACCCAAATAACGACTCATATCGTCCAATGAATCCATTGCATGTCATAAGATGAACGGCAAGTTCCGAGATCAAGTCCTCTGCATTACGGATTTGTCATTGCTAGATACTAACCAGCTATAGTTGGACAGACAGACCAAACGACAGACGAACGACAGACAGACGACAGATGACAAACTTTGAGATTTATATATAGATGTAATAGAAAAGGGCCAGCATAGCTATAGAGACATAAAACAATACAGACTCAATATATCAGAGTGACAAATGCAAAAGAATTTAATGCACTCATGCTATAAACATGATCTTATTTAATTCAAGATTCGTTAAGATAAAACTTAACTTCATCTATCTCATTTTTCATATATTCACTATTCCGCGTGAGGCAATACTGTAACAACTGGATCAGAATCTTAAAACCAAACAACATACTTTATCTGCCACAGAGAGTAATTCACTATATGAAGTTATAATCTTTTGACAGCTTAAAACAGATCTCGCAAGGACGCATGATGGTAATATAAAATGCTGATTTAGCTGAATGCTTAATGTACACATTTGTTGTATGTAAGAGAATAAAATAGGTCAAGTTCAATAAAAGCAATAAATGCTTAATAGTTTATTTAACTAAGCAGAGGTGTCTAAATCCTCCATTTTAAAGCAGTCATTTCCTGGTTTGTCGATCGTTTTCTTACGTAAAAGGAACTGTTATATTCAGCTAGCATGCAGATGTGTTTTATAAGCATCAGCGAAAGCTTCAGGGTGGAAAGAAGATTGAGAGTAGAAATGTGGAAGTCACACAGACAGCCATTTATGCTCAGCAGGAAGAAAAGAAAAAACGCAGACCATTTATAATTACAAACCATTTCACTTTGGTGCAGACACGGATGTTGGCTACAAATGATAATTCACCAATGGTCAACTCATGCTGCAAATTTACTAGTTGAACTGCATATTAAGGTGCAGCTAAAATTTAAGAAAAAGCATATTATAGCATTAATGTAAAAAGAAACAAATTATTTCATACCGCATTATTCTCTAGAATGAGGAGGTTGCTCAGTCTTTGAACCTCCTTTGTATCATTGAGAAGATTAGCCTGAGTTTCTCTAAAAGACTTAGCTCGTTTGTTCTGCTGTATGACGAAGCGGCTGTGCTGAGTCATATCTGCCTTTATATGCCTGTAGACAGAGATAGTCCATTCAATATTGAGCCCTCTTTCTGTTAAATGGTTTAATGGAAGAACAGAAAAAGAAGATGGAAGGTAGAGGATACAGGGCTTTAACTAGCTACATGTACTACTGACCGACTTCACTAGCAGCTCATGTAAGATAGGCTATAGGACTAGCATTAGTGTCCGCTCACATAGTCAGTTTCACTACTGATTGACAGTCAGCGGTCAAGTGAGGACAACTCTTTACTCATGAAATGCAAAACACAAACACATGCAAACTCAACTAAACTATAATATATTTTGCCGCAGTTATATACAATACAATAGAGAAGCCTTACCTCGGTGTGTACAATCTGTGATAATGTAAGATAGTGCATGATAAAACAGAGGTGAAGAGACCAGAAGCATTATACTGAAAAAAACTAAAAAACCTCAAGTGATACAGCTGCACATGGCATAAGAACCAGAGCAGCCTTGGCCAGCTACATCCACAAACAAGTCTTACCACAACAAGAGTGAAGGTTGTGATAAACAAGCAGCCTGCAATGCAAAGCGAAGCTTACTTATGAATGCCTTTCTCAATATTCTTGATAGTTTTAAAAGTGTCCTTAATGACATCTCTGTAAGTAGGAGCATCTAGAGGAGGCAGGTTCTTCAGTTCCGATCTCGTTACATTAATCTTTTTGCCTGCATCCGTTTCCATGTTCTGTGACTTCATGTAGTGCGAAACAAGAGGACAGACTCCCCGAACATCAAACAGTGATTTCACCATATCTGGTCCTTTGCAAGCCGGATGTGACTGCAACATGTCTCCGCATTGTAAACTCATCAGTTGCAATGCCACATAATAAAATGAACGCTGCCCTGTGCAAGAAGCTCAGACAAAACACTAATTATGATGCAAGCTAGGATATGCCAAACTCGCAATAATTATATTTTGGATATTTTTATGTTTTAATGAAAAACAAGTTTGCAGTGAAATTAAATAGCTATATGATTGGCAAAAGCTTATACATAAATTCAACCACCTCTCTAACGGATGAAGGCTGGCTTCGGGATTTTATTCTTCTTTTAGAAAAGCTTTTTTCTTGTGCTTTAGAAGCTATTCTGGTAAATACAGTGCTACGCTCTTCCTCGATGCCATCCAAGGCAGCGTGCAGATCAGTAGGCTCCGACAGCCTCCCAGTTATGGTCTCTTGTACAGGAGTTAGTACTTTAGAAGCCCCTGTGATGGAATGAAGAGGCCGAAGTAGAAATAATCACATCTAATAAATCTTAGAAGCAGTGCAACAATTATAATGATGGCTGCTTTCTACAAGTATAATACAAGGAAAGAGCTACAAATAAGTACTGCTTTTCAATTGGCCAAATAAATTTCTTTCAAACCATGTGACTTACCATACAGTTTAAACTCAATGCGTATAACCAGAAGATCAAAGCCAACTACATTTCACTAGATAGCAGAAATTAACGCTGACTCAACAGGCCGCAAAAACTGATTCATGAGATGTTTTAATTAACCTACTCATAATTCAGTAGGTACTACACATTTTACAAACCATTTACAGACCCTTTACAGACCATTCACAGACCATTTACAGACCATTCAAAGACCAATTACAGACCCTTTACAGACCCTTTACAGACTCTTTACAGACCAATTATAGATCATTTACAGGCCATTCACAGACCAATTACAGACCCTTTACAGACCCTTTACAGACCCTTTACAGACCCTTTACAGACCATTCACAGACCGATTACAGACCCTTTACAGACCATTTACCCACTATTTACAGACCATTTCCAAACCCTTTACAAGGTCTGTAAAGGGTTACAAGCTTTTCAAACTTGGCAGATCATCTTAATATCTTAATTATTCCAAGCTAATCAACAGCTTAGAACAGTTTAAAACTCAAAGTTACAAAGTGGCTGAAGCTAAAAAGCTCAAATCTTAAAGTATGAACAAACAATGTATAGTTTACCGGGAGGCCGAGGGTATTTGGATCGGGATGGTTGGGCCTCAGCTACTGAGTCAATCATGTGAGTCGTGTCCTCTGAGCGGGAGGATTCAGAGCCTGGCCCTCTGTTATGTTTACTTCTAATTGTATTGTGAGACGTCGCTCGACTAGCGAGACTTATTTCAGAACCATATTTTTTGGAGCTCTTTTGAATACTGCCGCTCATCGCATCAATGGTTGCTAACCAATCATCCGCAGCAGCTGCTTTCTTGGCCTCAACTAAAATAACAATACTATTATTAAACTCTAGAAAGCACAGAAACCTAATTACAGAAACCTTCGGCAATTGGACAATGCTATAGACTGGTGAAATGTGCACGTTTTTCCCATAAAATGTGCACGACTTAATGGTTCTACTCTCTGTCGCACGACCTTATCGGCGTTTCGTTGACCCGGTCTTAATTTTGATTAAAAAAGGCTTGTCAAGTTTTAATGGCGATTTTAGGCCAAATTAATCTGTCCATTTATGTATAATCCAATCAGATGGGTGAGGTTCAAGATATTGTCTACAAATTTCAAAGACTTGGTAACATATTTAAATAGGTTTATATGTGTTTTGTATCGATATTATACATAATTTATTAAAGATCTCTAAGTTCATCATGATCAGAAGGAAATACTTGAATATTGCCTGATAGAATTAGGATGGTGTCTGAAAATCTCATGGTATTTCAAGCTGCATACCCTTTGACTGAGCCTTTCCCATGGCAGCCTCTCGCTTCTTTCCAGCAGGTTCTAGCTCCGGGCTCCATTTAAGAAACTGCCTTGGAGCAAGTATTATACCTGCATGCATACAGTCAATAATCTAATGAATAAAAACGAAACTAGTTTTTAAAAAACAATTTTTATGATTAAAGTAAATAAAATGGTGCCAAAAAGCAAGATTATTGTTTGACAGGCAGAAGCCCAACCTGTCATCCATTCATAGACTGTGCACAAAAGAAACTCTTTAAAATCATCTCCAAATTGTTTGTAGGAGTCGGGGAATGTCTCAGTAAAAGCTACATACACGGACTGTGACATGAGCTCTGGGTAACACTACAAAACAATGACATCCAAATAAAAGTGAAACAATTTAGATTTGTCTGCTTATGATAAGTATTGAAACAAACTCCAAATAATGAGATTGCTAATAATGCTTGGAACTAGTAAAAACTTTCAATGAAGCTTATATAACATGTATTGAAAATGGCAAGGGAACACAGGTGCCCTGTTGTGTGATTACCACGGAGGTTCAGCCATTGGCATGAGAGTATGATGCTTCACTTACATTTAAGATGGCTTCCTTGTATTGGTATGGCTGGATATGAGTAAGAAACTTCACATAATTGTGTGAAACACGATTAAAAAAGAGTGGTTGAGCATTTTTCTGTGTGGAAAACTTTTCCAAAAAGATCCACCAATAGATGTCCTATAATAGAGAAATGCACCATTAGTGTTTTCTTTCATAGCGAGCCTCTATGAAAATATGAAAACAAGTGTAATAATTAATTACTGGAGTAATGGTTAAAAAGATTCCTACCTGTAAAATAGCCTGGGACATGTGAGAATATACAGCCCTATTGTACTCTTCATCATATGCCAATACCTGAAAGATATTCAAACTGAGAGATAGTTTATTCAAATGTACACTTTTTTCATCGTGTACATAAAAAAGTGTACGTTACCAGTAAAAATTTATATTGATTTAGCATTAAAAATTTGGAGCATCTCAAAATATATTCTTAGCATATAATCTTAACAAAGTTTTTACAGTTACTACTGGTTGTTGAACAAGCAATCTTTATGAGAAGACAACTACAAAGTTTGCAAAACTTGGATATAACTGAAAAGCAAACTGGTTAGATGTGACTTGCTGAGCTATTGAAAGGTATGCAGCCCACCCACCTTGTGTCGATCTCTCTGCTGAGCACGTATGGCTTTATTAAGCATCTCAGATGTGGTGATATTGTGGGGGAGAGGAGTAAGTGCAGTGGAGTGGTAGCCAGGGAAAGTAAACAGCTATAAATTGTACAACATCTAGACTATCCAAGCTTTGACTGACATGAACATAGGAGGATATGCAAGAACAGAAGTTATAATCATAAGGTGATGTGGTGACAGACAAAGTGATCATGAGCTAGCACTAACGTATGCGTACATAACTAGAGAATCATAAATTGATATGAACACACATCTTATAATTCTTGTGGCAGAACATAAAAAAGCAACAGTTGAAGTGTAATTATTACATGGTATGTCAAGTAAAATGATAATCTATATGTCATTGTAGAGATAGGACATGCATACAACAGTTGTAGTAACTAAAAGAGTAGCTATTAAATGACGCGAATGATACAGTGTCTATGTGCGATAACAGAATAGGCATGAAGACAACAGTGGCTATGTCTGGAAGTGGAACAAGACAGGTTTTTCAAGTTCAAGACGAAACTCGAGACACTGTCTTGTAGAAACTCGAGACTTGAGACAGTACAATAATGAACATTTGGTAATAATTTCGCTACACAGGACTAGCGCACTTTATATATGAAATTGATAAACCTCTTTTTAAATTGGATTTTCACCTGGTGTAAACGATTTAAATACATTTTAATAGCGATATGCATGTATTTTTTGTAAACAAAAGTGACACAAACTGCTCTAAAATAGCGAAGTTATATATTTCTGAGAATTTTGAGCGTGATTGATAAGAACTATTATAAACATATTACTTTGCACATGTATATTTGTCCATCTATTAAATAGGTCTTACTTTATTTCTTGCAACTTTATTTTCTTTTGCTTTAACAGCTAATTTCCTGTCTCGAGTTTGGCGATAGTTACATTGAGAAGAGATCGATCCGGGACGAGACAGGTCGATACTCGAGATGCCTCGTGTTTCGTTCCGCCTCTAGCTACGTCTGGCTCAAAATTCAGTAAATCGCAAAATTAACGATCCTATTAGATTGCGGACATGCAGTATAATCTGCCTTCTGCACACCTAGTGAAGCACTATTATACACATAGCATGCAAAGGAAAGCCATTTATCTACCAGATTCCCTTGTAATGGCTCATGCTACAGGGCTGCAGTTGGTGGTGGCTGCTGGCTGCAGATAATACCTTAACAGCGTGTGAAGCAAATATCTCACCTCAACAAATTTAGGTTTTACTCCACTTGACTCTGCACTTTTCTTTCGTTCTTTTTTCTTTTGCTAAAAATATTCACTAACTAGTTACATGTGTTTGTTACTAACTCTCTGAATAAGCTTAGTACATCAAGGTTCCTACAAAATCCTTTTAATGTTTGTACATTGTTTCAATCTGAAAGTTGTTGTGAGCATTATAGAATAGGTTTTGACCTCAAGTAGAAATGCAGACCTTCTCTAGCTCTCCACCAGTAACTGTCTACAGGTTATAATGCTCACAAGTGCTTCATAGGCTCATATTGACAACAAAACTGTTTGAAAGTCAGACAGTAAATTCACTTACCCTCATCGTAATCTTATGCACATTCTTTATGCGCTCTGGGGCCTGCCCGACCGCTACAATAACAGAGACACATTCTTATAGCACCACAGAGACGTCAATAATATATGCTTGTGTACTTTCAGCCAGCAGCACATCTAATATGGTGAGAGAAAAACCAGAAAGCGAAAGGTGTCATTCTGAATAAGTACGTGTACATGTATGTACAGAACATTTACGGAAGACCTTTGTACGTTTAGCTTTTCCGTTAGACATGTAGGCTCCGCATGTCAACAGGATGTAAAATAATACACGTAAAAAAACAGGTCATGCCCCAGATAATTAAAGGTGTATAAAACAGACGAAGGCGGTGTGAGAAAAAGACAGCAACTCTAAAATGGACAAATGTTTAATGAAAACCTTGCGTTAAACGTGCGAGAATAATTGAAACATACAAGAAACAGATATTCAGTATAAACAGCGGATGAAGGCATTACCTGGTGGACCAGAGTACAAGAGGCTGGAAGGCTCCTCTGTATGATAGATATTTGTATAAAGTAAAATACTTGTTTCCAAATATCCACAGAATGATGCGAAGTAATAAAATTGCATCTACCTAATTAGTCATGCAAGTCTCAAAATTGAATTTCATTTAAACAACTTGAAAACTAGAGCAAGACTTTATACTACTTGACCTTGACCTTGATCGGTGCTTCATATTTCTATCCAGCTTAATCATTAGAAAACTGCATTAAATAAAACACGTTCAATATATGATACAACTCTGTTAAATGTGTGATAAATATTATTTTTGCTAAAACAAACTATACATATTCCACAATAATAGGGTAGGCAAATAATATGCCTACTTTAATACATTTTTAATAACTAGGAATTAGTTTGTTTTTATTCATGACTAGCTGTGCCTCCCAACTTTGCCCAGGTTATAAAAAGGCTTTGAACAGAAAATTTAATTTGTATTTAACCTATAACAATCTTTACCATTCTAACTTTCAAATTACATATCATGAGAGAAGTATTTTGTGTAGTTGAAATAAATTGGGAGAAAAATAAAAACAACTGTAAAGGTTTTAAAACTTTGTCAAACAACTGTAACTTTCAAACTGTTAGCCAGGCACATTGCCAATAAAATTTTTTAGTAAGCTGCTTAATAAGATAGGCTTGTAAAGGCGGTAGGCCATGACTTTACGTCTGCATTGTTGTCCAGCTACAACTATTTTAATAATTGCTATAGCCGGACAATCAATCCTACAAACGGACAAACTTTGAGAAATATATATAGATTAATAATAGCACAATTAAGCAAACATCTAAAACAATTTATATATTATCACTAATGTAGCTGCCTAAAAACAGTATTTTTTTATAAACTCTTTTGCAAAATAGAAATACTTCTGCGGCATAACGATTTAAGAAGATTTAATTCACATACAAAAACCTATATATATATAAAGTAGTATAAAACCTTTATAATACTTACAAAATGATTTTTTACAGTTTAACTAGGACAATAACAATGTCGATTAATTTAACCCTAACAAAAAATTAAAATTTTTTAGATAAATGCTCGACAAATATTACCTGAATGGATAGAGTAAATCCCACTAAATGCTTTTATTTCTGCAGCTTCTCGCTCTACAAAGCATAAAAAATAGAGAACTTTACAAGCTTAACTACCAACGGAAAGCATCAGATTGAAGTTCCTTGAACACAAACAAAGAAGCGTACGAAAGAAGAAGCAGCTTGAGCAGAAAGAGAGCATACTTGCTGCAGGAAGAGTCTCTGGTGGGTAAACTGATGGAGGCATAAAATAATAAAACAAGATAGTGACAATCAGAAGATACCATTTGAATAAATAAATAAAGATTTGGTGAACTACGGCATAACAAGAGGAGTGGGAAGGGAAGCAATCAGATAGAGAATATCTCTATAGCTAACAAACACAGGATATAAACTACGAAGGAGGAAATAAGACAATATTCAACACTTGCTATCACCAGTGTATACTTACCTTCATTAGCCTGCTCTGCTTCTGATTTCACTGATAAGACACAAGGAGAGAAGATATTCAACATAGTTTATTAGTATTTAACACTTTAGCCCTAAAAAAAAGGCTGAGCACCCCACCTCATGAGAGTCATGTATTCCTAATAAGTCTTTAAGGACAAAGGCTACTAAGATTATGATCTACCAAAGTTTGACTGCTGTAAACAAAACTCTACATGTGAACTCTCATCTTATCAACACTTCAGGAGGTCAGTTAACAGCGTGTACACTGTTAATTGACGTATGCGTGCTCATGCATATACAGTATGCATATACCGTATATGCATGAGCATGCATACATATATGATGACATATTGCATGAATGCAGACATACAGTACGATAGCATGCACGTGTGAATGTATACATAAAATATAGATGTGTATGCGCTGATATTCCTAGTTGAGAGCCTAACAGTGGTTACACTTATTTATCACAGTTATGCAACTGCTTATAGCTTTTTTGATAACTTTGCTAGAAACATTTATAGGCGCGGGTAAAATATTGCTAGACTAAAGTATGTCAAGAAGCGAATGCTAAGCTAGTGAATGGATTACCTTTACGCCTTTGCTTGGCAGAAGCGAGGCTGCTGCCTGGAGAGAAAGGTAGGACAATAGCGGTTTCATCATTTTCACTCATTCTAGAGTCGAATACTAACTGCGTGTAGTCTTGCAAGCTTCTATCTAGTTCACCGATTCGCTCGTTCACTTGGGCCATGGTACCAACCAAGAAGGCTACATATTATATGATACGTTGATGGAATAGGCTGAGAGAGCTGATAAAAAGTGTGTTATGAAGTAAAAACATAATCATTAATTTCAAAAAGTGAGACATTTTGAATAATAACTATATCACATTTAACAATCCACTAAAATACAACTAGATTGTGTTAACAGTAAAGGCTTTGTGTTATTAACAAATACTATATATTTTTAACAATTAGTGGAATGTATCAACAGCAAGTACATTTTGCTAACAAGCTTCAAGGACTATAAAATTCTAAAAGTAAGTTGGTTTGCTCACCCCACCAAGGTTTAGCTAAATAATATTAAATAATGGGTAGCTGCCGCAGTGAAGGTTGAGTAGAAAACTCATAGACCTATTAACTATACTATAACTATAACCATTAAGTATAGTTAATAGGTCTATGAAAAACTTCTCATTGTTAGAGCCAATAAGTTTTATAAACAAACTGCTTTATAGCATTGATAAGACAAATCTTCGATGTACTGCCCAACTAACAGTCACACCAATAAAGCCATCATTTAAGGTTGACAGATCTTACAAGAAGAAGGTTAAAGCCACATAAAATACGTTTAATGCTTCGGAATACTAATATACATACTTATATATATACTATATATACTAGAAATTCTCATGTCATACAGCCTACGACCAAAGTGATATTGAAAAAAAGAAACGGTACTGATGGTTGAGAAATGCAATATTAGCAGTCAAATGGCACTGCAGTGCAATAGGATAACTGCAATGATAGCTGCAATGGTAGCTGTAATGTACTGGGTGTGGGTGTTATTATGTACAACAAACAGAAATAATGAAAGGAAAAGATTATATGTTTATATCTCTCCCCTACAATAAGAGAAATGCAATATTAGAAGTAAAATGCACTGATATTATTAATATAACCAATATTATTAATATAGGAATACAGTAATAATAGAAAACCAATGCACAATTTTGTTTACATTTCAAAACGTCATAGCAACCAATATCAAGAAGTTGTGATATTTATCTAAATTTTTAGAAAAACTATTTAACAAAACTATTTAGAAAAAATAATAACAGTAACATATTGCCCAACATCGGTCACTGTATACTACGATCTTGTAAATTCGAATGATTATTCTTATAATTAAATCTTATAAAATCGAATAATTATTCTTACAATTAAACATTGTAATAATCTTATAAAAATCGTTAGAAAAATATCATCGTCATTTCCTTTACTTTCACTGCTTTGGACATCAGTTGGAATACCAAAGTACTCATTATAAGTGTTCAAAATTTCAGTTACTTTAAAATCGGCAAAAAGGAAACGATTACTTTTCAGTACTTCTACGTTAGTTACAGAAACCTTCGGCAATTGGACAATGCCATAGACTGGTGAAACGTGCATGATTTTCTCGTGAAATGCGCACAACCTGTGGTTCTACTCTCTGTCGCACGGCTTTATCGGCGTTTCATTGGCCAGTCTTAATTTTAATTAAAAAAGGCTTGTCAAAGTTTTAATCGCGATTTTAGGCCAAATTAATATGTTTATTTATGTATAATCCGATCAGATGGGTAAGGTTTAGGATAATGTCTACAAATTTCAAAGACTCGGTAACATATTTAAATAGGTTTATATGTGTTTTGTATCGCTATTATACTTAAACGATTACATTGAAAAATGGTTAAATTTGTGGATGATATTTCGGTACAAGGGTTTGCGACGGCCGTTGATGAATAATTTTCGTGAGTTGTTTGCACATATGCATTTATCATAAAGCTCCCAAACAATCGCTTCGCTCGTGCTTGGTTCTGGGATTAGCATTTTTATTGATGTTTTTATTGAAATGGTGGTAAACCAGGCGGAGACAGGTCGTTATCACACTACTGGTCAGGAGTTCAGGTAAGGTCAGGAGGTCAGAGAGGCCCACGAATGCAATTTACAAGATAAGCTAACTACTGTTATTATTATTGGTTGTTAGCACAGCATGATGTTGAGCTGGTGTTGGTATTTTTAGAAATCAGGTCAGAACAACTAACCTGGGAAACCCGAAACATTCTTTGGGATTCTAGCTGATTTCAGCAGCGCAGCAAATTGCGCTTGCGATTTCCTTCTTGTCAACATTTAGTTTGATAACATGTTATTATTATGATTGTTATATAATGTAATACATTAGACTAGCAAGTTTGCAAAAACACCAGTGAATCAATTGTTCTTAGTGTATTGAAGACAAATTGCGCATTAAAATCTTTATTTCAATCACAGTTGAGTTGAGCTTACCACTTGTTTTCAATCTGACAAATATTTTACTAGCTAGCGACAACTAGTAATATTTTCACCTAGCTTATTGCGGGTTAGATCAGGTGCGATAGCTCCTGCGATAGCGTTGAGCAATTTCAACTAGTCAATGCCCAACCTAGCAAGGTAGCAGGTTCTAGATAGTCTCCCATGTAGTTGCAAAACCTTATGCGACAAACAGTAAATTAATTTTTTATCACAATAAACACTTGTCAATTACAAAGTAGTTTGGCAGTAGTATGTTGAAACTTGTTGTATACAAATATAACTCAAACAAGATACAAATAAGGAGTGAAGCCAGGCTACAAGACCAGAATACAATACTTACAAGCAGCAAAACACCCAAGACATCAAAAGATCCAGTAATTACAGAACGTCAAAAATTTCAAAATGGGAGGAATCAATCATAGAACATGAGTCAGCCATCATAGAACATGAGTCAGCCACCCTGCTAGAAAATCATCAAAGAAACATTGGAGACGAATTAAATGAATACAAGTATATAGATCTGTTATCTTCTGTCAGACAAGACCTAGATACCAGGAGTATGTCACAAACCTCACCCTACATGTCTACATCACGTACACTAGCTGAAGACTTACACCAACAAAATATCTTCACACATCTGACATAAAGGATCGATTCTTAACACGAAACCTAATCTCTACAGGCTAGCTTTCCCACTTGCTAGACAACTATAAAAAGTAACAGCTCCAATGAATCAGCCTCTCTTTTTCTCGAGGGCCTGCTTAGGCATTCTCCCTCTGCCTGCTGAGGAGCCTCTCTCTCTTTGGCCTATTGAGTTACTTTTTTCTCACGACCAGTCAAAACTTTTTACCTATAGACTGTCATGAATCTCGTTAGACTGTTGAAACTCAAAGTCGTACAGGACTGAGCAAACAAGCATGGACGACCGTTCGAGTAAGGGTAGAGTAAGAATTCGAGTAAGGGTAAGAGTAACATTCATTAGCTATTTAAATGTATTGTCATTAAGATTGTTGTTTAGAATTTTGTTAGTTGTGTATTTTAATTGTTTGACTTATGGAATAAAGAAATAACCTTTACTAGTAAATATCAGTATTGCTTGCAATAGCTCAACAGCTTCACTTGTACCTGAACCAGTAATAATCAAATTAGTTCACACAAGCTAAGCGAAAGTGCATAAACTAAACATAGTCAAAATAGAATGACAAAGCATAATTAACATTGATGCTGTGTGTATATTTAGATTTAGATTAGTTATGCATAACATAAATTTTTCATATCTACCGATAACAACCTACAATATCTCCTTCTACAAAGCCTTGGTAAACTCTCTCAGCTACCAAGGAAGAGTTATCAAGGAACCAAGGAAATTAGGTTATTGAACTGAGCATATTTGAGTTCTGAATACCAATCTCTGATAGAAAATCATACATGGGATCTTGTACCATTACCTCCAGGTAGAACGCCAATAGGATCTAAATAGGTGTTTAAAGCCAAACTCGCTGCTGATGGAACTGTAGACAGGTTTAAGGGGCGCTTAGTCGCCAAAGGATGTACACAAAAGGCTGGAATAGATTATGAAGAAACATTTGCACCATTTGCACCAGTTGTCAAATTTACATCTATTCGTACTCTGTTGGCATATGCTCTACAGCGCAAAATGAGTATATATCAGATGGATGTTGTCACTGCATTCTTGAACAGAGTACTAAAAAAGGATATCTATATGACTCAACCTGAAGGATTCATTGAACCACAACAGGGCGACCTAGTATGCAAACTTCGAAAATCGGCTGTACGGACTTAAGCAATAACCAAGATGTTGGAACACTGTCTTGGATGAATATCTCAAATCAATCAATTTCAGACGATCTGGCGCAGATTCCTGTGTTTGTGTTCGAGATAATGATAGTGTTAAAACAATTGTAGCTGTGTATGTTGATGATCTCATCATGATTGACACTGAACAAGAGATGAACTTGGTCAAACAAAATTTGGCAACACGTTTGAAAATGATCTTGAAAAGTTGCATTACTGCTTGGGCATCAACATTAAACAAGAGGAGGAAACTCTTAGTTTACATTAAAACCACTATATTCTACAGGTTCTAAAACATTTGGCATGGAAGATGCAAAACCGGGGTCAACACCAGCCGATGTGAATGTTAAGCTTGTAAAGAATGATAGTGTTAGCAAGCCTGTGCAACTGGAGAGCTACCAAGCTATAGTGGGAAGTCTCTTATATTTAATTATAGCAACTCGTCCAGACATTTCTCATGCAGTGGGAGCAGTCTCTAAATACTGTGCGGCCCCAACAGAGGCTTATCTAACAGCAGCAAAACACATATTACGCTACCTCAAGGGATCACTCGACATCAAAATCACATATCACCAATCTAGTAATAACAAAGTGGTTGGCTACACTGATGCTAACTGGGCAGGAGATCTGGATGATCGACACTCTACATCTGGAAACATATTCTTACTATCTGGTGCGCCGATCAGCTGGTTAAGCAAAAGGCAGAGCGTGGTAGCAGTGTCTACAGCTGAATCTAAATATATTTCACTCTTCCATGGTACTAAAGAAGCAATGTGGCTGAATAAACTCATCACCGATATTGGTCTATCAGCGTCTGCTGAACCAACCAAGATGATGGTTGACAATCAAGCCGCCATAAAAATCGCACAAAATTCTAATAGACATGGCTGCATAAAACCTATAGACATCAAATTTCAATTTACGAGAGAAGCTGTAGTAAACAAGCAGATTAGTTTAGAGTATTGCCCTACTGATAGGATAGTAGCTGACATCCTGACTAATGCGATACCACGTGAGAGATTCACAAAATTACTAAACCTGATGGGATTTACTTGATATTACAAAACCAGTAACCTAGTGGGAGTGTTGAAATATTATTGTCTTTTTTGTCAAGCTTTTCATAGCTTATTTTTAGTGTAATGTAATTATAGCTTACTAGTTTATGTGGCTTTTTTCTGCTTTTCTAGCTTGGCTTGCCAGCTGTTGATAATATTGTTATGGTGTGATTAAAAGGTTGGTCACTCCTGTTGTAGCTGTTATATTGAACTGATATGAAAAATATACTGTCTCAACGTTCGTTATAGTAATTTATGTTTCAGCTATAAAATATAAACAAACAACAGTTATGCATAACGTAAATTTTCCATATCCACCGATAACAACCTACAGTATCTCCTTCTACAGAGCTTTGGTAAACTCTCCCAGCTACCAAGGAAGAGTTATCAAGGAACCAAGGAAATTAGGTTATTGAATTGAGCATATTTGAGATGCACTTTTCTGTATTAAGTTTGCAAACTTGCTTTTCATAAATTGTCACAATCATTTCGTCACGCACTAAGCCTGAAAGCTCAAAAAAGTAAGTTAGTTCAATGACAATTTCTTATAATTATGTTTATACCACATGATAAGGTTTATAAAAAATGTACTAACGTGACTTTTTTTCTTGTTTTATTAAAGCCTCTTCTTTTCTTTTCCTTAATTCTTCTCTAGTTAAAAGCTCCCCGTCTTCAAATAAGTGCATAGGGGAAGCAATAGCGTTATAATTCCGAACAGCCATGTTGGTGGCCATTTTTAAACGATCGTTATGGTAACACTTTGCTTTGCAGCAAATGACATAATCTCACATAGCTTTACAGTGTTTACTAAAAATATAATAATTAAAAATTAAATTAAAATCTTAAATATGATTTAGATGAAATTAGCAAGTCTTGTACGGTACAAAAATGCGAAGCTTATTTTTCTGCATAGTTTGTAGTAAACATCCGGTTAAGATTCTAAAACTTGTTTGAGACTTTCAAGTAGCATTCATCGAGTAGTCAAATTAATATTTTGTGGTATTTTCCGTCAAATTAATATTCTATGCTATAAACAACAGCATTTAAACTTTGAAAATAAAGCTTGAAATATGCCATTTGGTCCGTTCGGTAACAAATTTTCACCAAAAAAGCCAGGTCCGAGAAAAGCTGCATCACTTTCTACTTTGCAAAATTTAGACAGAGAGACATTGCAAAGAGAGCTCAGCGCAGATGATACTGGTCACAAAATACGCATAAATTTGGATGGAAATAAAGTGTACTTTGATGGCAAAGAATGGGTTTCTGGTTAGTCGCTTTTAATGTCAGGCTAGTGACTGGTTCTATAAAGAGTTGAGAGCCGTTTCAAAGAATGGTTAAGAAAGTGCTTCAGCCTGCGAGACCACGTTTCGCAAGAGAATGCATTGTTTTAAATTAAGACTATGCATAACGAGAATTAGTCTCACCATCTGTTTTATTGTGCTTGTTTATGGTTTGGTGCTGTGCGTGTATCTTTTTATTATTTAGTGATGAGCCTTTAGAGAAATGTAGTTAAATAACATGTATTGAAATGCGGTTTTAGAAAGTGGGGGTAGCGGTGCCACACACAGAGAACTTAGTAGCATTAAAAAAGCAAATGAGAAGCTGAAGGAAGAAAACAATCTGTTGCGGCTTAAGCTGGATATCTTGCTTGATATGGTAAGCAAATTAATGTTTGACTTTTACCAACATAATACAATAAAAATACAAACCGAAGACAGCGCAATTCATTGATTATCTTCATGCTCTTGTAGTTAACCAAAAGTACAGCAGAACAACATTTACAGAACAAAGAAATTGAAGACTTGAAGAACATGGTTCGCAACAAAAGTGCCCTGAAATCTAGAAGCTAGATTCAAGGAGAAGCAGATTTCAAATATTAAATGTAGTTTTATATCTGCGTAAAACATATTACCATCAGCTGTTGTCTTCTGTTATATGCAATGTTACAAGGTAGATACTACACTTAGTGATGACATTTAATTTGGTTACGAGAATTAATATTTATACGGTATTATACAAATAAATGTAGCTAAATATGGTTAATGGTGATAGATATTATCTTTATGGAGCCTTACAACAAACAGGCTGCCATTTAGACCAAACCACATTTACTAACGGTAATATAATACACACTCATTCATTGTAATATTCGCAAACCAAGTTTTATGATCAGCGTACCTACCCAGAAACAGTGACGAGCTCCACACATATGAGTTACTTTTACTAGAAAAAGTTAAAACAAAAAGGCATAGAAATATAGTCAAGCTTGTGAAATAATACAAATAGCAGCATGTATAATGTACCAAAAATCTACAACTATCCAAAAAGTGAATCTCAAACACTTGAAATCAAAGAATTGCCAACAAGTACATGTAATAATGGGTGTGTGTGTGTGTGTGTGTGTGTGTAGAGCAGCTAGCATCAGTCTGCAAGCGCTAGGTGACTTCATTATTGACCAACTTTCAATCAAGTTTGACTCCCGTGACGTGAGGTAACTAGCTTGCATGGTCGCCCATGTAACTGATGAGATATAAATAGCATCTGTTGAGTCATGTTTTAGATTGCTCTAAGAGACAATCAGATGGCTTTAACATAGGTGGAAGGAATAAGCCCTCGTGACCCGTTATTGTCTACACCCATCCACCAGTTGGCGTCTGGTTTTTCTAGAACAGTCAGTATTGTACCCTTGGTGAAACTTAGCTCTCCCTCCTCCTCTGCATCGAAGTTATATAAGGCCTGCACCTTCTCTTCCTGCAATTATCAATATTACAGATGCCGTAAAATACAGAGGACCGGAGTTTTCTAACTGAATACAGGAGACACTCATATAAAGTAAACCTCCTATAATGTAAATTTCTCTTAACGTAAATAATTGTTGTAAAGATTTTGCTTCATACTACGTGAAAAATTACATAAAACGTAAAATATGAAGTCGGTGTAAATTCTCAAAGTCGATTTGAATAATGAGAATCTCATGGTTCGCCTTAAAAATATCGCTTTCTCTCTTGCTTCACTAAGGAGAGAAAACAACGTATAGGGTCGTCTCTATGCATATATACGAGTACTGTAGCAGTTTAGTTCGCCATGAGATATCGTCAGGTGTGTAGACAAAGCACGGAGAATAAATAACTAGTCGTGCAATTATTCAGAAATGCTCCAAGGCGATTGATTGATGTAAAGGTTAGTGTGTTGGAATATCAAGCCGAATTTAACGAGGTGTAGTCTTGTCGAAAACTATATTTTATCCTAACTTTGAACCCTGGTGACCGGTAGACACATGGTCAGACAGACATCTCTCTTTTACGTTTCATAAAGAGACATTTTTGTTTTACTTTATTCTAGACAGAAAATATTTTAGGTTTTTCTTTGCAGAATAGATCTTGATTTCTAAAAAAAATAAAAAGATAGATGTAAATTGACATTAATGTTGTGCGTTCCTCTTAACTTATTGTAAAATAACCGCAGTCATGTACCATAAACTGAGTGAAAGTGAAAAAAGGAGACAACTTGTTGATACAAATCAATAATACTACAGTTACTGTACAGTCATTTGATTTAAAAGTTAAATCTAGTTTTTTTTCTTTTGGATTTTTTAGAAGGACTGAAGATGCAGGTTTGGGCAGATCTTTCAACTGATTCGGCAATTTACATTAATTTTACTGTTCGTATAACGTAACATCCCAATAACATAGACATTCCCAGAACGGATTATATACATTATAGGTGTCTACTGTACATCTATCAAGAACTCGAGCATTAGACAATGTGACAGGCAAAAAATGCAATGCCATTTTTGATCACTCCTATATTGACTGTTCCAAACAGGTACATGAACAAACAACTAACCAGACTGTAGTCTGGAGTCCTGGCTAACACTCAAACTATATTATGGGCGACACAGGTTAGAGCATGCTGAATAGCCTGTACTGGATTGGTGCTCCCTTGATATAAGCAACTGAGCAGTAAAAACTACTTTTCACCCTTATTATCAACTGATGCATGAGAACATGTCATGTCTGTCATTCACAATGCACACTTACTGATCAATTCCCTACATAACTCATATCCTATACTACAAAAATGCAACTAAGTACTATCTAATTTTGTTTGACTCTTCAAACCATAACTGTCACGTACAACTTTTATCGCATTTACTAGGTAAATCAGACACGCTGATTCCGATTTTGTACTCAAAATAAAGATTAGTCCAATAACTTTCAGAGTAATGAAGGCTTTTTTACAGCGTTTTAATATCGGTCTCGAAAACAACACGATCGGCACAACAAACTCCGCCCATAAATACGTGACGTAACCTAGCTTTTTAGGAACAGAATTTACGTAGGGATGTTTAGACCGATTTAGAATAATAGAGATGGGTGTTGTCAAATCCATTAATATCTAAATTCAGCCTTAAAAATAATCTCAGTCTTTTCTGAAAAGTAGATAAGCTATTCACATTGCATATTTAAAAAAGCGCGATAACAACGCTAGCTTGTGCTAAAGCCGCGCTTTTTGAGTTCCTTTTTCTCGGCGTTCAGCCTATTTAAACATCATGTAACAAGCTACGAGCAATTTTAAATAGTTTATGTACCTTTCAAAAACGACTGAGATTATTTTACAGACTGGATTTAGATAATAATGGGTTTTAAGACACCCATCTCTATTATTCTAAATCGGACTAAACATTCTTAACTTCCGTTCCTGAAAAAGCTAGGTTTCGTCACATATTTATGGGTGGCGCTTGTAATGCCAATTGTGTTGTTTTCGAAACGGATATTGAAAAGCTTTAAAAAAGCCTAAATGACTTTGAAGGTTAGTGGACCAATCTTTGATTTGAGTACAAAATCGGAATCAGCGTGGCTGATTTACCTAGAAAATACGATAAAAGTTGTACGTGACAGTTATGGTTTAAAGTCAGCAAGCGCAAGGCTTTCTGACATTGCGCAATTCATTTGCTTCTTGCATGGCAACCACTAACAGGAGCTAAATTATTTTATTAGTTGTGTTCTCCACAAAATTCTCTACAAGACACACCCTAGTTAAAAAATCTTATATCGGTAAATTGATGGTTTTATCATTTTCCCAAAATTGGCAATCAGACACAAAGCCTAAATTTCCAGAGCCAAGTGACCGATTTAATTTTTGTTATTGCTATGGAATGAGTAACACAATCGACGTGAATTTTGTTATGTAAAATCTCAAAGAGTTTCTGATTCTGCAGTAACCAATCGAAAGCGTTTTAGCAAAGTTTTTGTCCAGCCGATCTGACTGGTAAGTTACCCTTTCCCAAGCTTTTGGTTTCCAAAGTTTTTCAGTAAGTATTATGTCTACAAACAATTTCTTTTAAATAGCCTAGAAATAGCCCAAGTCAACACTTATTTTGTACAAATTCACAAAGAACTTTTCCACTCCAAGCTTTAAAGAATACAAAAGAGCAATGATCACACAACTTCTAAAATCCTACTCATAACTCCTCATGGTGCTTGATGGAAACACGTTCTCTGTAGAACATAACAATAAAGCTATTACTGTATTATGACAAGGTTTCAGTGCTCATTTATGATGTACATGACTAACACGAGAGATCACAAAACATGCGTAACATTATAGTTTTGATCTTATAGTCAATAATCTTCTGCATTTTAGGGTTGATTTAGAAATTGTTTCTCTAAACTATTTTTTCTCCATTATTATAGAATGGATGAATTTAGTAAAGCTAGCTTAAAGCTAGCTATTTTGTATATCGCTAAAAAGAAGATTTTGTGCTGAATAAGATGCAATTTTTAGTTTAAAGAAATACCATTTACTTAAAATTATGAAAGGATATATATAACCGTGTAGACTTTTGATGTTGCTTTGAAAATTAATTCTAACTTCAAAAAGTTAAATTATCATGATGATTGAATTATGCATTTATTATTTTAAACATTTGTCAAAAGCTGCCTGTGGGTTTGTTTAAAGAAAATTGAGAGCAAATGACTGTTGCTAACGATAGACGACTTAGACGCAATGACTCGGTATGTTGGATAGATGATTGACGAACTGCAACAATAGCATTTTCAAGTGAGATATTTATTGTTGTTACATGAGCTACTCAAATGTGCCTCCGACACTATATCTCAGGCAATTCACCAAATTAGTGAATTACCAAAGTTGTCAATACAATTAGTAGTAAAACTATTCATTCTGTAAATGTCGCAATTTAGGTAGGTAAGCTTTAAACTGAGTTCTGTACAAAGTATATTATATACTCTTGTATAAAGTGTTTGGCATTTTGCTATTTTTAGTTTATTACACACTGTTGAACAAACAAATCTCTCCGATTAAAATGCTTATCACTTTGAGCACAGTCTGACTTTAAAATTTGGGTTTGACTTTTATTAGATAAACGAGCATGTTTGCGCCAAGTTAATCAATTCATCATTTCAACTTTCGGTATTACTCTGCGCTTCATAGAAACTTAGGTATTTGACTTTCAAATTGATTGAGATCTTTAACATCCCGTGCACAGTGTGATAGTGAGGTGCACAATGTGATAGTGAGGAGCACAGTGTGATAGTGAGGTGCACAGTGTGATAGTGAGGAGTATGCTGAGTGCTGAATAAGTATTCAAAAAAGGAGCTTAAGTTAATGGGTAGGCGAGTGACTCTTGAGTTTATGGGTAGACGAGTGAATCTGGAGTTTATGGATAGACGAGTGACTCTTGAGTTTATGGGTAGACGAGTGAATCTGGAGTTTATGGGTAGACGAGTGACTCTTGAGTTTATGGATAGACGAGTGACTCTTGAGTTTATGGGTAGACGAGTGACTCTTGAGTTTATGGGTAGACGAGTGACTCTTGAGTTTATGGATAGACGAGTGACTCTTGAGTTTATGGGTAGACGAGTGACTCTGGAGTTTATGGGTAGATGAGTGAATCTTGAGTTTATGGGTAGACGAGTGACTCTTGAGTTTATGGGTAGACGAGTGACTCTTGAGTTTATGGGTAGACGAGTGACTCTTGAGTTTATGGGTAGACGAGTGACTCTTGAGTTTATGGATAGACGAGTGACTCTTGAGTTTATGGGTAGACGAGTGACTCTTGAGTTTATGGGTAGACGAGTGACTCTTGAGTTTATGGATAGACGAGTGACTCTTGAGTTTATGGGTAGACGAGTGACTCTTGAGTTTATGGATAGACGAGTGAATTTTGAGTTTATAGGTAGGCGATTAAATCTTGAGGTTAGAGAAAATTCTTCTAAGGATAAATCTTTGTATTTTTTGTGTGGTTACATGCATCAAAAGACTAAGTACATATACTTTTACTTATAGCTATAACACTACACTGAGTCCACATACAGACCTGTATTTAAGAGCCATAACTCTACAGTGAATCCACACATGACTTGCGCTTATAGTCTTAACACTACAGTGAGTCCACCTACAGACTTACACCTATAGCCATAGCACTACAGTGAGTTTCCCAAAAGATCTGAATAGTTTTACAGAGCACTCCTCCATATCCATCAACATTTGAGAATATATGGAGTCGAGGGACTCACCGGCTTTTCCCCTGCCATGTCCTTCAGATAGATCGTTTGTGATCTGCTTACGGATGAAGTTCTGTGATATTCCAAAAGTTCATTGATTGAGTTGAACTTGACAATCCACAAGAAGTATCTTCCTCCTCCATCGCGTAATATTTTGAAGTGCTGAACACCCTCAGCCCACCTGCACCAATATAAAAAGGTCAGCTAACAGCTTACCAGTGCCTTTACATTTTACTGCGGTAGTGATACTAATCTAAGTTTGAGCTCGAGACCAAGTCCGACAGGTATTTGTTAGCTCTCTTATGTTGTAAGGTTGAGACAAAGTAAGGATTTGCTTGGCAGGTTCATTGAGGACGAAGCATCAAATACCAAAGGATCTGAGTCCTTGTTGGTTACTATAGAATAATTGTTAAAACAGTTGAAGTGTCACAACCACAGTTCTATGTATTCAAGATAAAGACTACTCTGTTCCTGTGCCTGCACTGTCTACCCTTGTTCCAGAATGTCTCTGGTCTACACTTGCTAAGTTTGTTAGATGAAATTCAAACGACTCTTACCACAAGTCAATTACTGATGTCATAATATACACTTATAAGTACCTACTGTAGAGTTGAATGATGCCGACCCTAATGATGAAACTGTGAATTACTCAAGAGGAGTAGGTATAAGTCCCTGAAAGTAGACTTTATGAAGCACTGGGAAGAACCAGTATGGACGAGGTATCTACCTAGATAGACTTAAACTGAAAATGGGCAAGCTTTTACCAAACAAATAAATTCGGTAAGATTGGCTGATGGGATAACTAGCCGATTATATACATGTATAACAGTATGGATAGCTTTGGTCATAACATAAAATGTACCATAAGCATAAAAACTGTGTCAAACATGACTATGGACCCTCACCAGCTTATATTCTCAGTATACATTGTCTTATCACAAAACTAGCAATGCTGTATTTGAATGTTTCTGGCAAGTGAGGGCTATAAGCTCACATGCAATCACTTGCCATAATGCTGAAAATGGCTGATGGCTGCTAGGTACCTTTTTAGAAGACAGTTGACACTAGCCTGTCTTGACAACCTGTTGTTTTTGCGGAGTTGTCCCTCGGTGACTGGAACAAGACAACAGAATGTCGCAAGACGCACTACACCTGATGCATAAGCTGCATTGAAAGGGAGTTGTTCTCTTCCGTCTACGCGGCTTGGCTGCGATATTATGTCAGTCACTCCATTGGTAATCATAACGGATTTGGCCCGAAAATTTATGTAGAAAAAAATAGGATAAAAACATTTAACCAGAGAGTAGTCTCTGCGGTAAACTTTAGTAGAACTTAAGAACTTAGGCAACAACAGCAACTAAACATGTTATTTGTGCGCTCGGTCAGTTTTATTTGTATTTTTGTATCAGTCAGTTTTATTTGTATTTTGTATCAGTCAGTTTTATTTGTTCTCATTGATTTTATTTTTAATTTAATCTATTCTTAAGTTCTACTAAAATTTACCGTAGAGACAGGTCTCTGGTTAAGCGTTCTTATCTTATTTTTTTCTACCTAGATTTTTGCGCGAAATCCGTTATGATTACCAATGGAGTGACGGACATAACATCGCAGCCAAGCCGCATAGATGAAAGAGAACAACTCCCTTTGAGTGCAGCTGATGCATCAGGTGCAGTGCGTTTGTGACAGGCTGTTGTTTTGCTCGCCCCGCTCGCCGGGGGACAACTCCGCAAAAACAACAGTTTGTCAAGACAGGCTAAGTTGACACCATCTCGGAGCAAATGAAGACTAGGCTGAATAAAAGTAGCATTTATGTAAGGCGCCATGTATCTATTATACATATACTAGCTATAGATGAACGCATTTAGGCTATACAGTTTGTATCTCAACTTTTAGTGTGATTTCCAAAACTCTAATGTCATTGGGCAATATCACAAATATAGATATACGAGCTAGGCACATTGAGATACATAGTGGAATCTCTACTTACAAAATTAATGTATTCTGGAAACCGTTTTGTAAGTAGAAATTTCCTAAGCAAAAACACATTTTACCACGTAGATGCCCTAATCCGTTCCAAGCCTCCACAAATATATATAGATATATATATTGTGGAGGCTCCAAATATATATATATACATTTGTAAATAGGATCTACAAATAGATTTATTTACATCGACTCGAACTGCAAAACTGCCATCATACAGAAAACACAGAGATTGAATTGCTGGAACCTAAATTTGTCTTACTTTGTATGTGATGTATGATAACTCCAAATTATACAACAAATGGAAACAAAATACTCGTTGTTTACTAACTTTTGCTAGTAAATGAAACAAAATGAGACGCATTATACATCGTACATTATACATCGTACTCACGGCAAAAATATGTGCCAAGATATAAAACAAATGAGACAAACCATCTACAAACATCTTTCGTAAGGAGAAAAACATTTCTTCCAATAGACATTTCGTAACTTGGCAATTTTGTCTGTAGTCTTTAGCAAGTGGAGGTTCCACTGCATTTTCTTGCAGAACAAAATCATGCTTGTCTTTACTGGAATTATCCCATCTTCAATCTATTGTACTGATACATGGATTTAACCAAAATCTCTATCAATGTAATTGATTTTCTGAATAGTTTATTGTGATGCTTCCTTAATCTGAACAGCAAAGCAAAACATCAATAGGTTTTTCGAGTTTGATGAGTTGATCATTTCATCTTAAAAGAACAGCGATAAACCAAATTTATACCTCGCCCTGTAAGAATTCTAGAAGGAAAACGTGTGTATTTTAATCGGTCTTCACCCAAAATAGGAGATTAACTGAAGTAACAGGTGAGTAGCTGCGGAGTCCTCTTCGTATGTCCTATGCCCTATGTACCAAGTTGTTTGCAGCTACTCCGAACTGGAGAATGAAAAGACTGCTGTAGATTTTAGAGACAGACACTAGACTTGTCTCCTTGTTTAGAAAATGATAACAGCTGTAATGTATTACAACTTGGGAATCCCATAGTTCTCACATTCATTAGAACAGTTGTGATGACAAATGAAATATTACAGGAGAAATAGAGCATTTGAAACATTTCTGGATCTTTGATGCAAACCTTCTTAGGAAAAAGTGGTATGAAAACCCTTGGATTGACAGAGCAAACTTTGTGGGTACTCTTTACAATACGGGAACGCTTGTTAGTAAAAAATACGATTTAATAACAAGCTGCAACTGCTCAACTGCTAAGTAGTAAGTATTATTTTCTAGATACTATGCCCAGCAATGCTTTTGTCATTTTTACCTTGAAAAGGTTAAAATTAATAGCCCACATTTCAACAACACGGCACAACGTTTGTTCATACGAGGAGATTTAAAAATTTGTGGTTACCTCCTAAGAAAATTGCCATGACAATTGGTATATATAGTTGATGAATATATATAGTCAAGTGGGGTAAGTGCACCATTGGGGCAAGTGCACCAGCTGTTGATATTTTATCAGCCAATCCCTGCATAGCTGTCTATGAGTTGCAGGACTATTACCCATGATCCTCCACAGGAAGCTATAGTCCCTGCATTCTGGATTTCAAATTTTTTGTGAAGTGAGCAACAAAAACGTAAATGCGCTATTTAAGTAGTTGGCTTTAAATTTAGAGCTGTTCACTGATAATTTTATAACTTTCATTTTAGTGGATATTTGTTTTGGCTATCTATTGAGTGCAACTGGTGTCTGTCCATAGAATACTTTTTTTCTTGTTTTAATCCAAACAAATAATTTTGTATTATTTTAACTGGGGTGGTGCACTTGCCCCTGATAATTTTAAAGACAGGGGCAAGTGCACCTATGTGGTACACATTAACATTAACCTATGTGCACCTTAATATATAACAAGGGCAGGGCAAGTGCACCACCCAGCAAACATGTAGTTCTCCATCAACAGAGACGGTTCAATCTCATTTTAAGTTCTCCAATCTCTATAGTCTTTTTTGTTATACTTTTGAGTTAGTCTATGTCAAATTTGTGGTTCACTTGAGTAAAACTGGTCACTGGAATTGCAATGGTATAGAATTGCTAATTTTTAAAATTTTAATGTTCAATACGATCAATATTTTAGTGGTGCGGTACAAGCTCAAAAAAACTTTTTTTTTCATCTCTATTGAATTTTATATAATTTCAATATCAGCAATTTGGTGCATTTGCCTCTGTTTATCAACCAATGCATAACGATGGCAAAGAAGGCTAGGTGGTGCGCTTACCCCTGTATATGGGGTAAATGCACCACCTAAACACACATTTTTAGCGCTTCATATAAAGCAATGATATTTAATAAACAGTCTTTTAGTGCTGATATTCTTGCTCAGAACATTCTGGAGTTTCACAATGACAAATATTAGACTCAAATATTTAGTTAAAGCAAAGCAGTAAGACTGCGAAATTGAATTACCCTTTTTCGATGGTGTACTTACCCCACTTGACCCTAGTTGACATATATATAGATTTGTAAATAGATTTACAAATAGATTTATATATAGATTTATAACACGTCACGATGTGGGATTTGTTGTTGCCCTTAATGCTAGCCAGTAGAAGCCATTACAAAATAATGATAGTAATAGCAGATTTACTCTCAGTGTATCAATTTACTTGTACTTACAATCAACATAATAAAATATGATGACTTCAACATGGTCAAACATTATTAGTAACAAATGAAAAATATATAAAACTGAGACATCTGTTATCATGCTGTCGACATCAGCAGCTGTCGCAGTAACCAATTTAAAATGGTTTCTAACACACTTTAATACATGCTAGCTGCTTTGTTCCTGTCCTTTTGTGGCCATTTATGCCTTGCAGCAATGTGCTAGTTATCTTCAAGTATTAAGGTTTAAGTTTCAAAGGTTTGCCCTTCTTACTAAATCAACAATTCATCATACCCAACTTATAGAGCCGCCACGTTTAACAATTTTTGTATTGGCAAACGGCGCTTGAGTGTGACCCATAATAGAAAGATTAGGAAAACGTAGCATACTATCGCGCTTTCAAGGGACTGACATCAGTGTTTTACAACCTACATAATAAATAATTTTGTCATATTTTAATTTTTACTATAATGAAAGCCATGTCCATCCGCCTGAAGCAACGCTAAGAGTGTTGGGAAAAAAACTTTGCCCTACATGGAATTGATCTCGGACCCTCCGTTTTATAGTTCGATGCGCTAACAACTCCACCACTCGGCCGCCTGACCACATCACGAATTAATTATGGATACAGTGATTACTCATTACAATTTCTCATGATGCAAGGGGCTATCAAGCATACTAGTTTACGTCAAAACCTGCTGCCTATGCCATACTTCATAATAGCGAAGAATTGAAAACAATCGGCCATTTTTTCAAAAACAAAAGACTGTATGTGTTGTCGAAGTAGTGAAAAGTTTGATAACACAAAACAAGAATTGAACAATAATACTAAACTTACTTTGGAGTTGTTGCATTAAAGAGATAATATTGCTTGTAATGGTAAAAAGCGATGGTCAATATACTTCAACTCTTTACAAATATACTCTGGAAAAATTAGGTGTGATAACAATCTACCCATGACCATTTTTGATTGTAGAATTCCTTTTAAGAATTGTTTAGCTACCTTGAAAAAATTTTTACGAAATTTTTAAAGAAAACAAAACGATGCGTTACAAACTCCCAGAAGGTTTTATATACTTGAGTAGATGATTAACTACATGAATATAATGATAATACTCAGCTTGCCAGTGAACAGATGTACCCAATGATTGTAAATTGTTTTACGATAAAATAACTTCCGATTAAAATAAAGTTGTCCGTTTTATATTAAGCTTAAAAATGAGTCTTTGCTGTCATGGAGCCTTCTTTAACCCTTTCACTGCCAACCATGTACAAATTCGGCTATCGGCCTAGTGCCAGCCATTTTACCAAAAGGTGCCGATATTGCTTCATGACATGAATACAGTATTTTTTCAATTTCATCCTCTATCTAGAACATTTTTGTAACATATTTTATTTTGCCAATATGTTAACCAACATTGCTATGCAAAAATTCAATGGATCTATACTTTGTGCGATGATAAAGCTATGTGAAGCTACGATCGATGCGAAGCTAAAACAATCCTCCACAATGTTGCTTACTCTTACAAAACTATTACTTTCACCACTATCAGAGACAGTGCTGCTACTTTAATTATCTGTATAATCACGAAAATCTGAATCTGAATTAGCTATAATGCCATCAACATAACTAATTACCTGTTTTCTGACTCGCGCGGTACTTAATGAACTTACACAAAAAATGTTCGGTTTTAGATTAGAAACTCTCAAACAAAAGTTTAAAATTGCTTCGTTGTGTTAGGCTAATGTTATAGAGAAATCTTTGGACAACACTATCAATTTCATAAAAGTCTTAAAGACCGTGGGTTATGTTGTCAACGAATAATAAAATTAAGTTACAACTCAGTCGAACGTCTATGGCAGTCGAACGTAGAAGACGCATAAATGCGTCTTTGGCAGCGAAAGGCACCCTTTCGAGACAAATCGTGCCAATATCGAGTTGTGCGTCTGTGGCCTCTGAATGAATTCTGACGCATTCTGATGGGGCTGGATGTAGCTAGACATTGGAAGCCAAGAAGGTGAAGTGAGTGAACGAGAAAACAAGAGTGCAATTGGTACCGGAAGCCAAGAGTCACCGATGCCAAGTAAATTTATTCAAATGCTTTTATTTAGGTTTCTGCAAGTATTAAATACATTGTTTATGTCACTTGTTTTTATATATTAATTTTTAACAATTGATAGATTCATTCGACAAATTGGCGGATTTGTAGCAATATCTAACTTGGGTTGCAATGAATAGAGGCGCATGACTAAACTCCTAAAGCCAGTTTTTGCTGCAAACTGTAGTAAAAATGCGAATAAGTCCTATGACCTTTTATAGAACATTGTTAAATGTATTGATATATCTAAAAATGCATTCAAACATAGCAAATTGAAAAAGGCTCCTAATTGCAACCTAGATTCTAAGATCCTCCAATGTTAATTGGAAGCAATATATATCAATTTGTAGAGGATTTTCTCGGCTTTCGAAGGAATACTTTTTCAAGCCTGGTTCACATATCGGCTGCGAGACTCTGGTGGTAATCTCGCACAGCAAAACACCTGCGACGCTAAGCTTGGTGGCTTACGTTCACATAAACTGCGTAGCTGATATTCACATGAAAATGGCCGCTCGCAATGCTGCCTCGAAAGTGCTGACCTTCACCTGTGCAGTGCATTTTGTAAATGTTTTGCCTGCGGCTCTATGCGAAAGTTAAACAGCGCTGAACTCTTACGTCGATCGCCGGCAACTATCGGCGGTACTCGGCATGTAGGTTCCATTTCAAAGCCGATAGTTTCGGGATACAGCAACCGGAGCTTGCGGCGTATATGGGAACCAAGCTTTAATGGTCTATTACAAAATGCGCTGTAACGTAGCATTTGCAGCACTTACTGTTCGTGTGCGCTCAGTCAGGAAAGAGTTGTCAGTGACAAGAATTATGTTACTCAATTATCTCACTTCCTATCGTAGCCCATTAATAGTGATGGCAAATCTTGTCAGAGCTTTGAGAAAAATAGTCTGACATTTGAATTCAAGTTGTCTCACCTTGCACCCATTAACTCTTGTGGAGCAATGGCTCCCAAGCTGACAGTCATTCATATCCAATAGCACCATGGCAAACATAGCTACACGAAAAATTATATTTTCCAAACATATAAAGGTGGATGTGGGCAACAGGATTCACATTTTGTATTGTAATAAAACTTTTATAAAAAACGAATGTCAAATCTAATTTTCCAGAGAGCGCTGGCGATACGAAGATAAAAACTGGACAGTGCTTCCTTAGTAAGCGTTGCCCACAAATTCCTAAATCAACCCTCGCTGTTATTTGAACAGGCAGTGATAAGGAATACAGCTCACTCTTGGGCGTGCATTCCATAACTAAACACAGTGCCACTAAGACAGCGTTGCAGGCCTAGGAGTATAACAGTACTGCCTCAAGTAGAGTAAGACAAAAAATTGCTCGACTCACTTGACTGAGAGTGAAAAGTCCCCAGGCGTACTTTCACTTAGTCGAACTATAAACGCTCCATCAGGTTGAATGTAGGATCCAGATGAAGATTTCTTTAGGAGTAATAGTTCACAGTTGGCTCTCTTAATTTTCCCATGATACCACCTGCAAGATACATATCTGTTGTTAGCTGACACCCGTCTAGTCGCTACTGGTTGATCACTGGTCACGAAAAGTATTGAATTCCTGACATTACTGAGGGTCACGCGCAGTGTGACTCAAATTTGTGAGGCATAACAGATGTAATTCCAAGCTCCAGTCATCGTAACACAAAGTTGTTTACACCCAAGGAAAGTGGCCAAATCAAATGACGAATGGGCAAGCTTGAAATATCCCATCGTCATAGAACTTCCTTGAGCGTGAAAGATTGAGGAAAAGACAAATACGGTCTGAAAAGGTTGAAGGCAGGGGGTTCGCTCATCACACAACTGTAGTGAAGCCTTCACTCAAGATGATAAAAGCTACTTGTGTAGTAAACACCTCTGATAAACAACATTGACTGCTATATAGCAATGAGCATGCGTTAACAAAAAGCCTAGTGTAGTCTCCTGTACAGAACGGATATGGCATAATGACGGGTCTGGCTGATTGCAAGGCTATCCAGTCGAGAAAAAAAACAAGTAAAGAAGATAGGAATGTAGAAAACTGCGTGAACACTATGGAAAGTGTTAGTTCTGTGCCCTGACATTAATCACCCATTACACACTAACAGCGCTTTATCTTTGTTTCCTCATAGTTAGCTTGTCGGCAGCTTCTTTATCAGCAATACTTTAGATATCAGTGCTTGTTCCAACACTGGTCACCGATATTTGTCACCGATATTTACTGACGTTAATTGTGTGATGGTGATATTTGGTCTCTGAGGAATAAGAACATAAATGAGACTCGTTGAGAGTTGACACCCATCTGATTACAACGAACAGCAAAGTACAACATACACCTGATAGCATTTAGCTAGGATATAGAACCATTCTATTTTAACCAAGGAGTTTAATCAGTGGCTGGGACCAGTTGATAGTAGTAGACAGCAGGCAAAAAATCTACTAGATCAGCAGTATTGGCCTGTTTTATGAATCTGACCACAGCGGCATGCTGTCAAATCTATTAGTTCACTACATTCTTAATCGAGTACATGAAACAATACATAAACCGATTTACATCAGTGTCATCGATTAACATCAGTGTCATCGATCAACCATAGTAGCTCTAATCCTTTGAATCAGCATAGCCTAGTAATACTAGGTAGTAGCTTGAAGAGAATGGGGTGTTTAATGATGGGCCTTGCTAAAATATTATTGACGCGAATCACAGCATTCGCGGTGAACTTCTATAAACGCTAAGCTGATTTACAGTTTTGAAAAACGTCAAGAGACCAGTTCCATACAAGATTTTCAAAATGAACTATTCATTAGAGAACCCCTGTGCACGGGTTTATTTACACCGACAAAATCTGCCTTTTTGCATAGTCAATGCAATGGTGACGTGTCGTTTGAAACTAACCTGTTTTTTCTATGTTGGTAGATATGAAACATGCGCATCTGAGATTGACTGACACAGTTAATTTTGATGAACATAATACTGATTCTATTTTATTCATTTCCAATGCAAATTAGCTTCATCTAAGATTGGCTTTTAAACCATGATGACGAAAAAGCTTCACACAAACATCTATTTATTTACAGCAGGTGCTGCTACAATGTAAACAATCCGTTCTAGGAACGTTTATATTATAAGGATTTTATGTTATAATAACAGTAAAATACATGTAAATTGCCAAATATGTTCCAAAATCTTTTCAAACTCACCACTTTGGCCATACAAAAAGGAAAAACTTAACTTTTTTTAATTTGTGTGCTGTACCGTCTCTGCAGTATTATTGGTTTGCATCAGTGCTGGGCACGGGTAATAAAACTCGTTGAACTCACGGGTTTATCTTCTCTCGAGTCTCAGGTAATAGAAATTTTTAGCATTTCAATCTTGCGGGTTTAGGTTTTGACTTGCGAATTCGGGTTTTGGTACACGAATCTATCGCCGCGTAAAGTGGACAAAAACTCAGACTTGGGCCCTGCGCTCTAAGCACTGTTTTACAGTCTGCCTGTTAACAGTGCGAATATGGATATTGGTCGATAAAAATAGTAAAAAATAATAAATAAATTGAATAGAATTATAATTGCATTGTAAATTTTAAGATTTCACTGATGTTTGTAAATTTTAGACATAAAACCCGTATCAACAAACTGGATACCCGAAAACCTGTTGGCCAAGAAGTACTTGTGCCAAGCATACTTGGATGTCTTATTGTACTTAAATATCTTATTGTATTTGAATGTCTTATTGTACTTGGATGTCTCATTGTACTTAAATGTCTTATTGTACTTGGATGTCTTATTGTACTTGGATGTCTTATTGTACTTGGATATCTTATTGTACTTAAATGTCTCACTGTACTTAGATGTCTTATTGTACTTAGATGTCTTATTGTACTTGGATGTGTTATTGTACTTAGATGTCTTATTGTACTTAGATGTCTTATTGTACTTGGATGTCTTATTGTACTTGGCTGTCTCATTGTACCTAAATGTCTCATTGTACTTAGATGTCTTATTGTACTTATATGTCTTATTGTACTTAGATGTCTTATTGTACTTAGATGTCTTATTGTACTTAGATGTCTTATTGTACTTGGATGTCTTATTGTACTTGGATGTCTTATTGTACTTAAATGTCTTATTGTACTTGGATGTCTGATTGTACTTGGATATCTTATTGTACTTGGATGTCTTATTGTACTTGGATGTCTTATTGTACTTGGATATCTTATTGTACTTAAATGTCTTACTGTACTTAGATGTCTTATTGTACTTGGATGTGTTATTGTACTTAGATGTCTTATTGTACTTAGATGTCTTATTGTACTTGGATGTCTTATTGTACTTGGCTGTCTCATTGTACCTAAATGTCTCATTGTACTTAGATGTCTTATTGTACTTATATGTCTTATTGTACTTAGATGTCTTATTGTACTTAGATGTCTTATTGTACTTGAATGTTTTCTTCATTAATTGTAGTGATTTTTCTTGAAGTAACATATAGCAATGCAAATAGCTGTGCAACGTTGTTACTATCACAAATTGTTGATGATCATGTTAGATAATAAATTGTCGATGATCATGTTAGATAATAAATATGAGGCCGATACTTCAATAACGTGATATTCCTGGAAAATCCAACAAGAATGTCATAGCCTGTACATAACTGAGACCAATTCTCAAAGGTCAATCCATTTGACAATGCAATGCATATTTAGTAGCATCAGTGTACGTGTAAGTAGCCACAACAAATCAATGCTACGCATTGACTATGCATTTCGTTCAAGTTCAATTGAAAAAGCTGAAATTTTTAACCAAAGCTGAGCACTATCAATGTTTCACGGTGGTTAAACGGTAAATCAGGTAAGGGCACACTGTTGAACATACAAAATGGGTGAACGACGAGTGGCACGTCTTTGTCGCTGAGCGCAAAGAAAGTTTTTTTCATAATCACCATCAAAAGACTAGATGTTCCACAACCAAATGAAATAGTGAAAATAACGAGGGTATGTTATCGCAATAGAAAAGAAGTTGAGGCATATAGATGCTACAATGTATACCCTTCAAAGCAAGAACAGCTTTATGACATGAATATCATTCTCTCGAAATTTTATAATGCCCAAAGCCATGCAAGATTTCGCTAATTAGAGGCCAGCTGGAGAACTGATGTACTAGCATTTTTAGAGCTGGATATGAGCTCATTTAACATTTCAATATGGGTTTTGAACCAGCTGGAACCAATGTGTAGGGTTTTTTGACAAGTTAATTGCAAACTGTCAGAATACATTTCACAGGTTTAGGTACAATCTATAAAAACAACACAGCGCATAAATGCAAACTATGAAAACACTAGAGATTACATATGTAAAACTATTATATAAATACATAATGTAATCTAGATTTATTAATATTATATGAATACTAATATTAATAAATCTAATATCTAATAAATCTAATATTGTAAAATACGACAATATTTACAATATTTTAGGCTTGTTTTAAATGATTAAAGATTTGTAATTATTAAAAAATATAGCAGTACACTTTTAATTGTCTCAAGAATTAATGGCGTTTCAAATCAAATTAATTTTTATTTTCAAAATATTGCACTGTACTTTTCGTTTAACTTACGAACATGTGCATATAAAGCACAGCTGCCAAGTCATAGCACCTTTATCGTGTGTTATACCCAAGTAGTGGAATGCTCTTACACCAGATGTGGAATTTTAATCTGTGGTGAAAGAAATATGACATTTGAGGCGTAAGATAGGATACTTACGGATTGGGCTTCATTTTTATATAATTTGCTGGAATGAAACCCTCTCTACCTTCCTTTTCTGCCTTGTACCAGTTCCTATCCTCTTCCATGTCCAAAACCTGAAAATGGCAACTCATGTGAGTAACATAACCTGACCCTGCGATGGTACCACTAGCTATTTGTGGGTGCGTGATTCCTTGTTCCTTCGGATCAGTGGTCTCTCTCTCATCAATCAGCATATTTTCAACACTCAAGGTAGTTGTTTAAATATTTTAATTTAAAGATTCTCAAGATACAGCAGATATCGGAAGCACCAAAATAATGTAAATTACTCCATTGCTGAGATCTCACATCATAACACAGTCAGCAAATCCTCTAATCACAACATAGTTTTAGCCTTGTAAATATTTAAACAAAAAGACTAGCGCTGTACAAGCTCTGTGCAGCAATTGCAACACTGGCAAATTTTGGCCATGCATCTTGGTACAACAATAGAACTAATAGGCTTCAAGCAGACCAAGTTGCCACTGTCTCTAAACTCCCTGCCTGAATTGAAGATATGGCAAGATACTTAGTGTGTGCAGTGTAAATGCTGCCGTGCTTCCTCGGATTCACAGCAGAGGTATATAATTAGAACATTGTTTACACAGCTAGCATACACACAAGCACTGTGAGACGAGTAGAGAAGCACCCAGTCTGCCAAACGTTTTGCCAATATCGTAACTTTCTTACTGGGTACCAGGAATGTTGGTTTGATGCTAATGTACATTAAAGTGATATGAGTGGGACCTTCAACAGCAACAAGTTGACTTGAAGAGACAACGTCTTGCGATACTTCAGTAAGGGAGACACTGATGAAGTGCATAGCCAATGGGTAGTGTAAATATTTGTTGTATCTACACACGTGTCAACACAAAATTGTGTCAGTCAGGTTGACAAATAGATTGGCCAATTTAAAATTGACCTCAGTTGTGTAAAGGTCAGGACTTCTTTGCTATTTCTGTTATTAAAACATCAAAATTTTATACTATCTAATGCGGATCAACAGTTTGACATAGCAATAACATTAATTTGAGCTGCTATATTTTTGCTAAAGGAAAAAGTACTACACATTAAACATTAAAACAAACAAGTACAAAAAATCTGCGGGTTTAGATGGAGTTGACTACTTCAGCCAATCACAGATGTGTCAGTTTTATCTCTACCAACATAGACCAGCATGTTCGTTTTGACACGGCCTATTGACAACACGGCCTATTGACAATGACAACACGGTGCTGATGCAACGGCTACTGAAATAACAGACTTCATAGCGGGTGTGTAGTCCGGTCGTTAAACTGCCACAAGTCCCAAACCTTTTTTTACCCTTCTCAACTCTAAAGCCGGAGGCCTTCAGACCTTGCGTAGTTCATTTGCTTGTTGCATGGCAACCACTAACAAGAGCGAAATAATATTTTTGTACTCTCCACAAAATACACCCTATTCCAAATCTTATATATAGGCAAATTAAGAGATGCTATTATTTTTTTCAAAATTGGCAATAAAAAATGAAGCCTAAATTGTCAAAGCCAAGTATCCGGTTTAATTCTTCTTATTGCTATGAAACAAGTAACGCAATCGATGTGAATTTTCTTATGCGAAATCTCCAGGAGTTTCTGATTTTACTGAAACCAATCCAAAACGTTTTAGTAAAGGTTTTGATCAACTGATCTGACTGGTAAGTTACTATTACCCAACTACTGTTTGTTACACGCGCTTTTGGTTTCGCAAGTTTCTCAGTAAGTATTATGTCTAAAAACAAACTTTTTTAAATAGCCTAGAAATAGCCCGAGTCAACACTTTTATTTTGTATCAACTCATAAAGAAATTCTCTACTCCAAGCTTCAAATACAAAAGAGCATTAATAACACAACTTCTACAATCCTATTCATAACTCCTTGTGGTGCTTGATGGAAACACATTCTCTCTAGTGCAAAATAATAAGCTACTATGATGACAAGGTTTCAGTGCTCACTATGATGAACATGGCTACATGAGAGTTCACATTACATGTGTACCATTATGTTTTGTTTCTATAGCCAATAATCTCCTGTATTTTAAGGGTGATTTAGAAACTGTTTCTCTAAAAAATTTCTCATTATTATAGAATGGAAGAATTTAAGCTATTATATATTATTAAAAAGGAGATATTGCACTGAATAAAATTCAATTTTTAGTTTAAGGAAATACCGATTACATCTCAAGATTTCGAAAGATTATATATAGCCATGTCGACTTCTGAAGTTGATTTGAAAATTAATTCCAACCTTTAAAGAGTTGAGCTTCATGTAGATAGCCTCTAAAATTGGATGCTATGCCACCTTTTTTGTTTACGCCATTGCTGCCCAATATTCACTCCACAATGAGAATATCAGTCTATTTAACAAGTTCTACAATCAACCCTACATGCTGGATTCAAATTGCTTTGGGCTCCAGATATTGTGATATTGACACTTGGGTATGATAAATGCATTTAGGTGAAGAAATATGACAAGCGCAAAGAGGTGGAATGCACATGCATGGTGAGAGGAAGTAGCAGGATGGCTCATGTCAGTACCAGTCGTTTTAAGGCTGCAAAGGACAAGTATCCTGATTTATTAAGCGTTGCTTTTCAATAATTATTCACGGAAATGGTTTAAATTTACCCTCAAACTAACAACTCACCTTTTTGAACCTAATGTATATATTCTAAAACATACTCAAGTGGCTCAAATAGCATTGTATAGAATTGCTAAAACCCTATCGGACATTCTAAAACCTTGAAAGTGTTAAGTTCAAAAGTTTTCTCAAAATAAATATTATTGGTACACTTTCCAGAGGATCACATAAGCCCCGGTTTGAAATATTTTAAAACAGGTTTGTAGGAGTCTATATATAGACGGGTTATAAATAAAATAAAATATATAAAAAATGTCGTTATATCTATATTGCATGTACATGTAATTACAAAAATCAAGAAAATGCGAAGTTGCTCTTCTGATCATTATAGAGAGAATTTCTTTCACAACTCAAAAAACTGATAACGATTCCTTAACAGGTAACAACATATAGCGCTAAAACAAATGTATCATATGCAACTATTTAAAAAAACTATACGGAAAAAAACTGAATGAATGCATTAACCATTTGAACCATGGCCATTTTTGTCAATGCGTGTCAGTAACCCTGGGCAATCTGTCTAACGATCCAAAGTTTTAAAACTTTTATTAAATATAACTAAATGTGCTCATAATACAATGATAATTGGTAAAATACTAGTAAAAAAGTTGGGCAACCCGCAGCAAATGTCATCAAACAGAAAAAAACAGTACTTCACCATTATTCGGGCTAAAACTAAAAGTTCGTACAATTTTATAAAACTCGTAAAAACATTTACAGTAGCAGCATATCCATTTAGCACTTGTTCATCATCATTTCATGACTCAAAATATAATGGAAAATTATAATTAGCATCTCAAAATTCTTTATTTGCATCAAAATCATTTATGACCAACCAACAAACGAGTCGTATCGATTTTTTCGCGATATCGTTCTAATAAAATTTGTTATTAAAACGAAGGAAGTAGGTAAAGATATTTGAAAACTGTTACAAATGGAAGTGAAATTTCTGGTCTAACATCCTGCGTAAAAATTAATTTGATTGGTTTACGCTGTTACTCAGAAATAGCTTTTGTAAACAAAGCCATGTGAAGGCCGGAAAACCGGCCGATAGAGATTCTGACACACCCTACGTAATGCCTGAAAACCGGCTGTTAGGATTCAAAGGGTTTAATAATGGATATGAGATTTCTAGCAGGGTTGGAAAAAAACCATAGTTTTTATGAACAAACCTGGTTTTTTGGTTTAAACTGGTTTTTATAATTTGACCAAGGTTTTTGCCATTTCAAGTCTAATTAATATCACTTACTATAGCTGCATGATTGAGTATTGAACATGCATATGTGAAATCATCTGTTAAAGATGGTACTATGTGAGTTGTTATGGGAAAAAAAGAAAGAAAACATGGAAATTTCAGAATGAATCTTTAATCAAACATGATTGATGAAATACAGAGCAGAAATCTTATCACATAAAGTAAATATATTACATACAGTTCCATGTATAAATAGAAATTTTAATCCAAGTGATTAGTTGTGTGGTGGTGAAGAGCAGAGCATAATGCAGATGCGTTGCTAGTGTTTGGAGCAGTGGCAGATGACTCAACTATCACCTGAATACTAGCATCACTGTCTAAATTGGTCTTTTCGGCTTGACATTTTGCTATGTAAACCTAAGGCTATCTGCGTGAGCTTGCATTATGGTAGCACATCTATTACACTTTGCCTTAAAACCTTTCTATAAATGAAATATTAGTTTGCAAACTTAAAGCTTTTGCCTAAAAGGATTTTATTGTTTTAATTTCTAATTATAAGTAATCCTTTCTCACTGGCCAGACTTGAGAAAGTATTCATTCATTATTAGAGGCGATGATTGGATTAGTATATTTAACATGGTTTTCACATTTCATCAGTAAAGGGATCATCATATCACTTGATAAAAGCAATTGAAAATGAAATTCACTAATTCATTATTGTGCTAGGATTTCATGTACATGTAGTTTCAACTTGAGCTCTGCCATCAATTTACTACTGTGTCCTAAATAAACTTCCACAGCTGATAATTACATATAATTGCATTTCTATCGCACATGATCCACTAGGAGCTTAAAATATTGTTTTTCACAAGAAAATTATGAAAAAAACCATAAAAACCCGTTTTTCGGCTAGTTTAAACCGAGCCAACCCTGATTTCTAATGTTACATTACTTTAAAGACATATGAATGAAAGTGAAGGGTCAGTGTTTGGAATTAGAATGACATAACGTACTCTAGTTAAACCAGTAAAGTTACAAATAAATTAACTCAATCACACATTATTTTTAAATTTTCTACATTTTACTATTCATCAGTATCTTCGGTTTTACTCAGGAAACTGCTGGGTCGAAAAATATTCAATATCATATTAATAATTACTCTGGAAAAAAAGTGAAACGTTTGCTAGAAAATTTGCACGAGGAGGTGATGAGAAATAGAGGTTGAACCGTATTCTCACTACAGCTATGTAGCCAACGATTCACTGAACTCACTGAAGAGCTTCATGCAGCTACCAACTACATGTAGTGAGTTGTTATTTGTGTTGTACATGGCCTTGTAGAGGTTTTTTTACAAAAAGAAAATTTTCAACATTTCAACAGATCAAATGCAAATGAACCCATTTTCAGCAATGTATATTACTATATTACTATTTGATATATAACCAGTTTTTATATAGAACTTGCTTAAATATCAAGCAAACGGCACATACTAAGTATCCTATCTTTAGTTGGAATAGAAATGCTAGTCGACATATCACTATGACGTATGAAGTCAATCTGTCCCTATAATTACTTCGCATGGTGAAATCATCATTCATCGGAGCAAATATTCCCATAAAAACACTGCTTTGTTAATTCATTTTAAAGATGACAAATAACGATGAATATTACAAATATTTACGCATAACAATAAAACAAATACATCACATAGAAACCTAAATGACAAAGACCAAACTATATGTAAAAGCTAAATTAATAACTAATGAAAGGTTTTTATTATTGCATCATTTCGGATACAGGTGATCAGATGTGTAGACTCGGCAATGCATAAGTTTAGTGGTCAAGTGAGTGATGGAAACATGAGATGTAATTTGGAGAATTTATATGGAGAGAAGATCACAAGACAAGATTTGACTGTATGTGCATATAAAAGACTGCAGCGGCGCAAGTTAATAAACTATCACATACAAAAAGGCAAATTAAAACACATGTATAAAGAGGCCATTGTAGAAACTTGGTAAAATGCTCAATTTCTTTAAAAAAAACTTTTTAGAGCAAACAAAACTGCAAACTTTTGATCCATCAGTTGACAAATGTTCATATGCACATATGAACATTTATATATAACATATTTTTGGCAGTTAAAGCTTATTTAGCTCATTTACGGCAAAAATATTATACGATGGAGTGTTTAAATTTTTCCTATGGTTTTCCCAATGCTTATCAGACCTGCAATAATCAAAATAAGTAATGTGAGTAACGATTGTCAAATTATTCACACCAAATGTGTGGCTCACAAATTTGCTATTATTGAAAAAATGATGATGCAGTGGTTTTCTCTTGAACGACTGAAACATTTAAATAAGATGGTGAATATATGAGACTAGAACACACACATTTGCTTAAAAATGATCTATGATAAGTAAAATTTTCAAGACGCTTTGCTAGAATCAGTGAACATCACAAAATACCGGTATCTACCACTTTTCATGATGAGCAAGGATTAGTTTGCAGAACATTTAGTACCTGGATTTAGATAAACATACAAGTCATGTTAGAAACATAATGTTCCATTAGTAAGATCAGTAATACAGTAGAACTCACCCGCTGTTAATCAGTCAGCTTAGAATAACTATAGTAACCACATACCTTAATTACATCATTCTTGTGAAAGCTCAACTCATCATCAGCTGTCGCGTTGAAGTCATGCTTCGAAACAGCCTCCATTCTAAAGCCTTAAATAGTGATCAGCGATAGAGGAAGGATGGAGACCACAACCGGAGATCTAAAACACATTCAGTAGACCTTAAAATAGGACTAAACAGCAAATGAGAAAAGACAAGTTGACAAACTATCTATGGAAATGTTAGACTGCGATGTCAGACCAGATGAAAAATAATCAACTGGGTTATACAAGTTGAACAAACCAAATAAAAAATATAATTATATATGTAAACATAAATGTATAGGATACAGCTGCCTCTCTCCAAGATATTGGAGAGAGGCAGCGAAGCCATCATGCAAGTTGATTACATGATATTCATGATGATCAAATGGTCTCCAAATTTATAGCATGATATACATGTCATACAAATTGTAACAAATTTCATATCTTCATGTTGCGCTTACCAAGGCACCATATGCGATTATTAAAATAAAGAGCTGTGAACATTCTTGACTTTCAGTTGCAATAGGAATAAATTTGATACTTTGGTATAAATGTTTCAGAAGAGTTTTTTGTAATGTGATGCGTGTGAGAAACCGTTGGATAACCTCAAGTGCATAATCTATCTTTAGGCCTTGCGCGAAAGGCATTTTGCATATTTCTCTATAGGAAGATTTTTTGTGCTTCAATTATCTGCTGTCACAGCAGGTATTCATGACCATGACCTCATGAGCAATAGTATAATATTATTTGCTTCATTGTATATAGTAATAAGTTTTTGATAGGCTGCAACAAAATACTTGTGGTAAAAAAGCTGAAAGATGCAATATCTTGCAAGCATTGAAGCTTAACATGTTATTTTTATTTTTGCGATAACCACATACATACTTCCTTGTTACAGTGTGTAGTGAGATAAATAAAAAGCCACCACCTGATGAATATACAGTGGGGATGTCATTACCACGAATCTATTATGCGCAACATTATAAAGTTTTGCAAATGATAATTATATTTTACACACTACAAACATTTAGTGTTTAATCAAAGCCACCGAATAAATAAATAACTATATCAGCATTTGCGCATGACTCAATTGTATATATTGCATTGCGTTACATAAAAGGAAAGCATGTAACAACCATTTCCTAATGTTTTAAAAAAATGATATGTTAAAGCCATAAACATGAAGGTTCTTAGTGAATTCCTTGAAAAATGACTTTTTGTTTTGGAAAGCTGAGCAATACTGCTGAAGGAATGGTTGCATAATGCAAGAATTACCTAATTGAACATTATCTACTGTATGTTACATTCTATCTTGAAGTTGTGATGCAAAACTGTCAACGCACTGACAACAGAATAGAAGAATGTAAGAACCTCTCAGCTTTGTGATGAGACGGGTGTAAGAAAAGTAAGTAATGGGTGCAAGCAGTGAGTAATGCTGGTATACAAGTAGCTTATTAATTAATGGGAGGGGTGAAAACATGTATGAACAGCTTCAATTTGAACATTCAATGACCCTCCACTAATAGCTGCTTTAACACAACCAGCTTTCATATCTTTGTGAAGTTCATTTTACTTCTACAATTTCAGGCAGAAAATCCTAATATATAAAACCTGTTACAGCAGAAGTTTACTCGTCCAATTACAGTAAACTGCAGTACACCAAACTTAAAACTAAAATACAATGCGGAAAATTTAAATAAAGATTACAATGCCATTTCAAAGGTTTCAATATATACTGCTGCAAACCTGACAGAACTGATAAGTTATAAATATGTTTTTATTACACTACCAATATTGTCCTCAAGTTTTTTTAATATGAAATTTGCAAAATACAAGCACTACACTTCCAAATTCTACAGCATCTTTTCCGAAAAAATAGTTAAATATACGTGGCTGATAAAAAAAGTAAGATACAAAATTGAACATGTGGCCCTTTACACTAAATAAAACAATTACTATAAATAATAACATGATAATTGTTATACATGCCATAATTTCAAAGCTATAATACAAACTACGACATTTGCATGTTTTATGGATTATGGCCAAAAAATTTAAACACAGTAAAAAATGATATCACATAGTAAACTGCCCTGCATGCATTAATAACGCAACTTTTATTGCTGCTGTGAGACAAAAAAATTCACCTTTTTCTATTTGATGTTGCAATTCATTTTGAGAAAAACTAATTCAATGGGAATACGATTTTAGCAAAACATCTAAAAGAGTGAATCATATTGGTAGCAGGAAAGCAGAGCCTTAGTAAAGGAAACATTCGTTGCATGCATGTTGAAAACGGTAACAACCTTCCTTGTGATAAATTTTAGGTATCAAGTTACTTAGTTAAAATTTAAACAGCTTAGAAAATGCTATTTTTTTATATTTTGATTTATGCTGAAACCAATTTTAGATCTTGTATTTTGTTTCTCTATAAATGATACGCGACCTTGGGAAATATTTCTTTAGTTGATGATCACCTTTTGCACCCACTCCTTAAAAACAAACTACAACAAAACAACCATATTTTTTTTGCTTGTTTCTCATTAGGCTTGTCAGCTTTGCCAGACATACAAAGCAGTTTTAAGCATTGTCACATGAAACGCCTGCAAACTGCAGCGGATCTGATAGAGTTCAAGCTGAAAGCTGGCAATATTTTATAGCTACACCCATAGATTTCCTTTGATGAGATCATGTAAGAATAAGTCTAGTTCTAATGAAACCATGTAAAAATGTTGAAAAAATAACTGTCCTTTTTAAAATGTTTATCAGTATATGGCAATTTAACAATGTCTACTTTCAACACTAGAACGATACTGCAATGTTTACTATGTTCCAACAATCAGAGGTGGGCACTCAAGTTAACATGCTTGCTCAAGCAAGCCTTGAGGCTCATCTCACAAATGAATTAGAAAAATCAATTCTCTGGTATCTTTTACTTATTGTAGAATTGTATTGACTCGGAGCATCTTACCAGAAAAAAGAGAATCGAGTCTTTACCATCACCATAGAGCAATTGACTCGATTCTCTCCTTTCAATAAACAAAACAACTGAATCCAAATGCACCAATGTTTCCCACTAATAAAATTCTTAATGAAGTTGTTGATAGTAACAGTCAATAGACTGAGCTAATGCATGTAACTAAATTAGTGATTGTGGGTTATTATTATTTCGATATATGTTCATGTCCTTTTTTGTAAGAACTAATAGACAATTGATTTTGTTTATTTGGGAGAATTAAATTGAATCGTGTCATTGAAGTTAGGATAGCTTGAGAATTGAATTGTGATATATTTGCTATGAATTGTGAAATGAATTGATTTTTACACGACATATTATGCAAAAGAATTATGAATTGAATTGTTATATTTTTGATGAGAATTGAAATGACTCGAGTCATTTTTCAAAGCCTTGAAAACATCTCCACTAATGACTAATATTTTAATTCATTATTATAGCAACATTTATGCCTAAGATAAGCATGAATAATGGATTGTAGCAAACATAAAAAAGAAAATAGTTATCAATGAAGTGATCATCAAAAAGGGCACATCTTATTACACTACCATGAATTATGATATTTATAAATATTTAATAGGGTTGTTTTTGATAACTATCAGTATCTTGGAAAATGTTCATCGTATAATCGTGTTTAGATAAAAATGAACTTGTGCAAGCAGATAGTGTAATTTCAACATGTATTATAAAACTTTCAAACAAGTTAGATATGCCTTTGATAGGCTTAACATTTTTTTCAAAGGAACAATAAGTTGATGAAAGAGTTTGAAAAAAACGTAACTTCAAACCGGAAAAACCTGGCTCTTCGACATAAGATGTTTTTCCTTTTTAGGCGTTAGTCTTGCATGCTCTTCCTGCCACCGTTAGGCGTCCTGAAAGGACTGTATCAGCACTACGAAGTTGCTTTTCTGTTCGATATTCACAACAGCTAACATCATAAGCATTTTTAGATAAGTTACTACTATCATAAAAGTAACATAAAGTTACAATTAAACTCGAATTATCTTCACACGACCCAGTTGCTTGACCTACGGTAAAGAAAGTTCATGCTTGAAAACATAACTTGCACTTCAGGCGTTACTTGAATATTGAAACGCTGAATAATATCATACATATATACTACATAGCTATTTTCTAAACCTCTCAATAACAAACCAGTCGTAACAAATTTTATGAGCGATGTTAGAGGGAAGTCCGCCTATGGCGACAAGCAGGTCCACCTAACCCGTCAGTACCCGTTACCGATACGGGAGCTTTGCTCCACTTTTTAGATTGTATTAAAACTCTGGTAAATATAGAAGGCCGATATTAGAGCGTTTCATATTTGGAGCGATACTCTTGCGCTATATATAACTCCAAAATGTTCATTTAATAAATTGAAACTGATTTAATATGACATTTATTTTATTACAAATACAAAAATTAAAATTTAGTTTTTTTTTAAAATTAAATATTGCAGCAAAACGCTATTACTTGAAACAATAATTATATTGGTATTGTTAAAGTTCATAAATTGACCGAAATACAGATCCGCATAGTTTCGTGAAGTTCTCCGTCTAATACGGCAATATTACAATTATGCACTATTTATAAGCTCGCCAACTTTAGTCAATTTCGCCACAAATAATCGTTTGCTTATTTTAATAACATTTGTCGTTGATCGGCCAATATGCTAAAAGAATCTGACGTATTTAATTGAAAACGGGTTACAAATATAAATAGGTCAAGAACATGCGGTTGACTGTGTAGTTTGTTTATCAAACTATGATATAAACGCTATCGCATGGATAGTTCTCGAGATCGGACCACGAAACTGAACGTGTTGCCAAGTACAGAATTCTATTATACAATGTATTACCAATTCATCTTGAAAATATTATTTGTTGTTTAAAGAATATTTTGTACGCTGGGAACACATTTTAATAAATGACACAATAACTGTTAAACATTTTATCCAAGGAGTCTATTATTCTATGTGACGTTATATAAGCCTTCTTCCTCCCAGATTCCACTGTTAGGTTTTTAGAGCTTTTCAACTTGTGCTTCGTCGGTACTATCGTTATGTAAAATTTTGGTTTCGTCTGTTCTATTTTTTTGCTGTCCATAAGACGACCAATGAGCGCATGCGACTTGAAATAAAAGTATTATGGGACATATTTTTAGCAAATGAGAATATAGAAATCAACTGAGTCTTTTTGTGCATAGAGTACGATGACAAACATTTAACAAAGTTCTAAGCTTGGCGTTGTAACAAACAAAAGTGCTTATACTTACTTATTGCTCATAAGCACCATAGGTGCTTATCCGTTACTTTGCTGCCTTCTGTTTACATCAGAATTAGTAGGTGATTCCATATATTTATCTAAACAATGGAACGACTAGACCCATTTCTTTATTATATACTATGTATTTTGCTTTTGTGACTAAATCTGACGGATTTTTCTTAATTAGCATAACAAAGCATTGGATTTTCTCAATTTATTTAACACCACTCTTGTGCTAGGTATTCCATACCTGAGACATTCTGAAATCGCCCTTAGGCCTACTACGGAGTAATAGCAAAGCAATAATATTTTATTTTCACGGTGGTATATACCTAATGAAAAAGCTGTATGAGTGTATAAGTATTTTCTGTTACCAGGCTCGATTAGTATTCATAGTAATGTATAGTTGGTATTTTATCGTTCTGAGATCTTTTATTTGTTTTAGGCAATGGCAGTAGTGAGAAATATATGAACCAGAGAGAAGGACATTTGCTGTTTTGTGTATACATGTAATGTAAGTTGCTTGCTATTGAATTTACCATTTGTCACGTTATGAGTGCTGTTGCGCGAAAAGTATTTTTCGTGACTTTTAGCTAAAAAGCCACTAAACCCTTTTAGCCCTCACCCATATTAATATTATTTTACATCGCTGAAATTTTTTTTCAACGTAGAGTTTTCTTTAGTTAGCATTTTAGAAATTCTTACTGTATATAGATACTTTTTTATTCTTGCATATAATATTTTGTGTAAGGCATAGATAGCCACTAGTTGGATTGATCTATCAGTTTGTTGCTAAAGCTACTGATGGTGAAGGATCAAATCTATTGATCTGCATTTCAAATAAACAAAAGACGCGCGTGTTTAACACAGATAAGCTCACCGGATTGTCAGCTTTTGCCTAAAATTGTTTTCGTCCGTAGTTGTTATAAACAGGAGTTTGTATTATCTACAGTAGGCTATTTGGTAAAAATAAAATTCTATTAAATCAGAGGGTTTAATGCTACAAGTTTTACTTCAATCACTAAGCTATATATGTCAGAACTAAGCTTATTTTGTTCCAGCGTATTCAGCACACCTACTGTCAAATTTTAATCTTGAGAGAAATTTTGGTTGCCATCATATGGCGCAATAAATGCCGTATGGCAAGGGCGAAAAACATTGTGTTCCACACCGTAAAGTGAAATAATCATATAACAGGGATATTGTAACTCTGGCGCGCTTTACTAGTAAAAATACTTCAAACCAATGTGCTGCGTAATAGAAGAACAGTTTGAGAATAATTCTTTTATTTTGCCAGAAGTTACCCTTGATTTGTTTTTACCAAAGATTTGTTTTCATATAAAAGTACTCATCGTTGCTTCATTGTAACCTCGATTTCCGCAGGTTGATTTAATCAACTTTTGTCCAAACTTGATTAAATAAGTAAACAGACGACCCATTAGTAGAACTCTCATTTGATTCATTAGAATACAAAACACTTTTTAAGAGAAGATTCAAACTTTTTTTTAAATTCAAATTTGGCCGATATGTATGCGATGCATTCTACCATTGTTATATCTTTTCTGGTTGAACTGTTTTGCAGTGCACTGTAACCAATCACACGACCCGTAGCTTGCACATTCCCTCGCATAATGCCTGTCTCATCAGAATCCCTACCAAGGGGTAGAGATAAGACGTCTGGTGTGGCCTTGACAATGAAGAAGTTTGTGCTATGTGGTGCAGCAGCAACTGTAGCCGAGACAGGTAGGGTTAGTTAAGGCTACTTGTTGTTGACGGGTAATTTTGTAAGGCAACTTTGTGAGAGATTTTTCTAATTTCATATGATAAAATCATCAATAAATGCCAGTAAATTTCATAAATAAATCATTCACGCCAGATTAAAACTCTATCATATAAAAATTTAAAAAAATGAAGATTTGCTCAATTTTCGGTAATAACACATTTTCGATTTGTTTCTGATGAATATTTGTGTTTGTGTTTTGAATATTATAAATGGGTATGCAGATCATTAGTTATTGTTGATTGTTCCAGAAAGGCAAACAAATCTTTCATTCCAAATCCCTTAAGTGTCTAGTTAAATTTCATGCCAGCGTGCAGATCGCTCCGTGTAGATGCCACAAAAAGTTACATTTGTAACTGTCTATTCCACATGTGTCAAACTTACGGCTCGCTGGCCACATCAGGCCCACCTTGTAATCAGATCTGGCCTGCAAGAACTATTTTACATTATTTGTTATTCGTCGTGGCCCATCTATATGATGCACTGATGACATAATACTGCATAGAACTACAGATCCCTTAATGCAATGCTTCAACTGCCTTGCTGCTTACTTCTAGGGTCACTTTAACCTGAAGTTTGTTTCAGAATGATATTCCTGTCTGTTTTTTTTCATATTAATGTTCCAGAAACATTTAGTTTTAGTGTGTTCAATAAATGTTTATCTTGTTTGGCCTAGATTGTGTTTTGAATTTTGGCCCCTTGTACAATTGAATTTGACATCCCTGGACTCGATTCAGTCTAGCAATTTACTAATCTGACCCATGCACGCCGGCAGGCATTTCAAGTGACAGGACAAAGTTCACTGGTCTACGCTTTGTACTGGAAGAAAGTGAAGTATTAGCTCGTTGGTAGGCAGACGTCCTCATTGTGATAGCAATTTGAAGAGCTTTATTACCTATCACCACATATTGTTGTCCCATTGTTGGGTGGGGGAAAAGTTAAGCTTCTATTTGATTTGCCCTTTTTGCAACTGAGGGCTTCCGTGAATATGTCTTCTGCAAAGTAGATTACATCTACAACATCAAAAACTCTACTTCATTGCATTCAACTGACTTTCCTATCCGAGCGTGGTATTGCTTGTTAATCATTGATACATCTTTACCTACATATGGGATCTTGTTGAGTTCTCAGTCTCCTACTGAGACCTACAGATGCTGATTTTCTGAGACTAGAGAACTTGTACTCATTGGTGTGGCTTTGGACAGAATTAATTTCTTGCTGTTGGTCACATGCTGGTCACATTAGCAACAGGCACATATCTGGTCTCTTATCGTGCCGAGGCTGAATAAATATAATTGTCTGTGGCTGTCTAGTGGCCAATGGTCAACATTGAGCCTATGCAAGTGCTGGACTGTAACTATCTCATTCCTATTTACTAACCTGAGCCCAAGGAGTGTGGTATTTATAGCACGTGCATCATCAGTGCTAGTTTTATGGACCTTATTTGACCTTTATTTGACCATGGTTTTGTTTCCCAAACACCTGACTAAGGTATTTGGGAGTGAAGGTTTCCTATCTGACTCTCCTGCGCATCTAGCTCAGGAACAGCTTCTTCTGATGCTTCTCTAAGAGGGTTTCGGTGTCGATATGTAGTTACGGCTTACGAAACTTTTAAAGGTTTACTTGCAACAAAATTTACATTACAGTTATTTGGTATCAAAAGATTCACCATGTCTTACTCTGCTGTGTTGTAGGTGCAAAATATGTGGAAACGTGATTACAAGCTCTTAAAGTCTAAAATGAACAGTTAGTCGCAGCCATCACAAAAACGCCATAGTTTGGAACCTCTTTATTTTGATGACGTTCTCAAACATTTTGATTATTGTTTTGACATGTGATGTTATCACGTGAACTGAAAAGCCACTAAAAGGCTCAATATAAAATGTCTCATAGCACTAGTTTATGACAAACACATCAGGTTCTACCGGAAAGCCCGGTTTCAGCCTGGTCTAATCATCCAGTCGTAATCTGATCATGTGACCCATACTTCCTGCCAAATGGCGCGAACAATTTCTGCAGCATTTTTCGACTATCGCAGGTGACCAACAGGCTTGTCATGTTTATCAGAGAATAATATGCACTCCTTGGAGCTAAGGTTAAAAAATTAAACGAATTTTTATGATAAGTTCTGAGATATCAGTGCTCAAAGTGACAGCATTACAATGATGATGAAATAGACGCGTAAGGACCATAGACATGGTTTTATTGAATGTGTCACATATATTTGTGAAAATATTTCGATGAATGAGGTTGCATGAAAGTGTGAACAGAAGCCATTGTGTTCAACTATGTCCCATTTGAGCCGTTTTGGAAAGGGATTTCAATCTACGGTGTTTTCGAAGATGGTTGCGATTAACTGTTCGTTTTTGAGCTTTTAAGAGCTTGTAATCAAATTTCCACATATTTTGCACCTACAACACAGCAGAGTAAGACATGGTGAATCCTTTGATACCAAATAGCTGTAATGTGAATTTTGTTGCAAGTCAACCTTTAAAGATGTGGTTGCGTCAAATTTGAGTTGATCTTAAAAGAATTTTTTTTCTCTATCAGTTGATATGTTGTTTGTTGTGTTAGGCAATCTCATTGCCAATATATTTGAAGATTAAAATCGAAAAAATCTGATCGTGGTAAAAACGCTCAGACCAAAAAACATGCCCAGACTTGCCCAAAATGATGTCACGCGTGATTTATGTGTCAATATATCTCGTATTCACATCGGCTATTTGCGATAAAAGTCTAGTCCTACGCGGCTCTATTGGCATATATTTTACTTTGTATTTGCTCATGTTGGTTAGAATAAAATTTTAAATCCCGCTACAGATACATTATTATGAATGTTTCAAAGGCCTCAAGTAACGAAAATTGAAAATTTGTCTTACTCAGTTTCTCCAAATGTTGTGTAAACATTTGAGTTCCAACTACCAATTCTACCGGTCTACGGTAATTCTGTCAAGCAAACTATGTAGAATAAGGTCTTTGTATCAGCACAGTTCCGCCGCTACTCACACTAACGATATACAGCCTCCCAAAAGCCCCGCCCACATTATGTCCATCGGCTATCTTTGGGACAAGGCTGTATATCATTGCCCACACCGAAAACTAGTTTTTTACTACCGTAAGTAAAATAAGCAAGCTCCGTCTCTGAAAAGAATATACATAGGGATAGAGCTTTAAGGATGAGAAATCTGCTGCAAACTGAATTTGAACTCACATTCTCCAGTTCTGCTGACATCCATATGCCGTATCCAATTCACTACAATATTCTGCAAATCATGTTTTGCATCATCTTCAACAATATAATTTTATTATATAATTTTTACAAGCAAAAAGATTTTCATCTCGGCATAAAGCTATTAAAAATATTCATCAAGTTGTGGCCACTCACATAGTTTCAGCTGATACAATAAGACAAATTCATCTACTGCAGCAAACTCAAACAAAACATCATGGTTTATGCAGCACACATTCAAGTCTCTCTTTCCCCTTTATGGCAGTTTCCACACTGACAAAGCTGCTTCGGCTGGTGGGACGACATAAACATCCTGTAATCAGTAAAACAAATGCAATAAATATATGTCATTCATAGATATGTCATTCTAAAGCGTATCTATTGAAAGCTTTCAAATTGGGAGTTTGATAGATTGCGAGTGTAATTTTAAAAATGATTAAATGTTTAACAAAGGCACAAGCACGCCAAGCCAATGATTCGAAGCTTTGGTTCTGGAAGTTAAAGATTTGCATTGATCAATCGATTTTCTTCACTTTCTACAAGTGAAAAGTGAACATCTAAAGTCAAATCATAAATCTAATTTACTAGGTAAAACTGCCACAGAAAATTTGAAGCAAATGTAGCTAGGTGAACCGATAAAAAATATAAAACGATGATTAGTGATAGCAAAAAGTTATGATTTTATTAATTAGTACATGTATTAATGAGTACTAAAATATTACCTTTAATATATTCATCAATCTAAGCCATTGTATTGCTAGATGCTATGGATTAAAGAGAAGCCGTCAAGAACTCACTGTACATACGTATCTCGCGCGTGCAGGAAATTACATTTTAGCCTCAAACAGGGAAATATAATCTGAATGTAAACTCAACAGGAAACTATGGGAGACTCAAAGTAAAAGATAAATTTACCTCCATTCTCCGATCTTCCTCCGTAGAACTTTAACCACCTGATACCCAGCAAACTCGGAGTCACCTTCACAGTAACGTCACAGCAATTTTTACAATTATGTTGTTCACCAATAAAACGTGTCGATCGAGTAATTAATCAAAGTTACGATGTTACTACAATTTAGTAAATATCGATGTCCATGCGATTTAATAATAGCGTAAAATCCTTAAATTTGAGATCACAGACAACGCGTTTTACTAGTGATAACATTTATTACGACCTATATAAAAATTTCGCGCTGATGATGGGCTAATGATAATGACGCGACCTTATATTTATCGCTCGTGGTTTTTTTTACAGATGTATTACTAGTGATGTCACGAAAGAAGCACCCGCTGGAACGTGAGCTTTTTAAAAGAGGGCCTCATTCAAACACATATATCTCTGGACAGGGTTGGTCTACAAAGACAAAAATGGCATCAAATTGTAGCTGATGTTTTAGCCTTTTATGTGTCTTAATTTCATTAAATCGATTTTTTTTTGACGCAACCACATCTTGAAGGAGTCTACTAATAACCTTGAACTTAGTATAGTCTAATGAGCTGGTGGGAGTGGTTATGTTGACATAGAGGCATTTTAAAAACCTGTCATCCAGAGAAATGATAATTTGCCAAATTAAGATCAACCTAATCTGTTTGTTCATGAATAAATAGCATCCAGGACTAGGAATGAGACCAGTTGGTCAAGGGAAAATAATACAGGAAAATGTCTTGGAAAAAGGCTACCTTTTTACGTGCCAGAAAGATAAAGATGAAGAACAGTATATTAATAGATTGCAAGATAAAAGTGAACAGGTTTAGAGCATAATAAGGCAAACAACAGCAGTAAGCTTAGACAGCAGGTTAGTGAAGGTCTATTATGGTGCTTCACCAAATGTAAGATACCATAAAACCTTTATTTGAACGCTAGCCGCTTTATTTTTCAACCCTTCCCTTAGGGTGCTGCTTTATTAAAGGTAACGTTCAAGTTAAGGGTGGCGTTGTATTTTTTAAACACCTCATCAGAATGATGAAAAGATGAAATCAACCCTTTCATGGGTGAAACGAATGTCGCCTATATTTTGTACTCTTCTTCGGGCGGTGCGACATTAACCCTTTTGAACACAAGAAATTTGCTAACTTACATCTAAATTGTCGTAGAATTTCTACATACAATGTAAATATGCACGAGGAAGCTGATACATTTCTCTAATAGTTGATAGCTGTAGTTGTAGCTTACTATTTACCAACGATGATCTGGTGCCTGTGTTGCCATTTGTTGGAGCTTTCAAGTTTTTATTTCATCATAAATTAAAAGTTATATTTTCAATTTATAACTATATAAAATGAAGTTAAGAACGTGTAAGAACTCAGTGCTACCAGATTTCTTACACGTCTGTCTCGAAGTTAAGAACTCTGCACGCAGTACATTGTAATGTTACATTTTCTTGCAGATCATAACCACAAAATGCACTAAAGTTATTGTAGGTAACTATAGTTACTAAGGTTAACATATTGTTTTGTTACTATTTTTTAATGACGATGTTTTTGATGATTTTTAACAGGCAGTGATTGCATTAAATAATTACAATGGGTTTCTATACCACTCAATACGTCTATGCGATATTTTCGCCTGGTGATGCCAACACAAGGCATGAAATGAACTAAAATCATATAATCGTATACCAAATAATCTTTCATTGTAATCGTAGCAAAACAGACTATATTTAGCCATTACTTGCTGATGATTTCACATTTACATGTATATTTAAACACTTGTGCAGTTTTATTTTTCCTCTCAATTTATTTCAACAAAATACTTGCATGATATGAATTTTAAAAGTTACAGTTGTGTGAAAATTTTAACAGTTGTTTTCTTTTTTCTCTTAATTCATTTGAACTGCACAAAACATTTTTCCCATGATATGAAGTTTAAAAGTTAGAATGGTAAATGTTGGATACGTTAAATATAAATACATTTTCTGTCCAAAGACTTTTTATTACCCGGGCAATGCCGGGCATTTATCTAGCGCTATATATAGCATATAAAATATGGTAGAGCCGATTGTAAACCCTCCATTTGCTCAGATCAGCTTAGCAATAGGACACTTTAGCCTACTATCAGTGTCATACCATCATTCTCATTCTGCACCCATGGCAACACTTCCTGTTTGTATATACGTGTGGATCTCTGCTTTTGTTCTCATATGAGCGTATAGCAGGCAGACTGCACGTCTCTCTCTCTAGATTATGATTTCTAGTTTCTTATTGACATACTTATTTGACAACTTGCTGAATCTAGCATTAATAGATGCTCTAGATAAATGTCTCTCTAGCTCTCCTGTTATTGATAGCTCATCAGAGCACTTCCTATTTTCAACTAGTATCAATCAATCATTCTTTTCAGCCACCTTCCCTCTGGATCTCTTCAAAACTCGTCTCCAACTGCAGTATTCAACAGGAAGTGCTACCAAGAATAAAGGGATGATGTCGGTGGCCCGTGGAATCGGTCAGTGTATAGCAATAAGCTATTTCAACAGCTTTGGTGTTTTTTATTTTTTATAGTCAGTTTTATTGCGAGGTCAGTTTTATTCCTTTCTATTAGCTATCTCCTATTGTGAATTGTGGTCACAGTTGCTCAACGCATCAGCTCATCGTCTGCGCTGCAATGGACCAAAATGAGTTCTTTAGTTTCAACTTGTTTTAATTTAGATAAAACTTTGATCATCTCAACATCTTCCGAGTTTAAATACCTTAACCCTGTTTTTGCCTAATACGTCATCCCCAACCTTTGCACAGCCCTGGAATAAATTCAGTACATAGACCTTTGAAAACATAATGTTGTTTTACCGAATATTAAACTTATTTATGATTCAAACTAGTTCAAGCTTATTATGTAGTCTTATAGCATGTATATGAATCTTATAAAATTTTATTTGCCACTCTGAAAGTTTAACAGCACACAAATGATCTGATGGAAAGATGTGTTTCATCATTATGAGTAATGTATAAAAACGGTTGCCATATTTTATTGTTCTTATATGTAATGTTGAAATGTATATACATTCTTCTAAATTCTTCTATCCGTGATTGTTCCTTATTTGCCTGCAACTTCTTTACGATTGCAACGGCCTTGACCAAATTTAATGTTCAGAAAAAACTGAACAATATTTAAATAGTTTCTGGTACATACTGTATGGCCTTAATCACTTTCTTATCTGCTACAATTGCTAAGAAACTGACTTCAAAAATTCTTTTATAATTACTTTATTACATTTTAACTTGTTTCTAACTAAATGAGAAAAGATTTAGCTGAAATTGAACGATTAATATATGAATAAAAGCATAATAATATGAATAATTAGTTTTAGTTGCACAACTCATTGAAAGCTTATGGAGCGTAAAATCTAAGTTCATGTAAAAAAACACATACATCTCAAACAGCATGGCACTTGTTTGCTTAGATTCTCGGGTTGTTTCATGAAGAATATTACAGTCACAAGTTTAATGTTGCCTGAGTCTAGTGAAACCTTTGAGAAATGATTCTCCATTGAAATGAGTTGTATACATCATCAAATTTCGGTGAATATAAGAGGTTCGGATCTCTAGATTATTATATAACAATGACAAAGCTTCGCACTCAAATTGGAATGGCTGACTTTTTGATTCAGTGGGCATACTAGTGGCGTCTGACTGCCTGGTGCAATCGGTGAACGAATTCAAATTTTGAATGATGTCATGTGTGTGTGTGTGTGTGGTATCGGAAAGGAACAAAATATTTTGCAGGATAAATTTATCGTATTTCTTGTAAGTGTTACGTTAAGGTCTATACAAAGGTAAGCGCATTACAATTATATATATTTATGGCTGTATGACTACAACAGACTTGTTTGTGCAAACATTCTCATCAGTGTTATACCTTTAGTGGAAACTGTGCTGTATCTGTACTATTACGTATTGTGTTAACAAAGATGTGATTTAAGTAAATATGTTATCTGCGAGGGCATATCGAGGGCATATCGTGTGTCATTATCACAGCTGAGCGGCTTTCCTTTGGATTAGCAATTAGAATTCTGCATGTCTTCATGGGATATTTTGACATAATTATTTGCTAAAGTGATTCCCGTTCAAAAATCAAATCTTACAAAATGTATCTTTTATCATAGACGTCTCCCTGTTCACTCTATTGCTGAAGTTATTAAACATTTTCTGGCAGTATCACCACCAGGGCTATGTTACACCACCAGGGCTATGTAACACCACCAGGGCTATGTAACACCACCAGGGCTATGTAACACCACCAGGGCTATGTAACACCATCAGGGCTATGTAACACCACCAGGGCTATGTAACACCACCAGGGCTATGTAACACCACCAGGGCTATGTAACACCACCAGGGCTATGTAACACCACCAGGGCTATGTAACACCACCAGGGCTATGTAACACCACCAGGGCTATGTAACACCACCAGGGCTATGTAACACCACCAGGGCTATGTAACACCACCAGGGCTATGTAACACCACCAGGGCTATGTAACACCACCAGGGCTATGTAACACCACCAGGGCTATGTAACACCACCAGGGCTATGTAACACCACCAGGGCTATGTCCCAAAATGCCCTTCCTATGTTTCATTACTTGGAATAATTGCCTCCACATTATATAGATGGAACGAAAATAAAAAAATGATTTTTTTATTTTAACTATCGGCATTAAATTGTTCGGAGATTACATGTATTCTAAAAGGTTGGTCTCTCTGTTTAAATAGCGAGCCTGTTGGTGATGGGTACTCCAAGTACTTGACTAGGAGCATGACAGGCACTCTCTGATGGTGTGAATAACAGTTTAATAAGATCATTGATGCTTGCTGTTATTTTACACATTTATTTACAGCTTGTAGTGCTTATCCAATGATTCATCAACTTTCATTCAAATGCCATGTGTGTTTGGAGCTATGAAAGCATTGGTATGTTATTGTAAGCGCTTGAGTGTTTTGTATTGAGAGTAAATTGCACTCTTGGATTAGTTCTCATATTGTTGCTTCACTACTTTACAATTCTGGTACTCATGGTTTTTGTTTTGCAGTCGTTGATGAAGGCTTCTTCAGGTTGTGGAAAGGTCTCTCTCCAGCTCTCTACAGACACTATAGTGAGTCGTCTCCTTAGTCACATGTTTCACTGACTATTTTTGTCTCCCATATATTAATAGCTGACCCATGTCTAATTGCTTCTCTTTGGCTAGTTAATATCCTATCCTATGCCTGTTGCCTCTGAGCCCAGGCTACGAGACTCCTTGGCTAGTTAGTATCATATACTATGCCTGTTGCCTCAGAGCCCAGGCTACGAGACTCCTTGGCTAGTTAATATCGTATACTATGCCTGTTGCCTCAGAGCCCAGGCTACGAGGACTTAACTGTCAGATACTAATTCCTTTATATTTAATGCCACTGCCCTTTCTCTGTAGTTTCAACTTCCCTCTCCACTTCCACATTTTATGATTATATTCTAATTTTATTCTTACTTCCAGATTTGTTATTTTTGAGCTAATTATGGCCACAAAATTCAAATCTTGTGATTACTAAACATCCATTACAAAATCTCATCTTAGCCAAGTGGGTCGCATTTTCTTGAGCTTATGCTAATTATAGTCATAGAACCGCCAAGTTTTATTTGGATAATAGTTATCTGAATATGATGTAAACATTATTCGCCCGCTGATAACATTGAACTCAAATAGCCTTCATAAAGGGCTAAGGTCTAGTGAGTAAGTTTTTGTGGTGCTTAACATCTCTGTTCTTTAAATTATTTGCAGAATAAGTTCTGCATTAATGCTAGCCATTACCTAGATGGCTTTATCTGGATAACGGCCGATTCAGGGGGATATTTGTCTGCGTTCACGCGGCTCACATGTGCTATCATCGGTTGCAATTCAATTTTTCATTTACAGCAAGCTGACTGTTGCACGATTGACCCTGACCTTTTATTACAGCAACTCTATTTTTCTTTAATCTTGAGATGGAATAAGCGATACCTTGTAATACCATACTAAACAGCAGTAATATCTCATCAGTAACACGCATGTTTGGACTTTTAACAAGACTCTTCAGAGCTTATTATTTTGAATAGACTGTTTTATCAAAATCATAAACATTGAATTTTGGAGCTTACATACGATACGGTATCTTGTGGTAAATGATTTGAGCATTTCTGTTCATAATCGCTGCTAATTAGTAGAGGTGGAATGAGACAGGTTTTTTTAAGTTCGAGACGAGACTCGAGACACTGTCTTGTAAAAATTCGAGACTCGAAACACAAGACAGTAAAATAGTGAGCATTTGGTGATGATTTCCCTACACAAGGACTAGTGTACTTGATGTATAAAATTGATAAACCTCGTTTTAAATTGAATTTTCACCTGGTGTAAACGATTTAAATACAACATTTTAATAGCGATATGCATGTACTTTTTGTAAACAAAAGTGATACAAACAGTTCTAAAATAGCGAAGTTATGTATTTCTAAGAATTTTGAGCTTGATTGATAATAATTATTATAAACATATTGCTTTGTACATGTATATTTTCCCATCTATTGAATAGGTCTTACTTTTTAATGTAATAAAATGTGTAATGAAACCGAGAGCCGTCGATCTACAAAGAAGTACCGCAACTAAAAAAACACACGATAACACTTTCATTCTTTTTGTTTCATTCATGTTAAGTTTTGTTTGTGTATTAACTGTAGTATGTGAGTTATATTTAAATTGTACTCATGAAATTATATGAATTACTGTATATATACTTATATTGAACTAACGAAAATGTCATTGTGACCCGAACACGGACTATGGTCGACACGGCCTTTAGTTCGTTTCTCCGTGTCCGGGCAAGTTTTACCCGCAATTGGTAGTATATAAAAGAGGCCCGAATTTTATGAAGGGCAGTTGGTGTTTGAACACGATACGATAAAATACAGACATATTACTCGCAACAGTCTTATTTATTAAATCGAATTATCCGGAGGGTAATTGGATATGACCTATTGTATCTGTTTTAAGGACATCGAACCAGACTACAATATATTAACAGGTTCGTTGTCCCGACTACATGATTAGACTCGGTGGCCAACATAATCAATAACAACACGTAGTAACGGACCGGGTATAACTTTAAAGGCAGTTGCCCGCAATACATTACAATATATGGAGTTGTTGTTACTGCGAGAAGCCATGTTTTAACAGCCGTGCGCAGGCGCTTTAGTTCTATTTCCTGTCTCGAGTTCGGCAACAGTTAGGTCGAGACGAGACCGAGACGAGACCGAGACGAGACCGAGACGAGACCGAGACGAGACAGGTCGATACTCGAGATGTCTCGTGTCTCGTTCCACCTCTTCTAATTAGCTGCTTGATCGTGTCTAGCACAATGGTGTTCTACAATTTGTGTCTGTTGCAATAGATTCTCTTGATTTATAATGTTCAGTCTGACAGTAGAGCGTAGTTAAACTTTAACAATTGGATGGATCTGTTCCCATGTTTGCTTCACATGTTAAAACTTATATGTTGGATACTATTCTTATAGTGGTACATAATATTTTGTCTAATTCGTTCCGCAGTTTATGAAAACAATTGCAAATGTTTTGAGTAATCACATTTAACATTAAAACAAGTACATATATTAACATTTGTAAAGCAAATAAAAGTCTAAATTATATATAAAAACTAAAATAATAATCAGTTAACAAAGTTGTTATTTTTACCTTAAATTAAAAACCCATGAACAGCGGTGTAGGCTCAGCAATGGACAATAGGTTCCGTGGTGGAGTGAGTTAGAGAACACTATCTTACTTTAACTTTCACTAAATACTGTTTAATTTAACTTATGTTATATATTACAAAGTACAAAATTGTGGTGTTTTGAAAAATTTTGGGTTTGTTGAAAATTACATCATATATTGAAACAAGCATTCGTATGTAGAGGTGATCATTAATCCATATTTGGCTATAATCGCTTTATTATTAGGACAGACAAATTTTTCCATGACGCAATCGCTTTCTCTGAGATACATGATCTCTGAGATAGGTCGTCCATATACTCTATCCTTGATGTACTTTAGATAGCAAAATGAGGCGTAGTTGTACATTTGCTTAAAACACTCCGTCTAGCAACTTAAGTCAGCATTAACTATGTTTGGGTATTTTACTTGTCACTGAGGACTATTGAGTAAATGGTATTACCCTATGCAATGTTAACAAACCAGTTGTATATATAGTAACATGAGTTTTCAGTCTGTTAAGTATTTTAGTACTAGCTGAATGTCCGGCATTGCATGGGTATTAAAAACAGCTTGTAAACAGTGGCAGGTAATGTAGTTGCCATTAGCTAGTTTAAGTAAGATAGTATCCGTATTGCTAAACTTACTAATAAGAACTGTGAGAGCAAGCTTTAGTGATGTCGCGTGTAACACAGAGTTGCTATGCGTATTTTAACTGAGATAATGACTACCTATTTACCCAATGAATCCATGTAATGTGTAGTGTAATGGGTTAGCTCGTCACCTTGTGAACGAAAAGTTCTGAGATAAAATCTTCTGCAATACGGATATTTCATTCCTTGATTTTAATCGCTATGACTACACATATGGTGCCCAAAAACAAACACTGAGATTTATATATGTAGATTGTTTAAAGGTTGACTTGCAACAAAATTCACATTACAGTTATTTGGTATCAAAAGATTCGCCATGTCTTACTCTGTTGTGTGGTAGGTGCCAAATATGTGGAAATGTGATTAAAAGCTCTTAAAAGCTCAAAAACAAAAAGCCGCCGTAGATTGAAATCTCTTGATTTCGATGACGTATCCGCGGATTTTGGTTATTGTCTTGTCACGTGATGTTCTCGCGTCCATTGAAAGGCCAATACAAAGCTCAATATCAAACTTATCGTAGCAATAGTTTATTACAAACACTTCGGGTTTTACCTAAGACCCCGTATCAAATATAGATGCTCGCTACTTTACAGTTTCAGCTTGGCCATTTCGTCCGACTATTCAACATACGTGTTACTACATGTCCGAGTTGCGATCATAAAAAATGTCAAATTCTGAAGAGTTAAGACCCTGGCGTTTTGAGCCTGACGCTCTATCTGAAGAAGATCCTCAACAGAAGATCCTCAAACCTCCCAGGAAGTAAGCACTTCCACTAGCCAGCTCTTATGTGCCAAGCTAGCTAGTAATAATAGTTTTAGCTTGAGAGTGATAGAACGAATATTATTATATACATGTATATGATTTTAATTATGATAATTATCGCTTCATATTGCGAAAAAGTAATTACAGATTTTTCTCGAATGACAAAATTAACAATTTTAATATTTAAATCTAGTGCTGCACTGATATACTGTTGGATAACATCGACCTGGTGTATTAGCTTTGGTTGCATAGACATATCTGTTCATTTCTTTAGGAGCTAATACCACCGGCTACAGAGTGGTGTGTCTGCAAGTGCTGTCAAGACATGCCATTTCTTCCTGAATGTTTGTGCTGCCATGATGCTGAGTATGCGCATCGTCTCCGTGACTGCGGGGAGCACGAATGCCTGTGTATGCATCCTGGTGTGGACGAACTTGTGGCGCCTGCACCCCTTGAGTTGGGGTGAAATAATTACCTGCGATATCATAGTGAGTTAGATTTTCATTTAATGCCAATAACACCAAAGCTATGCTAATGTGTCATGCATTATCTACAATTCTTGTGTTACACATTTAATGCATCGGTTGAACACACATATTCTGAACTTGTGGAACACAAGGAGAATTGTTTTATTTGGCTTGTACACTTACTACAGTAGAGAGTTTATTAGTTTTATGATTTTATTATATAAAGATCGAGATTATTTTGTTGATCAGCAATTATTGTTTTTCAATAATTGTTTTGGTAGATAATCTATTCCCATTTGGAGAGCCATCGCCAAATGCTCGGAAAAGGTTGTGTGCATACCGCAATCTTGTGTTTTGGTTTATGCCGCAAATCTTGTTTGAAAGTCTGCAAACTCTTCTTCATCATCCGTTGGTGGGAAAAGAGCCCGAATCTTAGACACCAAGCAGGCAGGTAGAGGCCGTCGCTCACCGCGATGAATTTGCGGCATAAGCCAAAACACAAGCTTGCGGTATGCACACAACCTTTGTAACAACATCCGTTGTAATGGACCTCACTCTCAGGCCGTGGAAAATTAGATCGAACTGGCATCGCTTGAAGCTCCATGGCGCTTGAAGCTCCATGAGCTTCCAGCTCCATGGCGTTAGAGCTGGTGGTCTCCGTTGACTGCAAAGTGAAAAAGTTACGACCAACAATCACTTTCACATTATTTGAATGAATTATTTAGCTAGATCAGCAACTTCATGTTTATGTATTAATAACTACTAAAAAATTTCGGTTTTTGTCAGGCTGTGAAGTAAAAACTGTCAAAGTTTTACCTTGACAAGATGGCTGCTGACTATTAAACCGCAGCTCTGATCCATCATAGTGTAGGCCCCGTATAGTGCGCAATGCCCCGGACTATCACATCTACTGTCACCTGCCAAATCAAGCTCCCAATCGATTGCTGCCATCAGTCCCTCGTTATGCAGGGTGTACTGCTCAGCAATACACTGTAAAATATTGTAAAACTTCATTATACAAGATTAATTTGTATCATTATCATTAGTCTAAGAATGTAGAATCCTCTTCCCCCTTTTTGTGTTATATTATGATGAAGAATCAGAATTTCAAATTATAATATATTTCGCTTGAAGGATGACATATTTTCATTTCAAGAAAAAAATTGTTTCTAAATGTCGTTATTCAATTAGTGTGCCAAGCTTTTACTCACATTTTCCAAGTTTATGGGTAAATATTAACACTCACACCATGTAAGTATTCTCTTTGTTGGTAGAGGCAGACGCTGTGGCTTGGTATCGCGATGTTCAGGAGCGACAGAAAACGGAGGTTCTGCGTAAGGCATCCGCCAGAAAAGAGTGATGCAGCTGCCAGCAGGGGGTTGATGACGTGAGCTCTGTTCACCCTGGCAGTTGTTTCCCAAGTGTACGATTGGTGACAGGAGAGGCACATGTAACCTTGAACTCTACCCATCCGCCTTCTGGCACCATCGTGAATGAGCAGAGGAGGGCGCAGGCGTGACAGTGAAATAGTCGCTGGAGTGCTGTCACACTTACTATTATTTTCTCCTCTTTGAAAGAGGATTCGGGTCTGAAATCACAACACAATAGTTGACTTGCAATGAGATTTGTACAACATCATTTCCTGTTATTATATCATATTTGCTTGATCAGAAAAAGAATAAATATATAGCCATGCAATCATGACACAGATTTTACAAAACCTTATCAGAATCCATGATATTGTAAACATAAAAATGTGAGTAATAACTCTATGGATATTCTTTATATTTTGTCAAGTTTGGTTAAGTTCAGCTCTATCTTACATGTAATTGGAGTGTTTGACGCTGGCCAACATAGCGCTCAAACTCTTCCCAGTCTTCAGTGGTTGGCACAAACTCTTCATCATCTAATGCTAATAATAATCATCTAATAATACTAATATGCTATTAACGATGATACCAGAAAATGACAATAACTATTTTATATAACATATCTATAAGTGAGTGGGGTTAAGAAATTTGGCAAAATTAATCGTGAAACTTATAACATTATTTTATCAATTATAGATTAATATATTACGTTTTACAGATAGATATGCAGTATGAATTAGTTTTGTTATTATAATAAGAATAATACACGTAATTAAAAAGACAAAATACTAATAATATCATATTACAATTAAATGACATTAATATTGTAATATTAAATATAGATTAATACAGTAGTATTTGGAGAATACTAGAAAATAACCCGAGTTACTACTACTAATACAAGTGGTTCATAAAATAAATTACTCACGTGCTTTGGTGGCATGTGGAGTATGCAAACAGGTTAGAAAACATGTTGTTTTTGAAATGGCGAAAACAAGGGTAAGAGTAAGCAGGCGAATAAATAAAGTTTGTCACATCCAGCTTCACCCAGTTGCTCCACGCCCGGTGAAGGTCTGGTCTTTTCTCTGCTCTTGGCTAAGAAAAAAAGTGCTTCTCAGCTTGCTAGCTGCACAAACACGATGTGGCACGTTAGAGATTATGACGAATTGAAATTAACAAGTTTAATTCGAGAAAGCGTATCGGTTATTTGCGATAGATCAAACTTGAACTGAAACTAACATTATCTGATCATGTGACTTACAATTCCCGCCATATGGCGCGAACAACTTCTACAGCATTTTTCGACCATCATAGCGGACCAAAAGGCTCATCATTTTTATCAGAGGATGATATGCAATCGTTCAAGCTAAGTTTAAAAAATTAAACATATTTTTATGCTATGTTTTGAGATATCAGTGTTCAAAGTTGCAGCATTACGATGCCGATTAAATAGATGCATAAGAACAATAGACATGGTTTTTATCGCAAGCGTGAAGTATATTTGTGAAAATAGTTCGACGAATAAGGATGCATGAAAGTGTAAACATAAACCATCTCCCACACATACGTCACATTTTAGCTGTTTTGGAAAACGAATCCAAACTAGGGCGGTCTCGTGTCGCTGCGATTTTCTGTTCGTTTTTGAGCTTTTAAGAGCTTTTAATCACATTCCCACATATTTGGCACCTACTACACAACAGAGTAAGACATGGCGAATCTTTTGATACCAAATAACTGTAATGTGAATTTTGTTGCAAGTCAACCTTTAACTTTGCATTTTTGCTAATCATCAGCAAACCATTTGTGACAAAAGTCTAAAATGTGGAAGATTTTTTTAATAATTTTACTGTAGAAATGAGACCAAGACTCTGCATAAGGTTCATTTAGCTGTTGTTTGCCTTTAGTTGATCGATGACTTCCAGGTTTGTCTAGTTGCAAGGTTATATACAATGTAGGTAATGGATAATCCTTATGTACCTGGTGAATCATCTAAAATATTTCCAGTGTTATAATCGAGCATCTGGAATTCACATGAGCTAGTATAATATACATAGCTAATATAATATACATAGCTAATATAATATACATAGCTAATATAATATATATGTAGCTAATATAAGCTATAACACCCAATGTAATGAAAGATGCAATCTGTATTTTAGCAAATATTAATACCTGACCTTGTGATATTCTACGTTTGGAAAATTTAACCCCTTGTAATGAAAATAGTTCTTTGAAATATTACGCTGTGTCAATCATGACCAGAACAGAAACGTTTTACCACTCTGTAATGTCTTCCATATTGGTCTCCCCATGACTCTCAAAATTGTTCTCTTGTGTTTGGTTCATCGCTCTCCAACAGAAGTTGATGTTAATGCTGTCAATAGTTTCTGGTGTGAGAAGGCAATACTAAACTGAATCAAATATTATGAACCTCTAAATATCTGTGGTGTACTTATTGATCATGTAGATCAGGGGTGTCAAACTCATTTTCACCGAGGGCCACATCAGCGTAATGGCTGTCCTCAAAGGGCCAGATGTAACTTATAATTGTAGCGAAATGTAATCGAATAATGTAAAATAACTTAATCTAGTCTTTGATATTAAATAACTCTGATTTTATTACTTAAAGTTGCAAACAGAACAGTTGCACAGCAAAACATGCAGAACACTTGTTTTCGAAAAAAAATCCGAAAAATTACACAATACCCATTAACATGGGCATACTTTCAGTAAAATCGAAAGTTGTGAGCTGCTAAAAACATGAATTTGTTTGCATACACACATTAAACCTGCAAAGACTAAATAATTGCAACAGCAATAACGCAAAATCAATATGTAAGCAGCAAAAGATCAAAAAATTATTTGCTGAAACAAAGTTAGACTTGCACCAAAGAAATTGCAAAATATACAGTGTTTGACTAAAATTACTTATTTATTACATACAATACAAAATTATGAATATTATTCATCCATGTGCAGTTAGTCATAAACATGAAAATCACGAAACTATAATTTCGAATTTTTCCTCGCGAGTATTATCCTTCAAAGCATAGCAAATCTACATCCCAATATAACTCAAATAAACTGTCATAAACATGTTTCAAACAATAAAAATATGTTCAGTAACTCTGTTCTTGACTTTTCAGACGCGGTTCTAAGAATCAATATGATCCTATCGATATTGAATGATAACTTTAGTCTGACTACGGCTGACAGCCGAAAAAGTGCATTTTTATTCTAGCATAACGATTCAAATCGACAAAATTAAAAAAGTTAGTAAAAACTTTGAAACATAAAACATAATGTTTCAATTCGATTTATGCAATCTTTCACTGTCTTACCCTTTCTGAATCTGCATATTTACTTCTGGAGTTGAAAAAATTGATCACGAACGATAAATTTTCAAGTGACCGCGATGATTTTCGGTTTAGCTAGATGTCGAAATGGGTGTAGTATTTTAGTTATAACTTTTGCCAAAGAGATCATTGAAGCATATTTGTACGTTTGTTTGATTGACCAGGATTTTTTTTTGACTAATCAAAATTATTCTTATGTAATGTAAAAATAACAATACAAGGAATACATAAATTTGTGAGGCAAGATAACTCGCGTTGGTGTGCCTAGCAACGTTATAAATACCGGAGTTAACCCTGTCTCGTGCGAATGAGTAGTTAAGCTCTCGCGGGCCCCATAAAATGGAAGTGGCGGGCCATGCGTTTGACACCTGTGATGTAGATGAAGGTATGCTGTTAAAGATCACAAAGAAAATACTAATTCCACCTTCAGGCAGGCTAGTAGCTGTTTTTATGGGCATTAAGTCGTTCTTATCATATTATAATCCAATGTTTTCATATATTGCATTCGTTAAGGTTGTTCCGTCTATCTTTTAACCTGGTGCTGGTTTGTTGTTTGTTGTGTGCCTGTATAGCACTGAAGTCCTGTGTGTTGAATTGGCTTCCTTCGGCATAAGCTATTGACTACATTCACTTGCGGTCAAATTATACACACACTTTCAGCCGCTCAAGGTCCAAACACACTAGGCGATTTTATCGTGTGCGTCATGAGGAGCGCGGAGATATCGCTGGCGTGTGCCTAAACACACTCGAGCGATTTACCAGCAAACGATAACGCGGATACGCTCACAAACTGCCAATAAAATTCCGTATCATTAGTTTCTTCAGAGTTGTTAATAAATTTGAGTCAATATGGCACCTTCTAGGCAATGACTAAACAACTTTCGCTTTTATTATTAGGCCTATCTCACTTTCACGGATTGTTCGCTATAAGTATAAGAAGACATACGAAAAAACGATTCTTGTATTTTTAACAGCAAAATTTATGATTTTTATATAAAGTTTACTTTATAATAGTTGTTTATTTTAATATAATAAATATTTACCATTTTTAAGATGGTCAACCTGCGCAATGGTTGACTCCCAAATGTTGGTTTTTAACTGGGTTTCTTTGTAATTTTTGTGTGTTTTTGTTGTACAGTACTGGGTGTGCTCTTATTAAATCTATGAACAATTCAGTGTTCATTTTGTTGATGTTTTAATCGTAACAAAATGGCAAAATGTTGTTGCTGTACGTTGGTGAACATCGATACGAAAAAATTACTAGCCATAGATGTGAATTCTGGGAAAAACCAAACAATCGAGCATGATATAGTTGTAATAGAGAATGTCTAGCGTTATCGCTCTGCCTTCGAGCTCGCTGAGCGAGTTCTAGCGCGATATCACACTAAATATCGCCTAGTGTGTTTTCACCTTTACAGTTTCGTGATTGGCTGCTATAGAAATGCATTGTTCCTTTAGTTAGGCACATTGATGTTGTAGGAATGCCTGCTATATGTTTCAGTATATACAAGTGCAAGAATGGTAGTCTACGAAGCAATGAGGGACACTGTTATCTCTAGTGAATATAACCAGAGCGGCACATTTCCAGTGTGGTGTGTAAATGTATCATAAACAGAGTGATTCATGCATTTTGTAATAACTACACGTGGCAGTGAGCCAATTTCTCATCTTTTGTTTTAATAATCAATGCTGCTGTGTGTGCACTGCCCTGTATTTGCAGGTATTCTCATCCAAACGTTGCCACCAAAGTGTTTAGTAGAATTGAGATCATATTAGACGTTCTTAGCTTTATTTCCATAATTAAAGTTTGCCTCAATACATTATATGTTATCCGACTATCACTTTAAGTGTCATCATGTAGCACACTTTGAGTTGTTTTGCAGCGTGATTTCTGTTGTTTAAGTCTCGCATGCCGTAGATGACTGGCTTTGAAACTAATCAACATGGCACCCGCGTTTCGGTGTTAGATCGCTTCAAACGCTTCAATGGTCGGAGCGATATTGTATTGGATAACAATATTTGTGAGATAATCTAGTCATATTAACATTTTAACTGCAAGTAATTCTCAATGTTGGATGACATCTTGTTACTCAGGTAATTGTTAATTCTTTTGAAGGACCAAATTGTCTCATCAGTTTCTCAAACCAGTCAAAAAGCGTTGGAATCCTGATTTCAAGCAAAGCTTCTCCCTTGGATACCTACTCAGGCTCTCCAAAACATATCGCTTCATGATTGTTACTAAGCCAACTATATTCTGTCACTTTCGAGATGCACTTTAGAGATGCACGTTAGAGATGCACGTTAGATATGCACGTTAGATATGCACTTTAGAGATGCACTTTAGAGATGCACTTTCGAGATGCACTTCAGATATGCACTTCAGAGATGCACTTTAGAGATGCACTTTAGAGATGCACTTCAGAGATGCACTTCAGAGATGCACTTTAGAAATGTCATAAGTTATTTTTTACTATCTTATTTATTTTTATCTGCATGCTATTAAATGTGGTCTTTACTGTTACAGGCAGTCCGCACTGTGTGGTGCCTTTGCTGGAGGCCTCGGACAGTTCCTAGCCAGCCCTGCTGATCTGGTAAAAGTTAACATGCAGATGGAAGGCAAGAGAAAACTAGATGGCCTTCCACCTAGGTGTGAGATTTGTCCAAGTCTCCTGTTTTCTCACCTTTATCTAGCCAGGATTCATAATAATACAGAATTCATTTTCAGTCAACCTTCGTTAAAATGAGCCCCGTTAGTTCAGATATTGGATAAGACGCACAAATATGGGCATAGCAGCTGCAATCGATGTTCAATTACGCTTAAACAACTGATAATCAGTTTATAATGATTTAAAGTAAAAACTATTAAATGTAAGGATCACTTGTTTATCGAAGACATTTATACAAATCACTCGCAAGAGTTAAATATGTTCTTCAATCATATCGTTTGTGTGTTATTCGGCTTTCATGATGAAATATAATTTTATATGATTTATAAATATGTTAGAAAACCGCAGCATAAGTTCGAAAGAGTAACCTGTTCAGTAAAACAAAAAGTTTTTAACACCTAGTGTAAACGAAAATTTCCACAAATAATTGGTCGTTACAGGAGTTTCTTAACCTGCATTACTGTTCTAGAAATTTTTGTGGCTTAGCATTTCATTTTTTTAACAGGCTAAATATTTTAAAGTATGGTATAGTGCACGGTATATATATATATAGTGCGCGGTATATAGTGCAACATATGTAAGCCTTATTAATGTGATTTTTCCTTGTATATATAGACCTGTATATCGGCACATGGTTAAGCCGGACTACTCACCACCCTTATTAGATTAGTTTAACGAGGGTGTATATTGCTGACTAATTAGTCATCCATTTAGGTTTGTGTTTTTATGGAGCCAAGGCTTTGTGTTTATGTATATTTGTTTAAAGTTGGTACTCTTTTCTAACAATTTTCAACTAGAAAGTTTTTTAGTTTATAAAACCATCTTGTATGATTTTACTAATTTGTATGATTGTGCTCATTTTAAACTGCTGGGTTAGATTTTAAAAACTTTAATTTCACGAGGTTTTTAATTTGTGTTGGCAGGTACAAAAGTCCTTTCCATGCCTTCAAATCAATTTTAAAGCAGAGAGGTGCACTCGGTCTATGGAGAGGCTGGGCACCCAATGTACAGCGTGCAGCACTAGTCAACTTAGGAGGTATGTGCTAGGGTTCATAATGGCTGTAGGGTCATTTATCAATTATGGGTAGCTACAAGTGCTCTATCAGTCGCTCACCATATTTCAGTTCTTATAATTTTAAATCCGTATGTTTAACCTTTAAACTCAGTCTTTGAACTATTCCATAAAAATTACATCCTCAGTACTTTATCATTTTACATTTCATATTGTTCATATTGAAATATAGTTCGTTGCAATTTTATAAGAAACGTAAATAGTTGTGATACTTAAATTTGTTGGTAACTCTTTTGGTATGAATTTATTTGGAAATTTAGAAATTAATTCACAACAGAAATATATTTTGAAGGTTATTAGTCATGAATCAGTCAATCATATTGTTGGGCAAACATCAAAATGCTCCAATATATAAATCTTTAAAATCTAATGCCGATCTTCCAGTTGTTTTTGCAGAATTGACCCAAACATATTAATCTTGTAGTATACATATATATCATTTAATAGTAAAGTGCCATATCGATCTTGTAGTATACGTCAACACTAGGATTGGTTGAAGAGCCTCAAGTTATATATTCTGATTCTTAGTGAAACAAACTTGTATTTTGCATTTAAACAAGCTTGCATAATAATAATGAAGTTAATCACATATTAGCAATTGGAGAATAACTGCCACGAACAGCTTTCACTGTTTATCGTAGGTAAATCAGACGCGCTGATTCCGATTTTGTACTCAAAATAAAGATTGGTCGACTCCATTTTTGTTTTTTGAAGGCTTTTTCACAGCGATTCAATATCGGTGTAAACGACACAATCCACACAACAAGCCCCGCCCGTAAATATGTGACATAGTCTAGCATTTTAGGGATGGAAATTGGGGATGTTTAGTCTGATCTAGAATTATAGAGATGGGTGTCTTAAAACCCATTAGTCTCTAAATTCAATCTTCAAAAAAATCTCAGTCTTTTCTGAAAGGTAGATAAGCTATTTAACATTGCTTGTAGTTTGTTACAAAATGTTTAATAGGTTGTACGCCTATTAATATATATCTGTCTACTATATATCTGCATTTCTTTTGTCAATGAAAGTCTCTTTTCAGGTGCTCTAAAACTGATTAAGTTTCAAATATTATGTAAACATATATGTAGCATGAAACCATAGAGCGGTACACCGTAGAGTGGTACACTGTAGAGCGGTACACCGTAGAGCGGTACACTGTAGAGCGGTACATGGTAGAGCGGTATACCGTAGAGCGGTACACCGTAGATCGGTACATCGTAGAGCGGTACGCCGTAGAGCGGTACGCCGTAGAGTGGTACATCGTAGAGCGGTACGCCGTAGAGCGGTACACCGTAGAGTGGTACACCGTAGAGCGGTACGCCGTAGAGCGGTACACCGTAGAGCGGTACATGGTAGAGCGGTACGCCGTAGAGCGGTACGCCGTAGAGCGGTACGCCGTAGAGCGGTACATCGTAGAGCGGTACACCGTAGAGCGGTATACCGTAGAGCGGTATACCATAGAGCGGTACACCATCGGCTGCTACCAGTCAACCCTTTTACTCTAACATACTTTTGAAGACTTACATTATGTAGTCTTACCTCAGTTTTTAAACAGGATTCATTCAAAATTGCTTTCGAAAAGCGAAATGTTCAAATTTGAAACTGTTTTTTCTATTACAATTAATACAAATAATTTTATTTGGTCACACAACTAGAAAACGTCTTTTTGAATGTATTTTTATATTATTTTTGGCCAGAAACTATATAAAGAAATCAGATAATTTAAAACTGCACTGGCTTCTTTCATAAGTATCCTATCAATAAAGAAGAAAAGGCTGAGGAATGTAATGCTGTAGTTGTAGCAGCCTACCTCAGCCTCATTTCTCCAATTTTTGTTAAAAAATTAGAAATACCATGCGCGTTTTATACTAATAAAAAATAAACATAAAATAATACGCAATGCAAAGTTTTAAATATTACTTAGTATTCCATAAACCTCAATGTTCATGTCTGCATGCAACGGTGTTGAATAATAATAACGAAAAAGGTTATTAATTGGTTTTTTCAGCCTATCTTGGGTGTGATTTAGTTCCGAATCTTTGTTTGACATCCCAAGCCACTAAGTCTCAAATACTTTGTTCAAACTTCTTTTGTTTGAGATCCCAGATCAATTGAAAACCGAATGAGTAGTTCTGTTGTTGGCAAAGTTCTACAGCTTTGGCAAGTTTTTTGACTCCCGACTCACACCAACTATAAAGTTAATCCCTTATATGAGTTTTGCATATCTAGTTTACAAAAAACTTGAATTTCTTGACAGACCTGACAGCATATGACACTGTCAAAAAGAAACTGCTGAAGAATACTTCATTAGAAGATAATTGGATCTGTCATTTCCTCTCAAGGTAACCCCTATAGATTTTATGTCTAAGATCAGAATGCCTGAAGCATGTGCTCCCCACACAGTCACAACAAGTGTTGCTACACGCTTGTATTTTACAAAGCAGTTTTAAAAAACACGAGCAGAGATATTTTAGTCTCAAGTTGTGGGTCTCATACAGGGAGCTTCTTTTGGAATCTGAATATCCTCAACTCATCTGTTATGTTAGCATGCTGCATGTTTATGAGAAATGTGAAGTCGACGTGCCTGTACTCCTTTGGAATGTATAGTTAAAGTTTCGAGTTTGTGGATGGTTAGGGCTGCACGAATTATTTATTATACAGTAATACCTTGGAATATGAGCTTGAAGCGGTTTGGGACATAGCTCGTATGTCAATTCGTATAGCAGAATAATTTTTCCTATATAAAATAACTAACTACAAATTAATCTGTCCCCACCTTCTAAAAACACTTAAAACAGGATATTACAACGTAAAGAAATGTTTTTTAATTGTTCCAATTCACCACCTATGCCCACAAAGTAACAAATACATATCTAGTGGTTATGATCTGCGATAAAATGTGACATTATTGTGTACAACACTGTATGGAGTTCTTTTCTTCGATACAAACAGTAGCGGCTAACTGGGGTGTGAGAGAGGCTTGACAGCAACACGTTCGGTACGCTCATACTTGCCAAGTCTCCCGGTTTGGCCGGGACCCTCCAGTTTTTTTTAAGTCAGTCTCCCTTTTTGTACAAAATCTCCCGTTTTCCTCTAGCTTTTTTAACAAAAGTAGTGGTTTAATTTTTTTACTTGTCGCTTCCCCTTTGTTTACTAGTTGTGAGCCTTCATCATACAAAGTTAGCAACAATGAAACAAGCCCCTATTAAACCGTATTTTTGCCATAAAACCTGGGCTATTTAGATTTAGCAACATTGATGTCTAACGATTTGCTCTACAGTTTTTCATCAATAAACAAAGATTGTACATGGCACTTTGATATAGCATTGGCAAACGACCATGACCTCACATTGATAGTAGAGTACCTGAACATTGAATAAAATCGTAGAAGGGCCTTCTATGTATGTGCCAATAAGGAAAAAAAACTTCACAAAGAAATCTAGGCTTCAGATTCAACTACTACATTTACCGTCAATCTCCCGCTTTTTTTCTCAACTACTTGGCAAGTATGGGTACGCTACGCTTTTGTGACTCTGTGTAACATAACGTAAAGTTTAAATTTAACTTAAATGAACTTAGCTTACTATGCACACACTACTAATGCACACAAAAATTGAATTTTCACTTTGTTACGCTAAACTCCATTTTCATTTTATTACTAAATTTTTTCTTCTGGTTTGGCCCTTTTTGTCTCGCTTTTTGACTTGCTTTTACCTTTAGTCGGCCTTTTTAAAACTGATCCTTCAAAAAAGACTGAATGATGCTGTTCTTGTAAGCATTTTTGCATACTCAGTCACCTAGCAGCCACATCAAGAACCGGCTCGTATGCTCGTATCTCAAATTGGACTCGTATCCTAGGTAAAAATGTCCTAGGAATTTTCCTTGTATCTCAAATTGCTTGCAAGTCGGGACGCTCATATCTTAAGAAACTATTGTATTATAATTACACCTATTACCTATATAGGTATTGACATCTTTGCCTCGCTCCTACATGTCTATGCACTGGATTTCAGTTGCTGCGCCGGAGTAGTGGCAGCTATACTCAGTGCCCCAGCTGACCTCATAAAGGCCAGGGTAATGAACCAGCCGCACGATGAAAATGGCAGACCACTCGTCTACCGGAGTTCCGTTGCCTGTCTGGTGAAGACTGTTAAAAATGAAGGATTTTTTGCTCTTTACAAAGGCTTTCTCCCATCCTACATTCGCATGGTTAGTTTCTTTCTGTCTGCATTGCATTTTACTCTTGCGCAAGCAGAGCAACCGCGATCAATCTTGGTGGTGTCAAATTGGATGATAAAAACAGCCTATCATGATCATATGATGCTTGTAGTCACACTGGTGAATAGACAATAATGAATCCTCCTTAATTCAACGCCCGCCCGAGTAGGTATCTGGAGGTAACAAAAGGGTGATCTGTGCTCAGAGCACACACTTGAACTTGTAGAGTTCATTGCGATGATACGTGTTCCTCGATGGGTTCAGCTGTTTCGTGTCAATTGTTTCTTCATCCACATTCACTAATTTTATTTTAATTAGCAAAAAAGCAGCAATATTCCTATTGGGATAAAAAGCCAACCGACGGAATATTAATTTCATTTGTTTGTTCCGTAGTGACCTTTCAAACACATACCAACGGAATGCAATCCAGGTTTTTCCTTATTACTTGTGTTGTTTCTCTATATAATGTAGCAAATGCTTTTTTAATTTTGAATGTTTTTAACATTCCGTTTTGTTCACACGTGTGGCTAAGGAAGAAATTGTTTATTACATACATTAGCCAGAGTTTACTATGTGGCTGAGGTGATGACATGACAATTAGCTGGAGCATATGAACACACTTATTGCTAAAATGATCAGATGTAGAGTTAGACAACAATTGTTTATTCTTATATTATCATTACAAACATGTCCAGTCCAAGTGTAACAAAGCGATGTGATCAGTCAGGCCTGATCTTTTTGTATTCAGCCTTCAATTTTCAATCACATTTTCATATGGATATGACTTCCCTCCCTTCGTGTAAAACCTCCCCTTTCAGTCATGCATAATCAGCCACCTTCGACTCCTTATCGCTTAAGATGTGGTTAACCTCAGATGGCCTTGTTCATGTGTCCGAAAAATCATTGTCTGAGCATAGCACAGCAAGTTTGTACTTGACATATTTTCAAATGGATTTTGAGAATTTTTCAGTCAATTTCGTTAGTGAATTGGTGATACTGCCCTTCGACATAAACTTTAAACTAATGTCTGCTTTCCTGTTACCAAAACATGGGGACTTTAAACTTGGTCTTATATGATTCACTTTTTGTCTTTTTCCATAGTGATGTTGCGGATATCATGGCAGACATCTATCTCACTTTCAGGCTCATGGTAGTGGCTCTTAGCTCGACCTCTGATCAACCTTTTCAAGAATGTTATCAACGTAGTTCAACACCAAGGATGTCTGTGAATCAGTCACCCTTGATATTTGTGTCAATGAGTGTGGTCCGAAACTACTTCCACAAACTTTCCTGTGGCCTAAGGCATCAACTAACTAGCAGGCGCTGCCACAATTATCACCAGATAGCTGTACAGGTCATCAATAGGCATGCTTCTTTGGTTTTAACCACAAAATCAGCTGGTTGAGGCATTTCATTGAGGTCAATTTGTTTGACTGCCAACATCACAGGTTAATCTACAATCTACCATAAAACCTGTATTTGAACATCATCTTTATTTGAACGGCACCTTTATTTGAGCGTCACTATAGGAGAAGGGTTAAAAATAGAGGCCCACTTTCTAATTGAACGCCACCTCTATTTGAACGCCACTTCTATTATACCGATACTATTTGACATTCTTAAATCTTTATTAACCCATAATAGCAAATGATAAGTAGAGTAGTGTCCACAAAAATCATACTAATAATGACTCGATTACATCAATAATGACTAATTCGTTCGATGTTTCTGTTCGTATCGAGGTCCATTTTCCAACTCTAGGTTTTTTCGGTAAAAACTTTGATTACAACACCATAGAAATAATTAGTAACTATATCAGGCTAATAGTAGTTCCTTTTTAATGTGGTCTTGATACTTCGATGTATGTGAAAAAATTTTCACGTTTATGATGGAAAATGTGCTACTACGTCTTTAGAGGCTGAAATTTTGAGGCTATTTTGATTACATGCCCGTTTCTCTTTGTGTTAGAAGTTTCTATTCAAAATGACATCGCGTAAGTTTTACTCCGTTAGCAAAATTTTTGGATGCCAATATCAACTATCTCAGCCATGCAGAAGATGGGTTGAGGTCAGAAGACATTGTGAAAGGTATTGAACAGTCAGAAAAACATGAAATGGTTTCAAACAAAAGCAACAATCAGAACGCAACTGGCCGAGCAAACAATAATAATATTTTCATTTTAAAATTGTTAATATTTGTTTTAAAATGTTAGTTTTTGTTGCTGTATGTATTATAATTATGGTTTGTTTGTCACTTGTTCTTGAATATATATTTGTAGTATTTGGTAAATTATTGTTATTCAAAAACTTATGAAATTTACAGATTTATAGCATATTATTTATTAGCATGATTGCAGTAATCTGAACTCAGCTTACAATGGATCGACACACCTAACTCCTCTTCTATTGCCCATAAAAGTCCAGTTTTGGCTGCAAACTTTAGCAAACATATTAAATGCAAATTGGCTAACTTACATATATAAGTTAGCCAATTTCATTTGTTCAAAAGGGTTAATGTCGCACCACCCGAAGAGTACAAAATATAGGCGACATTCGTTTCACCCATGAAAGGGTTGAATTCATCTTTTCATCGTTCTGACGAGGTGTTTGACAAATACAACCTCAACATCATCTCTATTAAAGGGCCTCTCTAAGGGAAGGGTTGAAAAATAGTGCCATGGTGTTCAAATAAAGGTTTTACGGTATCTTACATTTGAAGTACCATAATAGACCTTCACTAACCTGCTGTCTAAACTCACCGCACCCTTGCCCTTTAACCACAGAAATTCAAGCACAGCTACATTTTCTGCTAAAATCAAAGACCCATTTTGAAAGTGAACTGAATTTCTGCTTTTGACTGACATTTGTAGCAAAACACATCAAAAAGTACTTATTCGGATTAACGGATTATCTATAATGACAACCGTATGACAATTGTGACGCGTTTTATACAGTACTTCACTCATCTTCAACAACTGGAAGTTTTAAATTTCACTATAACCTACACTATTTAAACACGAGTTAACATGCAATGCACTGTATTGCAGGGTCCCTGGTCGCTCCTCTTCTGGATGTCATATGAAGAAATTAGAAAAGCTTCTGGCGTGCAAGGATTTTAAACTATTTTATACTTTCCTAATACAAAGTTAGATAATTCCATATAGCCAAAGACAATTTATTTGTATATACCTTATTGTAAAAGAAAGTTACCTGATCTTTTAAAGTGTGCATTTTGATTGTTTTTTTATTTCAATGTGTTGTTTTATGATTACCTAAATGGACTTTTAGTGATGTATGTAATCAAATACCGTCAGTATTGGTACCTCCTTCAACCAATGGCAGCTATGAAAATTCCATACCAAATTAACCGACACTGCAGATTATAGAATAGTTTGTTTTGTTGTCATATCAACCAAAGCGTAGATACATTTCAGATATAACCAGAATGACGCTTCATATTTTTGTGTTAAAAATTTCATTGAATTGAAATGTGAAATAAAATCATGGTCGTAGCATAATAAATATATAAAAATATTGCTGTAAATAATAATTAAAAGTACAAAGAGTTAGTCACTATCATCGCTAAGTACAGCAACTTTCCTTCTTTTACTCGCAACTGCTCTAGCGATTGTCAGATGGTCATCATCCGAATCGGAAGTATCAAGGTTGCCTTGAGTGAGAGCGGATGCTGGAAATGACTCTGCAACACGATGTATATGTAAGACTCCATATCTAACTCGACAACACACTCAACTAACAGTTCAAGATATATATCAAGCGTCACTTGATTATTTTAAGACCTACCAAAGTCAGGAACTTTGTTTCTCCTGATGTCCATATCCTCAGACAATTCAGTGGAGTTGCCCTCCAGTGCAACCGCATCTGTCGATGGAGAGGGTTTACTTCTAGTATTCTCCTTGTCACTTTCTGGAGTGAAAATTAAGTTTTAAACAATGTGTTGCAGTCGCCTACCAGATAATGCTTAGCCTTTGATTGTAGGAAATAATAATTGTGGATGTTTTGGAAATGCATTAACACTGCATTCTTTACTATTGCTAACCCTACATCGCGTGTAGAAACATATCCTTGGATGATCACACTAGTAAATAAGCCAACACAAGATTGCTAAACGCCAATGGAGTGACAGCACTGTCATGGCAATAGTGTTACAGTGATGTGTAACTAGATGTTAATTGCAACAACATATTTGCAATCAAGATGGAGAATAGCAATATATGCATAGGCTAGGATTTATAGATGTCCGACACTTCGTATTATTCACAATATAAATATGCTAAAAGGGACATTACTTTAGTGCAACACGTATAGTATTGATGAGGTACTCGAAGGATATCGTGAGAGTGTACCATTATCACGGGCCCACATGTTGACAAGTATTATTTATCCAGCGAAAAAGTGTAGTTTTTCGAAGAATTGTTGACCCATACTGATTTTTATCATTTATGACACATTAATAGTCATTATTTTATTGCAATGCATGAGCTACATTATAGGAAACAAATACGCCATTTCTTACGCACAAAAGCACTATATAGCATTGCGTTAACTCCAATGACATCTAAAATGCTCAACATTGTTGAACTTATTACCCATATAGATTAGTTGTGGTGACGTGGAGAAATTATAGTTCACTTCCCAAAGCAAAGTAAATGGACTCACCGCTGTCACTAGAGGATCGCCGAAACTTCTTAGAGTGAAATTTTACACTCGCTTTTCTTTTGGATTTGATCTGAGAAACCCTACAACCAGACATGGAAAATTTCTATCTAACAAGATAAAACATGACTCTTGTTGAAATGAAATTAGCCACATCTTCCAGCCTGGCGAACGCTGATATTGGGTTAGTTGTAACTAAAAAATCACAGCTGAATAAGTTTTACTAACAAACTGGAGCTTTAAGCTATCCCAGTGAATAAACAGACAACTCCTTATATCTTGCATTGTAGAGATGGCATGATAGTAAACTTACGAGCTGTTTTTGGTATGGCTCTTTCTGGATGGTTGCTGTTTGATTCCACCTGAAAAAAAATTGAAAATACCAGAAACAAGTTGAAAGAACACAAAAAACTGTAAGAGTTCAAACATATAAGAGAAGTAACTAGAGCGTATGATACAAAATGAGTACAAACTCAGAGCTAGAAGTTGGCTAAAGAAAACATTTTAAATTGTTAGTTTAAAGTCTGGTCTAAATTGGCAATGCCTCATCATGCGCCTTATTCAGGTACTATGTGACAGAGTCAGCCTGTGAGAACAATAACAGATATAAAGGCTGCCTTTAAAGATGTAACAAAAGGCAGCAGGGTAACACTCACAGCAGGGTGAGCTTGGCATTTCGATCAATGATTGAAAGATAGTGTCTTGCTTTAAGAAAAAAACTTACCATTATCTAATCATCTAGTATGAGTTATCCATTACAACACATTGGGCTAGCTTTACCATCACATCATTGATTTTATGATCAAATGTGTAGTCAGCTATGAATAATTGTTTTAATTATAATTTGTTCGGATGTTAGTCACCAGCAGGAATAACCAAATATACACACAGCATTAGTATAAAGGCTGGGAAGATGAGTAAGCCTCTATCAAATACAAACCAATGAACCTGAAGCAATTTGTACATCATACCTCTCCGTTGCTGTCTGCTTTCAACAGCTGGCGTCTTAGTGTTGCTGGCCAATGGAGGAAACTCTGCGAGCGCTTCGATAGCCTGAGACGTTTGTCTCAAAGCTGCCACATCTACGGCTAAGGAAATCCTCCAGAACTGTTCCTACAAATCAACATTAGACAGAACTAAGAACAAGAATAACAGAATACAATCTTCTCCAACCGCTTCATTTATGAGTGTAAACAACATCTGTAACTATATATGAATATAGATATATAAACCTGCTCATTGAAGGGTGGGTTGATGCCAATGGAATATAGAAACTTCTGGAAAAGAGCATCTTGTAGAGAAAGCTCACATTCCTCAGTGAGTGGAATAAGAGGAGTGGCAACTGCCTCCTCATCCTCTACAACGGAGTAATCCACAAACATGTTTGACATTACAGGGACCCGGTGAACGCTGTAAACCAATCATGCCAACAACAAATGTATATAATCAGCTAGGTGACATGCATGTAGCTATAATGCTCTCCTATCGAAGTTGTAGCTACAACCATAATGCTAAGCCCTACCATCCTCTCGATCTTCTGCAGCTCGATTCAGGCTTCTCTTTAACCATGTTAGACTGCACTCCATAGATGGAATCTCTCGCAGTTGTGTAAGCAGGTCCTGTGGGTCTCCTCGCACCAGACCCCCACACGTTTCTCCAGACACTGAGGTTTCTCCAGACACTGAATCTGCATCCGTGATTCTAGAAAGGCCAAGCTGAGAGTCGTCCTCACTTGACTCTGTAAACGAGCAGTAGCTGGACATGCATGTTTTGTGACTAGTATTGCCATGGCAAGATGTCCTAGGAGAAGACAAAAATCATATTATCCTGTGTTACTGGTGAGAAAATGCCGGTAAAAATGGATACCAAAATATTAAGAGTACTTATAGCTAAGCCACTCACCACTGTTCAATGAGGAATGAAGGCTATTTTCTGCAGGTTCTGCGATAGTCTGAGGCCCCTTCTGCCACCAGTTACCACTGTCACTGCAAGCAGGATCCATACAGACTTGAGACATGTATAGTTTTATCGTATCAAAACATTTAGTTTAAATTGTAACTTCCATCTAACTTATCTCATGATTATTTCATAATGCAAATATATATCTGCGCAATAGAGTTGATTTTTTCAACAGATCTGTTAACGAACCACTTCACACTATACACATCACCTTAGCGTTATATACTCTCGATTGCAAAGGCATCACAAGAGGCAAACCAAAGGCCAGCAACTTGACATCTGCCAGAGGTAATAAAATATGAACAATACTCTTAAATTAGAGGTATATTTTTGGCCTTACAAAATCATTCTATTTTCTTTGTATATTTAGGATCTACTTCACGTACATAGGTAACCCGCACGTACATACGTACATAGGTAACCCAAAGCAAGAATACATTGTGAAAGCTAACAAGCTTTTATGATTAGGTGATGTCTCTGAGAAGTGCAGAGGAATGTGTGAGCAAGTTAACAAAAACTCTAAAAAACCTGTTAATCGCATGCAATTCGTGTGACACTACAAACTGCACTTTTTTGGAATAAAATTTAACCCACACATTTTTATAGATTGTCTTGTAAAACAGCAAACACTCTAGAGCAGTGTTGATGCACACAGCGAGTTCAAGCTAGAGCAATTCAAGGTAAATCTACAGCACATAGGTATGTATTGTACCTGTCGCTAGTGTCATCATCTGTACTCACATACTCCTTGCTGATTGGCTCACTGCAAACACAAATTACCAATAAAGGCTTGATCATTAGGCACTACAGTAACTTCCAGAAAGGTTGTGCTCCATTGATGTAGCAAAAAGGTTAGCCATTATTGCTACTTGCAGCTAGTTTATTGCCATATCGGTTTAGTAGTATGACATGACACAGACTGATGGACTACAGGAGGGTAGCGAATGACAATCGCTTGAACATTTGGCATTTATTTTGAGGAATAAATCTATACAGACAAAGATAAACCATTGACAGACATTCAAAAAATATAACCTTTAAAGTTGAGGAGTTTAAAGTTGAGGAGATTTAATGAAAAAATCTGATTAATAAAAATGTATATCGAGTGCAATTAGGGAAGTTTGGTAACATTTGCTTAACCCTGTTACAGTGCCAACAACGTGTGACGAAGAAACTTTCCCTTGCAAGCCGATGAACTAGCATTATGCATTTGTAGTTCCTGTAGTTTACAGATGACCAAAAAAGCTTTGATTGTTAACTTTTGTGTGTGCTTGATGAATGATACTTTGATGAAATGAAAATGAGGGAATATGTTATGCCTATCCTAGCAGGGTCTAGTTTAAGACTAATGATATAGCCCAGAGACAATTCGCAAGATAGAAGTCATCAAGATGTTAATAATGCATAGAGATACCTGCTGGGCTCTGCAGCTCGCCTTGTCCTTGTCTGTCCGTCTCTAGAGGCTGCAGAAAGTAATCAGGACAACTGAAGTTAAAACAAATCAAACATCTCCCACAATCTATCTCATGGCTGCCAAATGTTGGCAAGTTATTTATAAAAAACCAGACATGAAAAATTGTACCGGAACATGTATTCTCTGATCTCCATTTCTCTTAATCGCTATTAAGGACAGCTATGTAAATACATGTATGCACTTTAACTAGTTGTTTATATAAATCCTACTAAATTATTCGAACGCAAGAGAACAAATATCACATCAGATTGTGTGAAACAATCTTCCGACAATCTTAATCTAGATGGCCAACCCGAAAGGTAAACAAACCATTCATGGTTTTTATTCATTAATTCTGTTTTTTCATTTTACGATGTATACTTTCTCTATTTATTATGCAGTAATATAATTCTAACACGTATAGATTCCAGGTTTTAATCATTGCATGTATTTGTAATTCATACTAATGTTATATCTGAGTTTAGTGGAGGCTTGGAATGGATTACGGCATGTTAGGACATGTTAAAATTGGTTTCTACTTACAAAATTTTCTAGTTACTAAATGGCTTCCAGAATGAATTGCTTTCACTAGAGGCTCCACTGCACAAATACCTTGTACATTGAAAAGGGTTACAATAAACATGCCTAGTTGTCTTGATCTTATAACTATGGGAAAACTGACCAGGATGTTTCCGATGTTTCTTCTGTTTCCGCTTGGAGTCAGCAACTGGTATGCTGTAAGTGAAGGTTAGCTCTGGCATGACATCATCAGAATCTCTGTCGATTGAGTCAGCAATCTGCCTCAGCTGCTGTGGTGCTAACTCCAGTGATATTCGCCAAAACTGCTCCTAAAGTCAGCCGAAACCAATATGGTAGCCAAACATATGGAAGCACACAAACACAGCCTTCTATGTTTCGTTAGCTGTAACACAAAATGCTTGACAAATGCAACTTGGTAGATTAACCTATCGCACTGACCACATTGATCTACAACCCTGGTATTGATAAGCATCAATAAGTAAGTACTCTACAATGAGTAAGTTCACACACAAACACAGCTTGTATTTTGTAGCAGGTTTACTTCTTTGCGACAATAAGTTTACTTATGCTAGTGCTACAGTTAAACCAAATTGTAGAGAACCAAAAAAAGTTGTTCCTAAATTACCACGACTACCCCTCAATGGATCTGTCATTAACGTCTAGGGGTGACATTATGAACCCCTTTTTATTGGGTGCTAGTAACCTGGCAGCCTAGTGTGCTATGAGAGATAATCAGCACAGCGATTAACTATCTCCAAAATTATTCTAAAATACCTAGATGGTGGTTGATTGGGCAGGTGTTAAGAGTATTAAACTACCAAGCTGAAAGTTGCGAGTTCGAACCCCATGTGATGCAATCTTTTTTTAAAAATCCCTAACAGCGACTACAGATGGACAGACAAACACTACTTTTATTATAGTAAAGTTTATTTTATTCATTTGGCTTCTTACCTATACAGTAAAACACAAAGCATCCTTACCAGTATTTGTCTCCTATGTTGAGCTGGTCCTCTGTTGGAACAAATCTTATAGGATTATAATTTAGGTATCTGATTCGCTTCAGAACTCAAAAAGGCTTTTGGCAATTGTGTTTAGCAGTGAAACAAATCTATTTTATAAATTACGCAAATAACACATTTAAAAAATTTAAATTTAATTACCAAACTAAATTAATAATGTATAAGAGGTTTTTATTACCACATCACCTTCACATTAAATGCAGGTGAATTGTGATGCAGCCTTGACAATGCAGGAGACAGATGGTGTATCCACAGTTGTAGCAACAGAGGTACAGATCTAGTCTAACCTAACCTAACCTAGGTGAACATGAAATCAGCATAACCTTTTCACATATGTATATTTTATGTTTATATATTTCTGTATATCTATCATTAACTTTAGTTAGCCTCTCTAATTTCACTGGTTTCAAGCTTGCTTTTTTCCCATCACTTTCTTATGAATGCTATTAGGCCGTCATTTCAAGGTGATTGTGTTATCAACATGAAATGTCATCAATAGTCAGTTAGGCATCTTGAATAGTTCTAGTATGAATTATATTGAGTGTGCTGCACTGATATCATGAGAGTTGGCTTTTGTTTGCTGGTCACGTGCAAGCAGGTTCTATACCACAAGCGTACATTTTATATTTCTATTCATGTTTATTCTACGTGTGTTTGAAAGTGAATTATGTTGAATTAATGCTTATAGTCCGGCTAGGAAGGGTAAGACAGCCTTTAAAATACATAATAGCAGAAATTTAACTATTATTCATATAGCTACGACCATTTCCTGACCGCGATATCTGATGTGGCATTGGCTACATAGTCAGCAATGAGAGCATCAATAGGCTAAACAACTCACCTGCTCATTAAGAGGTGGGTTAATGCCAATGGAGTATAGAAACCTCTGGAAAAGAGGATCTTGCAAGGAAAGCTCACATTCCTCAGTGAGTGGAATAAGAGGAGTGGCAACTGCCTCCTCATCCTCTGCAACAAATCAGATCATGCCATATAAATTGTTAATTAAGGAAGCATCTTTTAATACTGGCCTTAAAACTTATTCACCTGTTGATAAAGCTCTGTGTATAATAGAGCTAACTGGTGACATTCAAAGAGTTATTCCACGCACTAAAGGAATGCTGAAAAACTAAGACGTGTTACGTAACTCCTACCATCTTCTCTGTCCTCAGCGGTTCTCTTTAGGCTTCTCTGTATCCATGTTAGACTGTCTTCCATCGATGACATCTCTCGTAGCTGTACTAGTAACTCCTGGGGCACACCTCGCATCATCCCAGCAAAAGGATGTGGTGGAGATGACTCCGACTCACTCACTGAACCTACGAATAACCATCTACTGCTTCACACACCCCAACAAGATTGCAGTTGGTTGGAATCAAACAACTAAATTGAAACCAACCAGCAGTAAATTTTCAAAGTGCAAGTCTATGTAAAATGCTTTAACATACAATTATATATTTGAGGGGTTTGTAATATATTTGTTATTCACATAACAGTAAATAAACTGAGGGGAACTACAGCAGTACCGAGATACAGTGAGTCATGAAGACAAACCTGATTTGACTCATGAGAGAAAATACAGGTTATGAGAACCACCCAGTAGTTATACCGACAGTTACCGTATCAGCGGTTACCGTATCAGCGGCCACCGTATCAGCGGTTACCGTATCAGCGGCCACCGTATCAGCGGCTACCGTATCAGCGGCTACCGTATCAGCGGTTACCGTATCAGCGGTTACCGTATCAGCGGCCACCGTATCAGCGGTTACCGTATCAGCGGTTACCGTATCAGCGGCTACCGTATCAGCGGCTACCGTATCAGCGGCTACCGTATCAGCGGTTACCGTATCAGCGGTTACCGTATCAGCAGTTACCGTATCAGCAGTTTCCGTATCAGCGGCTACCGTATCAGCGGTTACCGTATCAGCGGTTACCATAGCAGTAGTTACCGTATCAGCAGTTACCGTATCAGCAGTTACCGTATCAGCAGTTACCGTATCAGCAGTTACTGTATCAGCAGTTACCGTATCAGCAGTTTCCGTATCAGTAGTTACCGTATCAGAAGTTACCGTATCAGAAGTTACCGTATCAGCAATTACCGTATCAGCAGTTTCCGTATCAGCAGTTACCGTATCAGCAGTTACCGTATCAGCAGTTTCCGTATCAGTAGTTACCGTATCAGAAGTTACCGTATCAGAAGTTACCGTATCAGCAATTACCGTATCAGCAGTTACCAGACAAAATGATATATAAGGTATAAAATATAATTAATGCAGTAAAATTTATTTTATTTGAAGATAATATTAATTTTTAACAGAAGCGCTTTTTATCATCAACCATGGCTCGCACTACCTCACGCTTCCATTCGTTTATCCCCGATAGCCCTTGTTCGCATCTTCCATGAAAAGTGCTGTCATTGTTATGCTTGGGAAACAAATTAAGCAGATATAACGCGTACTTAGTAACAGTAATGGTAAAAAATAGTGTTTTGTACTCAGGCCAGCTCTAAGTAGCTACGGCAACGATGTAAACATAAATCAATTTCACAACGATAAATGTTCATATTAAGCTTGTATTTCATTTCAATCTAATTTATTTTAGTATTTCTTACATTGCTTCATTATTTGATTGTTTTAGATAGACAAAATGTAGTTTATAGCAGTTTTGGACAATTGGCAGGATGAGAACGGAAATCAGTTTTCAGAGCTTTCTTATAGCCAAAATTAGTGTAAAAAATAATGCTTATTCAGCATGATAGGAAAAGAATTAATTTTGAAAACTTTCAGTTAGATATTACTACCGCTGAGCAAGCAGGGAATTGAGTAAGTCAATATTAGTAAAGCAAATGCCATATTTTGGTAAAATTTGTAAGAGAACTAGATGACTGCGGATGAGCTGTTAATCTAATACTGTTAGCAGTGGAAGTCAGCTGTTGATCTGAGACTGTTAGTAGTGAAGGTCAGTTGTTAATCTGATACTGTTAGTAGTGAAGGTCAGTTGTTAATCTGATACTGTTAGTAGTGTATGTTGGTTGTTAATCTGATACTGTTAGTAGTGTGGGTCAGTTGTTAATATGATACTGTTAGTGTGGGTCAGTTGTTAATATGACACTGTTAGTAGTGAAGGTCAGTTGTTAATCTGATACTGTTAGTAGTGTATGTTGGTTGTTAATCTGATACTGTTAGTAGTGTATGTTGGTTGTTAATCTGATACTGTTAGTAGTGTGGGTCAGTTGTTAATATGACACTGTTAGTAGTGTGGGTCAGTTGTTAATCTGATACTGCTTTTACCAACTCTTTTTCAATTTGATAACTTTCTCCTTAATTTGAAAGATGCTACATTACCAATGGATCTTCACTAATCAACACAACCTGATACTCTGCACTACCCCTCAGTCACAGGATTACTATTAAGGATTACACCTTGTAGCTGCGTCTTACTCTGTAGTCAATGGAATGCCACTAAATACTACATTTTGACAGTTCCTGTTTCTGTCAAAAGTACAAATTTGACGACAACAAAATTTCTGGTTAAAGGTTGACTTGCAATAAAATTCACATTACAGTTATTTGGTATCAAAAGATTCACCATGTCTTACTCTGTTGTGTTGTAGGTGCCAAATATGTGTCAATGTGATTACAAGTTCTTAAAAGCTCAAAAACGAAAAGCCGAAAATAAATCTCTTTATTTCTCTGACGTAGTCATGTAATTTATTTATTGTCTTGTCACGTGATGTTCCCACGTGAAATTAAAGGCCAATAAAAAGCTCAATATAAAACTTATCGTAGCACTAGTTTATGACAAACACTGCGGGTTTTACCGAAGACCCCGTATCAAATATAGATGCTCGCTACTTTACAGTTTTGTTTCGGTTTGGTCTAATCGGCAAGTCGTAATCTGATCATGTGACCCAAAACTTCGCAAATAATTTCTGCAGCATTTTTCGAGTATTACAAGTGGCCAACAGACTCGTCATGATTATCAGACAATGATATGTACTCCTTCAAGCTAAGGCTAAAAAATTAAACAAATTTTTACGGTAAGTTATAAGAAATCACTGCTAAAAGTGACAGCATTACAATGACGATAAAACAGACGCGTAAGGACCATAGACATGGTTTTATTGAACGCGTGAAGTACATTTGTGAAAATATTTTGACGAATAATGTTGCATGAAAGTGTAAACAGAAATCATCTACCACAGCTACGTCACATTTGAGCCGTTTTGGAAAGAGAATCCAAACTACGGCGGTCTCGTGTGGCTGCGATTAACTGTTCGTTTTTGAGCTTTCAAGAGCTTGTAATAACATTTCCACATATTTTGCACCTGCAACACAACAGAGTAAGACATGGTGAATCTTTTCATATCAAATAACTGTAATGTGAATTTTGTTGCAAGTCAACCTTTAACATTATACCCGTTAAAGGCTAAGCTAAGTACCACACAGCTATAATCACATATATGAAACATTGGCTTTACGTAGTAAACCAAAAATGGTCATTGGCATCTCTACAATGCCAAAGTTCCTCACCCTCATCGTTAGATGTAACATTGCGAGACTTCCTCTGTCCTTTTTTCAACTCACTTCGATCCTCAACCAAACCAATCTCAACTAACTTGCTTACGATATGTCTTCGTTGTTTGCCCATCTTAACCAGAATCTCTCCCACGGGATCTGCTCAAAGCGGTCAGAAGATTAGAATGAGCATGGATATCTTGGACACCTGAACTGATTTTCATTGGATCCTGTTTGTCACTAATTCCAGGAACTTAGCAAATGTATGATTGGAATGTACTTCATAATAGCTCAAAATACATGCAAATGGGCATTCAATAAGAATATTATACGTTTGGCAACATCTAAGGCATTTTTAGAAAAGGTGAACAAAACCTTGATCTCCCTTATGAAGTTCATACAAATCCCGCAGCTGATCGACTTCATCCTTAGTCCAGGCAACTCTACCAGAAATGCCTTTTCTTAGTTGTTTAGAGTCAGTAACGAAATCCAAGATTATCAGCTGTCTTATCACTTGGCGACGAGTACGTGTCGAATCTATCAAGTTGGCCAGAATCTTATCCACTATGTCACCTGCAATACATTGTCAATGCAATACATTGTCAGTGATTTTGTACTATGTCAACTGCAATACATTGTCAGAGTGACATAAATATCCTATCAGCAACATCAGCTGCAATGCATTACCAAGTGACTTGACAAATCTGGTCAGCGATGGGGCCTGAAAAAAAAACATTGATTAACTCTAACGCCTGTCAAATGTATTATCAATTTCTAACTTATTCTTACAAAATTTGCCTTTTCTATAACTGAAAGAGTTTGATGTCATTAAACTCAGAACCAAAATAAAGTTCTTTAGCTTTTCCTAGTACAAAATCAACAACAACCAGCTGCCAGCTTCTTCCCATGGTAAAGAGAAGTTTTGTGCAACCTGATGATGCCCCCAAAACCGGCAGTCCCAGACAATCAGACATTTCGGCTCACTAGAGTTCTCTGACAGCTAGCTGATAATTTATGTAAAAACTAGGTGAAATATAAAAAAGCCTCAGTTTCAATTGGCGATAATGCTAGGATGCAACCAATGAACATCAAACAACCAATGTATTACCTCAGACTACAAGGACAGATAAAAGGAGCGCTAAGTGTGAATAAAAGAAGAGAACAGGGAGATAGAGTTAGATATAGTTAGTAGCCTTGGTTCATAGAACTTACCCTCGCTGTGCTTATGCTCCTCATAGAGTTGTCGCAATTCCTCCACCTGTTCCTCAGTCCAAGCAGCGCTCTTGGCCTTGGCGTGCTGTTCTTTGTAACTTCCATACCCTTCCATCACTTCAAAACACTCTCTTGCGTTCTTCCAGAACAACATTTCAATATAGACTTTGGGATTCTATGAAACAACATACTACTCTGGCTATTATTTTGCTAGAACTAAGGAAATCAAAAAGCATGCAGCTAGCAGAAGACAGGCAGAGCGTAAACACTAGGCACAATACAATCACCATGAGAATGACGACTACAAACCTTTTGAGCACATTTAAAAAACTGACGTAGTACAAACGTTGCGAACGTTTTGATTTCAGTAAACTGAGGAGTTTTGGTGCAATCATCAAGGAATATTTTCTGGAAGGTTCTAAAAAGTGACAGCTGGAACAGAAACGCTACGATTCCATTCTGCAACAGAAATGCAAAGACAACAGTGCATTAGTCTGGTCTGACACCTGGTTATAGGCTCTTTAGTGTTGTATTTGACTTTAGTCGAAATGAACTCTGATGACTAGCTTTAGAAAGGCCATAAATAAACATTACATTCTTCACTAAAACTGGCTCAGAATATCATTAGCTATAACTGTGTAATGAAAGAGTATCAAAAACTGTCAGAAGTGACAGAAGCAAACATGATTCAGACTCCTCTAGTTCTATATTATTACTACTAGTCAATATTATTACTACTACTCAGTCTTGCATGAGAGATCATCATGAGTAATCAGTATCTGCATAATTAACTCATTTCCTACTAAATTAATTTATTTATCAGGACATAATTATGTATTAGATAAAGCCTCATATTTGTCAGGGGAGCGTATAAGTCATCATAACTTTTGAGCCACATTCTATAAAAATATTTTGATATTAAATTACTCATCACAAAATTTTACATTAGATGATGCCATGAAAAATACTAGAAATCCATTGCAGAAGGAGAGAGAGAACGTATAATTTTTTCAACGATTTTCGAAAAAAACCATGCGCATGTCAAAGCCTAACGATTCACCAATATTATTACAGTTTACGGCATTGTTATCACTAATAAAATAGGGATAACAACTTTCAGTAGATCTATTGTTCAATAACAATCACACAATGTCCATAGATCTAAAATTAGTAAAAGCTCGTAGCTGTAATGCGTCTAACACGACTAGTCATTGCTAACAATACATTGCGATAGATAGAAGATTTTGCAAAGCAAGACTATGCTCAGGATGGATTAACATATTTTTGATTGGCTCAACGCATGCAGATAATTGCTTCCTTTCGTTTATGTACAGATACAATAGGGTAAGTTATTAACTAATCACCAATGAGAAACGATTTGTACGAAGCCTGCTAAAGTGACATCATGGGGTTTTTGGCCAGACTGAAACGCTTTGCCGAGCTCTACCACGCGGGTCGTAAAGCCAAAGAGTTAGTGCTCTTGCTGTAAGGCGCTCGAGTGGTGTAGTAATATCATTCTTGCCTATGAATCTGAAACTCCGTGTTTGATTCCTGTGCAAGGCAAGCGTTTCCTTAACACTTTTAGCGAGACTTCGGACAGACGTACACTGTTCTTATTATAGTGTAAATTCTATTCTAAACTCGATACATTATTGTAAGTGATTTGAAATCACAATTACTCTAACCTTTTTAACAAATTTAAAAAGACGTAAACGTTCCATAGCCTGTTGAGAATAACTGAAACAGCTCTTCTATATAAGTTCTATACGACATCTTAATGAGATTTTCTTGAAGTAAGTTCAGTTAAGTCGCCCTTCAAGTCTATCGATGAGTGTTAATTACATTATTGAGACAGTCGATGTATCTTACCATTTGCAGTTGACAAAGGTAAACTGGGCTGATATATCATGGTAAAATGTTATAACACCGTAAATCACTCCATCTCCTTACCTGTACGGCCACCCTGTGGAGCATCTTAACTATACAGTGGTTGGTGTGAAGGTCATTAGTTTTGTACTGGGTTAACATGAGAGCGTACACTCGGATTATCTTGTGTGAGGAGTACGATCGGAGGAACTGCTTGAAGTCAAATTCTTGCTCTTGCGTCACTTCCTGCTCTTCCATCTCCATCAGCTCCTCTTCTGTAAACGAATATGTACACACAATTTACAGTGGGATAACTAATAATCAGTAATCGGAGCCACCAAGTAGCGATTCCGATACAACACTTTGTCATAGCTAACTGGGCATAAGAGATATAAATATGTAGAGATGTGTGTGCAATATACGATGATCAGACAGATGTTCATAAAAACTAGATTGACTGATCATTGAGAGCAAATTTTGCAAATCTGGTCATATGTTCAACTTAAGATGATTATTCCATTATGGTAAGCAATCAGAAAAAACCTAAACACACAGCGAAAACAATTTAATTTATTCGCGAGAAACAATCAATTTTACTTTGAAGATTGTTCAGCAGTTTTTTAGTTCAGCAGTGATTTCTACCTTTCGTAGTAGAAACCATTGAACAATGTGCCAAAAAGTTAATTAGATCTCCAAGAAAAAAATTAGTACAATTCCGTTTCTAAATCCTAATTTCAAGATTTACAAGATTTCAAGAAATCTAAAACCAAAATGTATTTTACGCTGAGCGACATGCTACCAATGTACGAAACGCCAATGAAAGTTGTTCTGACTTCGTGGTTAATTAGTCAGCTTGGCAATGTAACTAAAAGAAACAGGCTATTTTTCTTGAGTTTTATCAGGTTTTTGTGTTTAAACAAACACACAACACATATAAACCCAGTCTGCCAAATCGGAATATTTATCGCGATTTGTCAAAATGTTTTGTAACTTTTTTTTTGAAAAATGGCTTTCAACAAAATTACCTGCTTTTGTAAGGTTTTGGTATGAACTTTCCTAGGAGATAATCTTAAAAATTTAAGTAAATAGTTATTTGAGATTTTATAAATTCATAGCAACAACTATCACTTTGGAATGAAGTCCTCCTTCTATTACAAGAACACACTGTTACCAGACAACAATCAACTAAATCTGTGACACCAAATGTATCATAACACCAAATGTCATAGACTTATCATACCACCAAATGTCGTATAGTTATCATAACGCCAAGTGTCAGAGTTATCATAACACCAGGTGTCATAGAGTTATCATAATAGTAAGTGTCATAGAGGTACCATAACACTAAGTGTCATAGAGTTATCATAACATTGAGTGTCATAGAGTTATCATAACCCTGGCTATGCACAAGCTGTCCAGAAGAGCTCAGGTGTTGTGTAAACACATGAAGTTACAGTATTGCATGCATTGCTCTAACTAAGGAAACATCAACTGCTGAGTGCAATGCAATATACACATGCCTGTACTTTCCTCCTTGATAATCCTTATGCAACATGCCAATCGAAAAAGCAGGAAAAACCAAGCAAGGCCGTCTGCAAAGTTAGACTTGTTGGCAACAATAGGATGAGAGTCAGTGTGACGCTCACATAGAAATGTCCAACAGTAATTGTGGATGTCAGCGAATAAACGCTTACCTTGCACATCTTCCTCATCTTGGTTGGTCACTTCCTCTCTTATCTTCCTGGGTATGTCAGCCAGGAACACCTCCCGCAGCAACTACCAAAGAATCCAGAAGCACAAATACAAGGGTGCGACTATCTTTGCAATATGAAAAGTAACATGGTTAACATTATATCCAATAAAGCAACGGATAAGCTAAGTATCCCACAGCTATGATCACATATATGAAACAACGGCTCTACATTGTAAACCAGAACTGGTTCTTGGCATCTCATTCATTCCTAGTTTAAAACAGACAAATTGAAAAAGAGCTTTTTTTGACAAACACTGTATATCACATAAGTTAGCTAGAGATTTAGACAGTTCATGACAAGGCAGTGTCAAGGGCTGGCCAAACATTTGTGAAGAGTTGAGAGAGAAGACTGAGGACCTCAGACTCGTTATAACTAATAAACCCCTCCTTATTTATCGAGTAGAGCCTGAGGCTTAGAAAGTATAAGATGGATATTCCATACAACCTGATTTTTGCAAATGACAAATAATAAACAGCACAAAAACCTTTCATGCAAATTTTAAAAAATTAAAAATGTATCAATACTAATTAACACAAATAAATCTTTTATTCAATATTCAATAATAGGCTGATAGATATAAATCAGCCAGCAATCATTCAGCAAGTACAGAAAGCAAAGAGCGGGTAATACAGGCCAAAACTTACCATAAACTCGTCCTCTGCGGATATATCACTGCTACCAAATTCTTCATTCTCTGGCCAGACCTCCCTAGCAGCTCGCAATAGAGCCACTGCCTCTAAACTTCTGCCTGAGTGGAGCAGTTCATGAAGAGACCTCACGCACTCCAGTCTGTCCAGAGGTGGAAAAGATTAGACACCAAAAATGGCATCTAAATACTGCACATAAGATCAATCTATATTAGTAAATCCCACTACAATGTCTGTGTCTGTCAGAACGCTATGCGCTTCCACATCTTTGGTCAATTTTATCCAAATTTACCACGTATATGCTCAGTAACTTCCACAAAATAACTAAACATATTTAGTATCAGAACTCCATCTGGTTCCTGAGAACCTGCCTCTTAGACCTTAACCAGCAAGATATCTGGTTGAAGATGAAAGAAACCCTGTGTATCACGAGGCTCACTGTTAATATGAATATACAAGGCTATGCTGGCTCACAAAAAATATGTGCCCTTATCAACAGAACAGCTCAAGTGAATTATTCATAATAAATACTGTTGCGTGTGCTTCTGACTAGCATCTGACTAGCTTCTGACAAGCTTCTGACAAGCGTCTGACTAGCTTCTGACTAGAGTCTGACTAGCTTCTGACTAGCTACTGATTAGCATCATCAAAACAAAAAGCGATGCTAGTCGCGAGTGAGACAGAGTGAGACAACAGAGTGAGGCAACAGAATGAGACATTCGGTCTAACATTTGTTTAGTAAAGCAAAATTAGATTTGATTGTTTTTGTTAAGGAGCTCCATATGAGTAGAAGCAGAAGGAGATCAGTGACTGCTATAAATAGAACTTTGTATAACAACATGGCTGTTAGCTATAGCTTAGCATGCAATAAGCAGCCAGATAAATGTCACTGTTCACACACTCTAAGACTACCTCTGGTCGTCAATGCTGACATCAGATGTGGCATCAAATGGAGTTACTTCTTCATCCGGTTCCTCAAGGCCTTGTACCAGATCAGAGAGCTCTGATGACAATCCCTCCCATTTCACTTCCAGTTCCTCCTACAACACGCAACCATAAGCATCTAAACATGCACAAGTTAGAAACTCGAAGTGCGGAGTGATCTGAATTATGGACTAGAGCAAACCTGTGATAATTGTGGCTCAAATGAGGCGACGTCGGGTTTTGTCTTTTTCCGACGAACAACTTTCTTTTTTTTCTTTTGAACGAGGACTTTGCCTTGGGCAGCGCACCATTTCTCCATGGCTCTCACATAGACATGCGTGGTCTCTATTAAGTCCTTGGCGAAGAGCCTGGCAATAAAAATTGAGTTCTGCAATATCTCATGGTCTCAGCTTTTGCTCTGCGGATGACGATCGAACTCGACTTTTTTTTCAAATATGACATTAAAATAGCTATCTCAAATGCTGATCACACAACTTAATTACTCCATAGAATTTATGCTGGTTCAGTGACAAAACAGCATGGTTTATACATGACTAAAAAATTTGATGAGAACATCATTTAGTTGTTTCAATGTGTATTCTGAAAATTTTAATTCTTGAATATGTTAGGATATAACCAACTCAATCAAAACACCACACATCAAGACTCGCATTGGAAAAACATTTTTCAGAAATGTACAACACTATAAATTGTGTAAATTTATATCTTATACACATTCTAGAAGCCAATCAAGGCAGCTTGGCCTAGCAATGATGCGTATTACTTTGCAGTTTTTTCTTGTTTTCCTACTTCAATCCAGGTAGCTTACAATTACCTTGAAATCATGCATTAAATTTTTATCAATGTAAATACACTTTAAGCACTACAAATATTAAAATAAAAAAATATGATTAAATGTGCAAGTAGTCAGCACGCCCTTTTCAGAATTGTCAGTTTTAGGTGTCATATACACATCCATAGTGTCATACAGACATCCGTAGTGTCATACAGTCATCCGTAGTGTCATACAGTCATCCGTAGTGTCATACAGTCATCCGTAGTGTCATACAGACATCCGTAGTGTCATACAGACATCCGTAGTGTCATACAGTCATCCGTAGTGTCATACAGACATCCGTAGTGTCATACAGACATCCGTAGTGTCATACAGTCATCCGTAGTGTCATACAGTCATCCGTAGTGTCATACAGTCATCCGTAGTGTCATACAGTCATCCGTAGTGTCATACAGTCATCCGTAGTGTCATACAGTCATCCGTAGTGTCATACAGTCATCCGTAGTGTCATACAGTCATCCGTAGTGTCATACAGTCATCCGTAGTGTCATACAGTCATCCGTAGTGTCATACAGTCATCCGTAGTGTCATACAGTCATCCGTAGTGTCATACAGTCATCCGTAGTGTCATACAGTCATCCGTAGTGTCATACAGTCATCCGTAGTGTCATACAGTCATCCGTAGTGTCATACAGTCATCCGTAGTGTCATACAGTCATCCGTAGTGTCATACAGTCATCCGTAGTGTCATACAGTCATCCGTAGTGTCATACAGTCATCCGTAGTGTCATACAGTCATCCGTAGTGTCATACAGTCATCCGTAGTGTCATACAGTCATCCGTAGTGTCATACAGTCATCCGTAATGTCATACAGTCATTCGTAGTGTCAAGGCTGACAAAAAAGAGATTCAACTCACAGTTTGTCTACTTTTGAATAGAGCAAACCTAAAGGAATCTTGAGAATGTCATCAACTAGCTTCTGTAGAAACTTACACAGCCACTATGAAACTTTGAATTCCGACGATTGAGTGGAAAATTTGACACCCAATTTCATTCTTGAAAATCATTGCTCGACTTATAGGGCAATCATAGTAAAATCCAACTTCAAAAAACCATCGCAAATCAAAACTACATGTACATGAACCACGATTCCTGACAGAATTCTGTTTTGAAACATGGGTTCTCGGTTTAAAGGGTACATATTATCAAAGGTGGCAGTTTCATTCGATTGGCGAGGCAGGCCAATACGATGGTGAACTATTGCTTTTCGTGCTTTGTGGTTTTCACTAGAACAGTTGTCTCTTGGTCTTCTGTTTATTGTTGTACGTACTGTCAACGGCACAACAAACAATGCAATTTCTTCTGCAACGTCCTACCCACCTCTGACGTCGACTGAACTATTAGTGATCAAATGATTTGAGCCAGGGAAGTCGACTGATACGGCAAATACATGTCAAAACCAGGATTTTAAAGCCAAACTTTTGACCTCGACTTATATGCCAGGTCGACTTGTACGCTAGAATTCACAGGCAGTTTATTTTTTGTCTGTTTGTAATTTGCACTATTAGCTGCAATCGTCATGTAGTACTTAAAATAGAGTTAAGAAAAATACCAGTTGAGCGAGCTTGCAACCAGTTGAAATTTGTTTGGTGAAAAAGTTTTTTTCAACTGCTAAAGTATTGCACTAGATCTTTTTTATTATATGTACGAACAGCGTAAAATGCTCAAACGCTTCAACCTGTGCATCTCATGTGGACTCAGAAATCTGGTGACTTCCGACGAGTTTAGGTAGGAAACATGCATAGCCATCTATAGTAAAAGTATGCCATGTATATTGTTCAGGAGCCATGTTGTAATAGTATATATCCAGCCAAACTCATACAGAATAATAATATTCTGAATAAGAAAAAAAAATGCTAACAAAAATATGTTTAACTAATACGAAAGGCATTGGTAGAAGTTAGATGAAATCATGAAGTAAATTGACTCCGAACACTGAAAGCTGATTGTGAAAATTGGCAGATCAGCTAATCAACAGCCTGATATTATTTTTAGTTCAAACAAAGCTATATTTTCAATCTGAGCATTAAGCAAAACACTAGCAACATTAATAACAGGCTGTGGGCCACGGCAGTTTATCTTGCATTGCCATTGGCACCCCCTTTCAGTGGCAATTTCTGCAGTGATTTAGACTAATTTAGGTATGGAAAATTCCAAACTGAAAAGTTGCCGCAGCTGCAATTCTCACTTCTATGAGAAATTTGATAAAAATGATATTTTAGGATTTATCTCCCCTGTAAATAAGATTCTTTTTCATAGAACCATCAGATTTGCAACTTTTTATTTTAATTATTTTGCAGTAATTTAGCATGTCATTGGTGAAGTAAAAATTCATCTTCTATATATTTTCGAACATTCCATATCCTACGATTGTTACAGCCACATGTAAACTATATAGATGTATATATGTATATGTACATGCGTGTATAATTGTATGGTTTAATCGCTTTATTTTACAAAAAAATTCAAAACACTATAATTATGTTTTATAACCTGACACTGATGAATCATAGAAAATAATAATTGGTGATTATTATTGGCATTATTACTAGTAGCTAATGTCAACAGCCTTACAAAACGAGCTGGGATATTTCAAAATATCGCATATCCTAACTATTTGTTCAATACGTTGAGTTCTTAGTCATTTTCCTCACCATCGGCATCCTCTGCTACTCCCGCTACAGATTTGTTTAAGTGCACGCATGTGCAAAGCTCTGTGTAAAGCAGCTCTGCCATGATACTGGCACATCAGTTTCCTCGGCACCTGGATTTTTGACACTCCCATAAAACTGCTTGTAGAATATCAGGTGCGGCGATGATTCTTGTATGACACTTTACTGCATATTCATCGTTTTTCATACCCAGTATCCGCCCATGTAAAGATGGAAATGGTAGTGGCAAGTTGTGTTGTTGACTCTTTCCATATACATGTAGGTAGCTGCTACATCATTGACACAATGCACATGGTTTTTCAGCGATTGAAGGGAGGGAGAGAGAAAGGGACTGACTGGCCTAGACCTAAACACAAAAAGCCTGTCCCTTAGTCAGTTTAAGTCTGTGCCATTTTCCTGGTTGCTATCTTCCTGGCCATAGAGTCTGCATGTATAAGTCTCAAAGAGAGAATAAATTTGCCCCGAAACTTGAACGAATGGCAATGGCAGGCAGGGCTTAGATAAGCCCCATGGCATCCAAAAGGATGGTCCCACATCCTCAATAGCTTGGAGTCACTGCATTTATGGTAGTTCGATCATGTATGGCATAGATATGAACTAGTCCTTTGAGAAGGTTTCTAGCTCAGTTGCCCTCTGGGAACCTGGGCTGTAATATCCACAAACTGCAGTTAGAGGCACAGCTCTCTCTGCTTGTTCCCTTACATAAAAACTTCCATGATACCATAGGTAAGTAGTGAACAATCCTAATTGATTATGTTGAGGCAAGATTGATTAACATTCTCACCACTTACGCAGTTGTGTATCGAGCATTATGCAGATATACTCATCATAACACTTGTTATGAGAGGCAATCTTTAAAGCAACCCCATTTTGATCAAAGTTCTACAAAGTACACATTCTTCCTGTTTGATGGTAGCAGCATTTTTCAATACATCTGCAAATGTAGACAAGTGCACCGCTCGCAAAATTAGCAAGTTGTTTACATGAAACGATGCTTGAAGATGGCAATAGGAGTTTAAATCCATTGTGAGGGCCATAGTTGCTTGTAGGGCGATATGATGCCAATTATTGGTGCCATATCAGTACAAGTTGGTCTGCAAAACAATACAGGGCACTGCTTATCAATTACTTATCAATTACTTAATCATAGTCAAAGCAACTGAAGAAATCATATCTTAGGTTAATTTACAGGATAGATGAACATATCAGCAGACACAGTTTTGGTCACATGAAGGACAGCTTGCGAGTAGTTGATTTGTGTGAGCAGTACCGCCCCTTCTTTTCAAAAATCATGCATGTATGTTTAAATGTAGGTCTTGATGCGTATAAGTGGACAACATAATATAATTGGATCTTGTGATTTTCTTTGGTGACTCATCTTCATCTTGACAAGGTGTATCATGAGTAGCAGGTTTCCAACTCTCATCATGTAGCTAAATGAATGCCAAGACAGCATTAACTGGAGAAATCACTATCACTTAGTCAGCTTAAACCAATAAACTAGAGTGAATACATGCATGATTTGTCCATTGGATAAACAAGGGCAAGACTAATAATTAATGCCTGGCTGGATAGAAATTTAGTAATTTTTCAAACTGAATACAAGCATCTTGATCAGTAGCAACCACTAATGGTTTGTACACATTACCATGTCAGCATTCCTTTCATCTTAACAATTAATAATTATGTAATTAAATTACATAATTATTTGATAGAATAATTATGAGTCCCGTTATCTCACCTCAAATGTGTGGTAAAGTATCACAAGTCTAAAAAAATACTCACCTCACTGTGTTTTCTCATAGCAAGCTCAATTTTGCTGTTGTTAGTCTCTGATAGCATATGTTCTGAGAATCTGGTAGCCCTTGCAGACAACTTGAAGGCATACACCATTAGAAACAGACCTTTCAGGCTCTTTAAAAATTGTTTTTCCAGCTTTCTAGACAGTGACTAAATGTTTGACCTGTGTGCTTAGTCACTGTTTATTAAATTAATTTCTTGAGAGTCATGTATGTGGTCTACACAAGTCATGTCAAAGCTCAAACCATGAATGCACTTATCTTTTATCTTATTATTTTCTATGCTTTATCAGTGTCAGGTTATAAACATAATTATAGTGTTTTGAATTTTTTTTGTAAAATAAAGCTATTAAACCAAACAATTATACACACATGTACATATATGTATGTATATATAGTTTACATGTGGGTGTAACAATCGCAGGATATGGAATGTTCGGAAATAGATAGAAGATGAATTTTTACTTTACCAATGACATCCTAAAGCACAGCAAAATAATTATGATAAAAAGTTGCAAATCTGATGCTTCTGTGAAAAGAATCTTATTTACAGGGGAGATAAATCATAAAATATCATTTTTATCAAATTTCTCATAGAAGTGGGAATGGCAGCTGCGGCAACTTTTCAGTTTTGAATTCTCCATACCTAAATTAGTCTAAATCACTGCAGAAATTGCCACCGAAAGGGGGTGCCAACGGAACATCATTTCAAGAGCTCTTTTGCCTACTCAACCCATAGCCTATAACCTTGAACAGATATCCCAATAGACATTGATCTAGCTCAGTTTGCAACTGAAATAAAATATTAATCCTTTCAGAGGCTGCAGGCACTCAACTTCCAACGATGTAGCGATATTTTCAGGCAATTGTACAATAACCTCATGCGTATTGGTTTTGTACGCATGAGGTCTTTTTGTAAGTTGATCTACTTAACGTATCAATTACGAAGTAGGACATGTTTAACGTGCAGCCTTAATTTCTTAACGAAGCGGCATCAATTTACAGAGGAGTTAGAGCGGAATATACAATAAGGATACTTACTTGGAGCTGCGAGTGTTGTCAAACTTTTGGAGGAGATAGACCGTGATATCTCTGTATTCCTGCATATAGAAAACATTCTCCTGTATCACCTTAGCACTGTCTCTCACCTGAGAGCTGGGTGAGTTGGCCATGGCCTGCAGAGTCTCTAGCAACTCTCGGAATGTTCTAAGACTTAGGTGCAGCCTACAAAGAAACGGATAGAGACATTGGAAGGGGATACTGATCAGACGAATCAAACCAAAAAGTTACAGGACGTTAGGGAAACTTCAATTTTTTGTCCCACCAGTCTACGAGAATTTCTCAAAAGACGTCTGCAAAGACTTCTAGACTTAATTTTCTGAAACTTTGCTATTTCAGACAAACACCGACACTTTTTACCATAATTTGAAAGCATTGACCCAATCGCCTGGAAATAGAAATGAGAATGATCTTTTTCTACAAGATGGACTAGTTTTAATAAGTGTAAATAGAGTAATATTATATTTATACTTTTCTTAAACTCAAGATAAAAAATCTGAAATTTGCCATGAAATATTTCTCACCGTTCTACTTGAAACGGCAAAAACATTATCCCTGGAAACATTAGCTACAGAAAAATCAGTCACTACCTGAATCATCCGATTCACTGCTACCTTTACTACTAATTGACGACTCGGAGCCCCTATAAAATAACACAGTTGTAGCATCTTCCGCACAAAGTCAAGATGTACTTTTTCGCAATCGGCATCCATTGTGTTGAGAAAAAGTACGAAACAACATTATTTTTAATACTTCCAGTTTTGAAATGAGGATAATAATCGGTCAGATGAAATGCAGTTTTGTTTATTTTTTGTAAAACAAATAAATTATAGGTCTACTCCTAGTACAAGTCAAGCAATACCACTTTTTTCTAACGATATATTGGGCAGCTTATAAAGTGACTTCCTGTACTCAATAAACGATTCGGCATGTCATGGAAGTGGCTTGTTGTAGTGAATGTGAAATCTATTGATAAGCAGTGTATAATTACAATTAAAATTCAATTATCATTACTGCACTACAAGCGAACATTGTACATTGGCTAATAGCTACATTTATTAACACACCTTTTACCCCAAACAATTGCATCCTTCTTGTCCATAGACATCATATCTTGATGATTGAGTAATATTGTGTGCACATAGTGAAACTCGTGCACACTCATGGTCTCACGCACCAGCTCGACGTTGAAATCATACAGCCTCTGAAACTGCATGAAGAATCTCATACTCCAAAGGTAGTACGTCTCATCATTCTCTTGCGTGCTATCTCGGTCAAGGGCGCTCTGAAACAAGGTGAGGAGCTCAATTAGCATGATAAATAGCAAATAAAACTCATACTGGCAACAAATAAATTATTGGAAAAAATAATTCTCATATCTTATCACAAATGACACATTTTTACGGATGCCTTCCAAATTTCTTCAGAGCAAGATCAAATATTGGGAGAGCCCGCAAGCTGGACATCAGCTGCCTACCTTTACGGCTCTCATGAGAGGATTGTAACAGTTCTTGATAAATTCTATACAGAATTCTTTGAGACAAACTCTGATGGAGAGGGTTGATCTTCGTTTGAGCTCATCACCTGGCAAGTTTGACAAAATAGGTTAGCATATGCGAGAATTTAAAGGAGTTGAAATGACGATTTTAATCACATGTTTCATGAAGCGGATGGGAAGAACATGAAAGACTGCATGATAAGCATTGATGAGTGTGTAACAAATACAGCACACCCAGCTTGTCTTCTGGTTATACTCTCATTTGATGCATTGCAACAATCAGCCCATATTAATCACATATTATATTGATAGCCATTTTGCATGTTACAAATTATTAATTAAATTCACAATTTACATATCCAGTTGTCAAATAACAGTTTACAGGAAATAACAGAAAAAAATGAATTTTCATGCCTTTACATTGACAACATGACACAGAAAAAAAAACGTTTTCATTGCGCTCTCTCTTTGACTACATCCACCGCATATTAAAGGTTACCAGCAAGCATTAAACAATCAACATTTACCAATTAGGTTATACACTTGAAAACAAGAGTCAAGAGCAGATAACTCTGACTGTAGCTGGCCATAAAATAGTTAATAAGAATGGTGCATAGTTGCCTTGGTAATAGAAATAAGTGCGAAACCGCATGCACTGAACCAATGCAAGAAGCTGTTACAACTAGCTACCCATACCATCAATAGGTTTTCGGTTTTTGGGCTTTTTCCTCATCTTTTTGCCACTGTCATAAGTGTGCTCTTTAAGGTTTGTGAGAGATCGGTGATATATGACATCGTTATCACTGATAGACTTTGTTCCTTTCATCACATATGTCCCTCCGAATCGTGAGTGCCTGAAAGAAACACTGACCTATCGAAGAGTCTCTACGAATAAGATGGTAGATGTATAAATATATCAACTTCTTCGTCGATGTCAGTCAACCGACTTGTGACCTGCTCGCTAGATCTACTCACTCGGCACTATGCACTAGAAATCTATAATCTGATACAATCTATAATCATATAGAAAGCTATACACCAGGAAGCTATATACTAGAAAGCTATACATTGTATAGCTTATAGAGTACACTTACTTATATAAGGCATTCACGTCAGATTGAAATTAATTGCTATATTAATTCGGAACAACAGCGATTCCTATTGTTTTCATTAGGTGGTTGCGAGGATGAAAACAGCTAGTATTTTCATGCAAACTGACACCATTGTAAAATACAATCATGGTTAATGTTATTTTTATTTTCACAACTGAGTAGTTGATTTAAATCACTTATCAACATTCAGTGAGTGAGTTACCAAATTGAAACGTACCTTATTAAACTAGCTGAGTGCAGCTATAACTAAACTGTCCACCTGTTACAACATGTCAACTACTCTTATTGCTGTGTCAACTGTTAACGTGTCAACTGTTATTGCGCTAATGATCAAAACCTTCAGAACAAGACCATTGGACCAGAAGATATGTATGGAGGTACTGAAACAAGATACTGAACAAGATAAGCAAAACATTGTAAACATACTAGTGATGCATTGCCAGTCGTTGAATTCGTAGCTGGACCTACCATTACAGCACCAAGTCATACCTTGAGGTAAGTTTTAGCAGCTGAGCCCTTTTGTGTGCCCGCTCCATCTCAGCCACCCTAGCCAGCTCCTGTTCATCTCGGTCCTTTTCTCGACGACTCCTTGATGCCCCTGCGTGAGCCAGCTGTTCCGGAGTCTGTAACAAATTAATAATATCATGTTGGAATACAAAACTGAGTGAGCTGGATTAAATAATACGGGCTTGTATAAAATGGAAGGTGTATAAATGTCTTGGCTAATTGCATACAATCGAAAAAACACTGATAGCTCTGCTCCAACTCCATAAAATGTCAGCTATCAGTTATCATTTTATGAGAAAACAATTTTTACCTGAAGCCATCAAATTGATAAGCTTAAAAAAATCAATGGAACAAAAAAAAATAAATGAACCAATATACATGGAGCTAGATAAATTTTAAGTAAACTCAAATTTTCAGCTATGCATAACAAAGACATACAGAAACTGGTTTGCAAGAATATCTGTAATCTAAAGTTTCCATTTTAACCATCCTTATTAATGTTTTGAGATGCCCTTACCCTCTACATATCATTACTGGGTCAAGGTGCCAACTATTGCCCATCAACCACTAGAACAGCACACGCAAGCCTACGTAACCTCTATCTTGCATATCTCACTAAAAAGCTGACAAAAAAGTGGGACAACTATCAACTCACTTGATCTCTGAACATAAGGGAGATAATCTCTAAGACATGTACACAAAATCGTCTCTCCTCATCACTCGCAGCTATGTATAGAATAAGTTTGTCAAGACCGGACTGGTACATCTGCCATATCACCTGGTCATGAGTGCTTGCATCATCATCGGTTCTCTGCAGTAAACAAAGGCATAGATGGTCAACAACATTAAAGGTTCCAAGACTAACATCACACATTCTGCCATTCTCCATAGCACTAACAAGTGCTATGGAGAATGGCTGAAGGCGTGGTGAACAGGGCTTAGCAAATATTTGATGTTTTGAAATGAAACCTACAAAACCTATTCCTGAGAAGGTTGCCAACACAGTGCAACTACAACAATCTTGAAGCAAAGCACTCAAATTCAAAGTCAACCGAATAAACTAACAATTGTCATTTACCAATAACTGTTTTAGTTCCAAAAGAACCGACTAATTGTTTCATATTCAAATACAAGTATACTGATATTTTAGCGAACCACAGGTGTTCTTTAGCGAGATATTGCCGAAGCCGGGCCGTAGTCTACACACACACACACACACACACACAAAAACAACAAAGGTCCACGTAGTTATGAGCAAAAACAAAAGTATCCACCCAAATATCTCACCAATCCGATGAGCAGCACATACAAAAACTAAACCAATCGACAGAGCCACCCATCATGTCAAAATATTCCTAGTTTCAAGTTATGTCTTGCACAACTCACCTTATGGTTTATCAGATCTTGTCCCGAAGTCACTATTAATTTGAGACTGTCCAATTGCTGTTTTAGAAATGGTCGCCGCTGGCCTAGCCTAACGTCCCAATTCAACATCTCAGTAACTATCGGGGCATTGCTGAGTGCTCCCGAACTTTTTGATTCCCTCTTTTAGCAATGCCCTGATAGAAGTGAGATGTGGAATAAGGACGTAGGTTAGGCTAGCGGCGACCATTTCTAAAACAGCAATTGGACGGTCTCAAATTAATAGGGACTTTGGGACAAGTTTTAAGAAACCATAAGCTGAGTTGTACAAGACATGACTTGAAACTTGTAATATTTTGACATGAAGGGTGGCTCTGTCGATTGGTTTAGTTTTTGTGTGTGCTGCTTATCGGATCGGTGAGATATTTGGGTGGATACTTTTGTTTTTGCTCATAACTACATGGACCTTTGTTGTTTTTTGTGTGTGTAGACTACGGCCCGGCTTCCGCAATATCCCGCTAAAGGACGCCTGTGTAGCGAACAGTGTTTTATAAGAGCACAATGTTTTATTGAACATAAAAAACTGTACAAACCGCAGAAAAACAAGAAAAATCATATTTTTATTCCGAATTTAAAATAGCTATGCAATTCAGGAGCGTTAGCATATAATACTATGGCGCAGTATACAAAACTATGCCATGAGATGAATTTTCAGTTATGCATTGGCCTCTAGCTCAAAACTCATATTTGTTTGGCATATGATCACAGCACTCATTTGTGATCATTTCTATGACTGAGGTAAGACTGCTTTACTACATACAGTGAAACTCGGATAACTCGCCCTCGGAACACTCGGATAACTCGAAAACACGGTTAACTCAACGTATTTGTTTGGTCCGTTCCCACGCAATGATAAATGGCTTTAGATAACTCGACCGAAACTCCGTTAACTCGAACAGTTTTTTGCCAAACGGCTACCGAGACGGTTGTTATTATCGCTTTAGAATATCACTTTATTCCAAGCCAGAGAGATAAACAACGACTTTTAGTAGTTCTTAGGCCTCGTTATTACCAACATCGGCAAAATATTTTTCATTAACGACTTTTCTAAAGATTTGCAAAAATCAAAGTTTACCAAACATCCGCTTAGCGATAACCCTCTGAAAGCAAGAAAAGCGAGGTAAAATTCGGATAAATTTAAAGTAAAATCGGCAAAATTGATAATGGGTTTTTAATAGTAAAGCAGTTTTGTAATAACTGACTTACTGCAAAATTGATCTTGGTTAAAACGCTCGGTAGAAAAATACGTATGTATTTTTTCTGAGCGTTTTAACCGCGATCAAGTTTTGCCAATTTTAATCTGAGAACGTCCTGGCAGTCACATCACCTAAAACAACGAACAAATTTCAAGTGATAGAAAAATATCTATACTTTCTGATTAAAAATATTTAAAACTTCACACGAGAGACCCTTTAACTTGCAACAAGCAATCTATGCTTTTGATTTATATATAGTTTGTATATGTACATGTATCTACTGATAAATACATGCACTTATGACTGTCCTGATAACTTGAACGCTCTAATAACTCGAACACTTTTGCTCGGTCCCTTGAAGTTTGAGTTATCCGAGTTTCACTGTATATGCTTGTTTGGTTAGTTTAAATTTTGTTGTGAAAACCATATTATAGTTGGCATATGTAGTTACGGATCGTGGAAATGATAAGCTTTATACAAAAACTAGTTATGAACATGTTTACCAATAAAAAAAATAATGATTGCTGTGAACAATTGAGATATAGCCAAGTTAATGAGACCCACAACATGAAAGTCTGATTTGTATAAATAACTAGAAATTCCCCTGTCATACAGCCCACGACCTGATAATGGAATAAGTGATAACGGAAGAAAGGGTAGTGCTGGTTGTTGAAAAAGTAGTTGTCAGCATGAATTGACAGAGTATAGTGTAAATGAGAGTTGTTCGAGATAATATAAAATAAATTTGAGGGAGCACGACTTCAAAAAGGAAATTCTCATAATCTAGGAATTTGACAGGGGAACTTGGCACCGTATGACATAGTTGTATTTGAGCATTGTATGTAATGAAATGTTTCTCATTACATCCAGTACATGTGAGCTGTGATATGTTGTTGTCAAGTCTGCCTAGAAAGTTGTCACGCAGTTCTTGAAAATCAGGACAATCTAAAGATTGAAAATGAGGAATGCGATGAAGGGGGCAGCATTGGGAGGAGCAATATTGTTTTGTGCAACATTTTCATGGCCAATGATGTCCATAAAATCATGATCATCATCTGGGAACAAAGGGGCTGCCAAGTCCATGTCATTTACATCGCCTACAACATTACTAAAAAATTCTCTGAATCAGATGAGTTGCTATTATTAATTTGAGTAGCGTGCTGTTGAACATTAGCATTTGATGGTTGCTGTGAGGACCTTCTATTTATCCTCCTATTGAGCTGAAATAATTAAGAGACACGTGGACGACCACTGCGTCGGCCACGACGTGTTGTGTCCATGGTAGTTGTCAAGTTGTTTTGAAATTAAATTCAAAAAGTCAATTATGCAAAGCAAAAGGGTGTAAAAAAATCACACCTAATCTACTACTATCTCAACCCTATGTTTTACAACAACATAAATGAATCTTAATTAAAGCTGTAGGCCTAACCTACTGTAATGTATGTAATTTAAAAACAGCAATAAGGAAATATGTTTATTATATCTCTGAAATGGAATATTAAAAGTAAAATGGCAAGCTGCTGTGTAATATACACAGTTTGAAAGTTGGTTGTGTTAAATGTAGAATGGTTTTGATAGCGATCTAGCAGAAAGCCAGTATGAGCGTTCACACATCTGGAAGTTCTCTGCAAACTGGAGCAAAATAAAAAAAAGTTCTCGTCATAAAATGGCGTTGTAGTTCGGCCTTAGCTTGTACATATGATGTAAAGAATTTTGGCTAACGTTCTAAATAATTTAATGAAACCCTCAGTAATAGAAAAAAAACATAGGCTGATAAACTGTGTACCACAATTTTGTACCTGTATATCGGTCTACGCCTCAAACGGTCTACGTTTATTACAGAAACCTTCGGATAAATAAATTCGAACAATTATTCTTATAATTGAATCTTATAATAATTTTATAAACCAAATAATTATTCTTATAATTAAATATTTTTGTAAGATATTAAAAATGGAAAAATATTAGAAACCTTCAGCAATTAGACAATGCTATAGACTGGTGAAATGAGCACGTTTTTCTCGTGAAATGCGCCCTGCTTAATAGTTCTACTATCTGTCGCATGCCTTTATTGGCATATCGTTGGCCGGTCTTAATTTTGATTAAATGAAGCTTGTCAAGTTTTTATCGCGATTTTTGGCCAAATTAATCTGTTTATTTATGTATAATCCAATCAGATGGGTAAGTTTTAGGATATCGTCGACAATTTTCAAAGACTTGGTAACATATTTAAATACAGTTCACCCTCGAGATACGATGTTAATCCGTTCCAAAGCTGGCATCATATGGCGAAAAAATCATATGTCGGGGTATATAAACCATTGTAATTATACAATGAAAAAAAGAAGGTAAGAATCATCCAAAATTTTATAAAAATGCTGTACATATTGAAAATTAGTAACAAAATAGTATGTTAACCTTAGTAACTATAGTTACCTACAGTAGCTGCTAGGTTAAGTGCACCTAGTGATTAAAATCTGCAATACTGTAAAATTGTAATCTGTGTACCAAATGCAGATCGTACGGTAACAAGTTCTTACCTTCAAAAGGTACGCATAACATAAACGTTGAATTCACTTCAAATAAGTTTAGCTTGCCAAACTCACCCTTAAAACCAAGTTTTAGTATGTATTTTGAACTATTTTAATGAATTTCAACTGTTATCACGAAATGTTATCCTTCATAAGCTTCTGTCTTCACTTTCATTATAAAATTTAGCGTGTCTGGTTGAAACCTTTTTCAACCAGAATTCAATAAGGCCGAGCGATGCAGTTATCGAAAGCGGCCTTTCACACACCTGACCATTTAATGGCTACCGAAAAGAAAAATGAAATTTTTGTCATATTTACTATACATGACGTACATACCTGTAGAATAACGTGACTTTAGCTGGTATATTGTAGCGAATAAAGCAGAGAGGAGGCAAATGGATATCAATGCTAATTATGTTGCTGTACACTTGAAGATTAATGTAATACGTAATAAAATGGAATTTTTAGCAGGCTAAAGGAGGCTGTCTAGTCCTGTCCAAATTTTCTTCTGGTTTAAAAGAAAACAATGCTGGTGCAATGCAGAAAACTGGTAGCTAGCTAAAGCTTGTAGAAGGATCCAGAGAAGGTGCTACAGTAGTTTTTCTTGTATGGAATGTGGGCTTTAACAAGTTTCAGAAAGTAATGTAAATGCGTCAACTATCTTGAGTAGTTAGTTATATGAGTTACATACATACGATGAATTGTATTCACGTAGGAGATAACAAGCCCACCTGCAAAGACATAGTTAAACAAGAAAATGAAACAAAATCAAAAGGAACCAAATAAAATGAATAAAATATGAAAAACATGCCACACAAGAGATAAATAATACATATTATACATGCATTGTTTTAATGTACCAGTCCACATCAGTAAATTAAAAACTTGAAATATTTCTGCCAATGTGGCGTTGTCTGTATCTTCTACTTCCTCGCCTTTACTAAATGGTTGCTCCTTTTGAATGCTGATCGCGTGCATGACCTAGCACCTTCAAATCTTCAGTCGGAAGCTCTTTCTTGTGCTTGCTTTAATGGAGTTCTTGTTTTAATAATAACTGCAAATGCTGATTGGTTGCGATCATATTCCTTGACAATGTTAATAATACGGGTGCTTTCTTATTTACGACATCCAACTTTGTTGACATAGAAATCATTTTTCCTTCGTTTTGTAATGTTTGTATCGGTCTCAGATTCCATAGCTAACGAATTAAATGTAGATACTTGTAGTTATATACGTATGCTGACTTAAAAGATTATAGTAAAAGATATAATAACGCTACAAATGAATATTTGCTCTCGCTTGTGTATTTTACACAAACTTTTCCACGCGGAATGCTGACATGAGAGAAGTCGATCATCGTGTCTCTTCTAAACGTTCTGAAAATGTTTTCGGCAAACTATATTTTGGTGTCTTTTTTATTGCGTTATGAGCACACCGACTGCCCAATTTTAACTCGGGCGAAACTTTTCTCACAATCGTATAGTGAAATAAAATTTGTATAGCGAGGTGAAGATCTCACAATGTTTGACTTCGTAAGGTGAAAGAATCGTATATCAGGGTAATCGTATCTCGAGGGTGCACTGTAGGTTTATATGTGTTTTGTGTTGTTATTATACTTAAACGACTCCATTGAAAAATGGTTAAATTTGTTGATGAGATTTCCGTACAAGGGTTTGCGACGGTGTTGATGAATAATTTTCATGAGTTGTGTGCACATGCATTTATCATAAATCTCTCAAACAATCGCTCCGCTCGTGTTTGGTCGTGGGATTACAGACAAATGATTGCTACCCATTGGTTGCTGGCTTGAGTTTACCTTACTAGCCTCGGCTCTATCAAATTTACCCCTCGCTCCATTAGTCTAGATAAATGCCCATTTGCATTACTCTGTAGAAAACTTGCTGTTACTCTGGATGATGTTTTTACAAATTTGATAAAGTTGGAGCTAGAAAGTTTAGCAGGGATCTCACCATTTTATCAACATCTGTAGCAGGAACGTGTAGAATATTCCGTATGAGCACCAGCATCCTCTCTATCAACACATTTTGATCTTCAGTCCTTTCCTCCCAATTCTACAAGCAGTACAAGCTCAATTAGGATATAAACTTTATGCAAAAATAATGTAAAAAACCTATTATACCATGAAGTTGCCCTACCATACAACAAAAAGTAGACAATTCCAAATACTATATGAGTAATAGCTGTTTCAGTTTTAGCTAGTATACATTGATTGCCGTTGATGTACAAAATGGATGTAGGTGAGTATAAAGAACAATGATACAAACAGATGTCTAGTTCGGGCAAGCTATTATGCCCCCTTGACAAATGAGAACGCGGAGAGGAGTTCACTTTGATGCCACTCAACAAGCTGTAGAATCAGCATAGAGAATGAGTTCATATTTATGCCAATAAATAGGGCAAATGTAGACCCATAAAGAATATCAACAAATATTTAAAGTTAATTAGCCTAAACTTAAAAAGCTTATGAAGTGATTGAGAAGCCTGGAGAATGAACATACAAAACTTACCAGCTCTAACAAGCCTGTGAGCTTTGTGGACAGCACAGCCATTAGTTCTTTGTTGACAAATGACTGCAAGGGATCAATATGTCAATCATACCGTGTAAGGGCATATCTTTCAGATAGCTTGCTCTGACAGACATCAGCTAAGAGCTATTAGGATAATATGAAACGACACTACAAGCCAACCACAATATTCTGTCTTAAAGGGACACACTATTGATTCTGAGGTCTCAAATATAATTAGGAAAATATCAAAGTTTTAGATCTAGGTGTCAATACAATGGCAAGAGAAAAAGTGCATTAAATTTGCCAACTCACGAATTTATAAAATGTAGACACCAGCAGGACTAATGGTAAGGATTTATAGTTTTTTTAATTTAGAAGTTTACAACAAGCTGAAAATTAGAATTTTTCAGCTAAATATGTTGTAGTAGCGTTTCTACTGTAGTCAGTGCACATACAGTAGTCAGTGGACCTACAGAAATATACATACTACAGCTAGTGTTCTTACTGTAGTGAACTTCTGGTAGAGACTCGGTATGAATATTTACCTGTTTATAGCTTTGCAAGTAGTGTTCCGTTTCAATATAACAGTGCCTTGTGAATTTGTCTTGGGGTATTTCATTCTTGAACACTATCCTGGCAGGCTGAGTAAGGTTCATGAGACACCTGCATTTAAGCACTAACATTCGCAAAACTAATAGATGTAGCGCCGAACTTCGAGATGCAAGTTTAATTTGATCCCTGATCCAGCTGGTATATCAAATAACTTATACTTTAATCGAATGTGTGTCAATTAAAATACCTGAAATCGAATTTATGCATTTCAGGCCCAAAAAGACATCCCATTGCCAGGGTAGACTGTGAAAACAAACACGTTTTAAGTAAGATATACTTCGCCAATGCATAATAAATGTATAGAAAAAACCTAAGCTATAAATGAAGGCAGCCAACGAATGTGGCACTGATAAAGAGCATTTCCTTAACTTTAAATGTAAAGGTCAATCTTCTCTATGAAAAACAATCAATGTATTTGCTAAAAAAACATACTTTAAATTTTAACTAAAGTCTATAATTTCATTTGATGAAATCCTTACTAGTTTTGTCTTTTTAGCTACACATTCATCAGTTTCCTTTGTTAAAAAAGAGAGAGCGCTCGATGCAGAATCAACACGAGACATACACCGCCTTACGGATGCTTGCCCTGCATTCCAATTATGCAATGACAGCTTCCCCAAACAACGGCTCCTATTCTAACTTTGGCTCGAATATACAAAAAATTTGGCTCAAATCATGGCTCATAAATAATTGAAATAGCAAATAATAAAACCAATGTATAGAGAGTGTTACTCATATCCTGAGGTCCGCCCCTTACGGCAAATCTACGTACCCTAGGACACTTATGTATTCGCCTCATCTAACTTTCGCGTTTTCGCGGAGTCATCCTTTCGCGAAAATTTCATGTGCGAAACTAAACTATCATAACGAACAAGCGAAAATGCGAAATTAAATAGCTTTGTTCATTGATAGTCAGGCCTGTATTCACTGGTTGCGAGTTGGGGTGGCTAATGTTAGGCGACTAGTTATGAACACCTAGGGTGTGGATGGGGCAGTGTAAGCCCCAAACAGGTTTCCCACATGTAGGGCCTCAGCCGGGCCTCTCGTATGAAGTTTTAAACAATTTTATCGGAAAGTATCAACATTTTTCTATTTTTTTGAGATTTGTTTTGTTTTAGGTGATGTGACTGACGAGACGTTTTAAAATTAAAATAGGCAAAACTTGACCGCAGTTAAAACGCTCAGAAAAAAGACATCTTTTTCTTTTGAACGTTTTAACAAAGATCAATTTTGCGGATTTTATTTCAAGTTCATTCGGAGGCTTTTACGCTTTCGATGGGACATGGCCAAGCGGGTGTTTGGTAAAACTTGATCTTTTGCAAACCTTATAAAAGTCGTTAACAAGGATATTTTGCCGTTGATGATGATAATAATGACGCCTAAGAACTACTAAAAATTGATGTTTGTCTCTAGGGCTTGGAATGAAGTGATATTCTACAGCAATAAAAACCATGTCCATGGCCGTTGGGCAAATAACTTTTCGAATAAATGATGTTGAGGTCGAGTTATCTGAAGCAATTTATCATTGCGTTAGAACTGACCAAACAAATCCGTTCGAGTTAATCTTGTGTTTGAGATGAAATGTTACATTTTATCCGAGGGCGAGTTATCCGAGTTGGACTGTACTTAGCTGTAAAAAATTTCCAAAAAGTTGGGGCGGCTCAGCCGGCCAGCCACCCCAGAGAATGCGGGCCTGTTGATAGTCCAAGAAACAAATGGCAGCAAGCGATCAAATTGCATTATCGACCTTGCCCACACCATTCTACCTGCGATTTACAATTACAAACTAGTCGCAAATTGAAAATATTTTTTATCGGTGAACTGACCTGAGGAATCTAATATGTTTGTTTCACTGCATTTATTTTCACATCACTATATTTTCGCACGCATCAGAGCTGCGAAATTAAGTTGCTGCGAAATTTTACTCTGTGAGCTACTCACAAAACTAAATATTAGCGAAATATAAGTGTCCTAGGGTATGACATCTAGAAATTGCTTTTTTGTTCAGAGGTCAGAGTGAAAATGTGCAAAATCTAAAAAGGACAACTCCGCAAATCCGACTTTAACATGTTAAGTATCACCGTTAAATCAACTGATTTGCAGTTCGCAAATATGTTAGGGTGCTGCACAATAGATTTAAACTTAAAGCTTTCTCCGTAGTAATATCGATCTCACTCATTTAGACAAAGTGATGTCTACTTAGCTTAGCTGAACGTGGCCAACAGAAAAGCCTGTGCGCATCAGTCGGTCCAAAGACAAAAGTTGGTCATGGCCCCAAACCAAGTATTGCACTGACAGATTAATTATTATAATAAGTTACAGCGGCAGTTAAGTTTCATCAGTAATAAATTAAACGATCAAGTTTTATTAAACACGGAATAACCGTTACATCTAATATTTAATTTCTAACATACTTGGGAAACTTGAATAAGTAACTTAATTTAAAAACCCACAAAACTAATTAGTATTACATCCTGTTTTTTGTATACATAACTTTTGTTTGTTTTTACAGATTAAAGCATAACTCGGTTTTTCTCCTACCTTTCATACATTTGCACTGACCACAATTTTATTTTCATTTGACAAAAAATTACTGAGTTTTAGACAGAACTATGGGAAGCATTTAGATAGGAAGCAATAGCTCCTAATATGCAGTGACGGTGTAGATTGATAGGAGGTCACGTTATAAATAGATCTCCAAGACTTAAAGTAATGTAAAATCCGTTTAATACAAAATGCTAGTCCAATCCAATCAACATTCTGAGATATCCTGTGCTTGCTCGCCCACCTTATGGTCACCTCAAACAGTTCATCATCCTCACTACCATAAGTTGTGAGCAGAGGCAACAAGTCTTCATGTAAAACACCTGACTTGCCAAGGAATCTCCTGATATCGCATGTGTCATTCTCCCTCCTCAAACTTTTTATCAAATCCCTGACGCAGTCTATCAAATGTGAAACTTTAAGTGAGCATCAAACTCTCATATATCGTGTTTCTAAATTGATGAGATGTTAAGTGCAATCATATTTCCTCGACGATTATCCATACTAACAATGTGGAGAATGCTTTTAGTAAACTTCAGATTTTTCTGGCAAGAAATTAAAATCTGACTATAGGCAAGAGGAGAGTTAATAAATTAGAATATAGAATGAAAGAAAGCAGCGTATAAATACATTTAGCAAATAGATTATATAACATAAACGCATACCTAAGGCATCAAACTCCTTGATATATCTGCCATCGTGTGATCTACCAATTCCATTTGCAATGGATTGCAACTCAGTAAATATTACATTGCTGAGCTGAGCCATAACAACCAGCCTACACAGAAATAAGAGATACAAGTGAGTAGCTTGGCTCTTCTATGACAGAAATAGAACTTTACTTCAAGGTAAAATAAACGAAGTTTGACAGTTTCTGACAGCGCTTTATCCAAATCACATATTTTTTATTTGAAATCAAATCATTTGTAAACCGTTATGATTAAAAACGATTCACCTTTTTGTGTCTAATGATCTAACAAATCATATCAAATTACTCGCCTAACATGCACAGCTGAAATCTCAAATCACTCGACATTTGGAAATATTTGACAAATTATTAGGTAATATGTAAGCAAAGTACATGTTCAACAAGATGGAGTAAGTTACCAAAAGTTCCTCTTTTCTTTCTATCAGTTGATCGAATAATGATATTATACATTAAACTGCATACAATAGTAATAACTAGATGACAATGAAGTATTTCTCTCCTTGCAATGTATCCATAAATGTGTTAGTTATATTTCGTATATTTTGATGCAAGAACAACGGTAAGAACATAAAATATGAAAGATAAACAAAATTATTGTCATCAGCATGGAGAAAATATTTCACTCTCATTTTATGACTCATTTGTTGCTATGATATTTGAAAAAAATTTTCAAAACTATAATTCAGATAGAGAACTTTGCTTTGGACGCATTATAAATCAACTTCTCCTTTGCAGGGAAAGACAATACCCTGAGGGCAAGCTTAACTAGCATTTGTCCTATTTTATTTTGTCAGCATGAGGAATTATATCTTATATAATGCAGTTCTTCCACTCTAAATATAGTAACCATTACAATAGTATATCAATAATTTACAAGTCATTATTATATGACGATTACAAATATTCTGATTAGTTTAACTATTGCCGTCATTATATCAGGAAGCTGTAAATATCAATCCCTAAAAACAATAAAAATCAATAAATTATCATACAAAATAAAAGAAATGTACAAACTAGTTGAACGACATCCAACGAATAAATTAAGAGACATAATTGTCATACCATCACTGTCTGCAACTTTCAGATTTATAAGCAAAGCATCTGCAGCTTTAAAGTATCATTGACAGACCGCAGTAACTAACATTTGGCTGGGAGTTTACTAAATACCAACATCGTATTACCCGAACCACTTTCAATGAAGATTTCACAAGGACTAAGCTGCTTGGAATAATATTTACTTCTATTTTATAACTGATCAATAATCTTCCAGAAGAATGCATGGAATATGTCCGTTAACAATTGGATTTGTTTATTAACTACATATTCAAGGCACTTTCATTAAGAAAAATCAAATTTCAAATTACTTTTGCATTTGTTCAAATCAAATCTGATTAGAATCACTACCAAAGGAATTAGTTTTAAATATTTGAGTATTCAAATCACCAGATTTGGACAATGCTCTGGTTTTTGATATTGCTGAAACAATGCATAGCAACATGGGATTTATGGAAGATGGCAAATATCTAAATTAGAACAAAATTAATTCTAATGTATCAGGAACAAAAAACATACAGTTTTACAAACACTATTGCCTCAGCCAAAATACTAATGACACTCAGCTTTACATGCATTCATACTAACTTTGGATTCTTGGAGCAGGTGCCCCATAGGCATGATATTATTAGTCCAATATCAAGAGTCGAAAATATGAATATCAAAAAGTTCATTACACATTTTGCGAGTCGTAATCAAAAATTATTAGTTATGAAATATTAATTCAGCTTGCTCTTGCATATTATTTCAAGCTAATTTTTTAACTCATTTTTTATATTTAGGTTCACGGATTTTTTCAACACATTTTAGAGCAGTGGTTCCCAACTGGTGGTCCATGGACCCCCTAGGGGTCCACAGGTTTTGAGGGGGTCCACAGGCTGGTGCCAGTATTGGTTTTTCTAGCTAGATATTTACAGCTATTTCTGTCATAGTGGTTGGATCAATGATATAAAACCCTAAAAAGATAGACGACGGCTATCATATGGGCGGGGTTTAATGATTGAAGTCTGCTGGGATTGTGCTAGCCTGGGTTTCCGGGCTAATGCAATTCCCGCAAAGTGGTCACGTTGTCTTGTTAGGTTTTTGGGTCTAGACTTTTATCACCTATGTGCGTCAATCGCTGGATAGTACCTGATTTCTGGTTAGTAGTACAAAACAACAAAACCTGTAACCAGCAAACACATTCTCTCTTTCCCTTTTCAATTTTAGCGATATACTAAGATCCATGGAAAATAAAACATTTCAAATTACTTATTTTTACCAATTTTCAGATTGGTAGGGGTCTTAGTACATGTATATGCTTAAATTTAAATATAATTTACCCAAAATCATCCAAACAACGGCCTTTTTTCCCTAGTTTTTGATTAATATTTCTCCACCTATAATATAAAATGGCAGTCTTTTGTCATTGTCACATTGTTTGACCTGGCCAATAAGATGGGACAGCAGCAAAGCTGTGCAGTTTAGTTTTCATACTCAAAATCTATATGTAAAACCAATTTTGGGTCATTTCACAATGACGACTATTAATATCATGAATGCTTGTTAATGGCAGCTGACTGATCATAATTGTGACAATATTTGGCAACTATATTTATTTGACAACAAAATGAAACCAGCAGATCGGTAAAATAACTAAAGATGTTTATGAAGATAAAACCATTTTTAGTATAGCAATTTTAGTATAGTTTTTAAAACCAAATTTAGTATAGCATTGCTTTATGTAAGTAAATAAATAGAAACATGTCAAATCTATTGACTCTTATATTATTCTAATTTATAATGTACGCCAATTTAAAATGCTTTTTTATAAACACCATATATTATGATGTTTATAAAGGGGTCCATGACTTTTAGATAAAGAGCTCAGGGGTCCATGGCTCCAAGGTAGTTGGGAACCACTGTTTTAGAGTATGTTGGTCGAAATAAAAATAAAAGTGTCAATGTCTGTTTTTGCTTTTTTTTAATCGCAAATTTTCAATGTCGAAATTAGAAAATAAAATAGACATACATACACACACGCACACATATATATATATGTATGTGTATATATGTATATATATATATATATATATCGTGAATATATGCATATATATGTATGTATATATATATATTATTAAATCAGGAACTTGGCCATAATAATGAAATATAATTATCAGTTCTGACACCAGCACTTATTGTGTGGGTAGTGCAACCCATAAGCAGTAACAAACATCAACAAAGCCTGTTTAAATAAAATATAATACATCTTGCAAGTACTATTACATAATAACCTGTTATAAATACATTGTAGATATCACATTAATTCCTTAGCCTGTTATAGTGTTAAATACTAAAACACTACACTAGTTGAAGGGTTTTAGTCAGCACATCGAGTGCTGACGGGTTTCTGAGGTCCGGTTCACATTTGATAGCGTCTGTGCTGTATCCGTCTTCAAGCTCAACAGTGATATAGTAGCAGTCAAAGTCTCTGACTATGGTTACCACTGGCATGTCGAGCACTGCTCTAGTACTGGATCGACCCTCCTTCGTGAAAGCGAACACAGATTTTATACTTTCTTTGTACACATTTAGTTCTTGCGATATATAGTCGCCGATGTTCTGTGAATTTGAAAAACCAACTCCATGAAATGATTTCTTACCGCTGCAAGAAATGTTGACATAGCAGTCCGAAGCCATTTTGCCATCACGGTGGATTCGCACGGGTTTATGTTGAGGTAAAGCGGTCGCAAATCACATGGAATGTCGTAAAAGATTTCCGTGGTTGAAAGTCAACATACATGTAAGTACACACTCAATCGTTTGCATTGACGTTTTTCCTTGACAGATAAGTTGGTGAATTGGATAAGCAACTTCTCAATGGTAATTGCCAGTATCCCAATCGGAAATTTACAACAAACAGTGTTTACGACATGTTATTCCCCAGTGTTAACTGGGAAAATCATTTTTTCCGATACCGAGCTTGACCCTTTGCAAATCATCTGCGGTTAGATTGTTGTACATCGTGACCAAACGCAAATGTATACTCGTAATACCAGTGGGAATTTCCTAACTGAATTCGACCGAATGCAGTAGATCTGTTTAATAGTACTGTGTATATAATGCTGTTACAAGAAAGCTAACGTTACGTTTTTAAAAAAAACATTAATCAAATTGCAAGTTTCGGCGGTTTAAATAAAAATAAAAGTACACATAGACTTTTTATTTTTTCAGCGGTAGTTTTTATCTCGCGTCGGCGGATCCGTGAACCTAATAATCAAATAAGAGTGGCCTAAGGGTGTTACCATTTACAATACACATTTATTACTTATCACTAGTGGCAGTACAAACAAGTCGCACTGAAAAAATAGTTTGTCATAGCAAAAGAATAGAAGAATAACTGATTGAATTTCCTGTCGTAGGTTAACTTCCAACTGAAATTATTACCTAAGAACTTCCTACCAGTTGAAAATATTATCAAGGCCACATCAAACAGCCACTTCTATAAATCTCAAATGATAATACCAAAGCATTTGTGCTGTGTGGAAGCTTCCTTATGGATAGAGTTTCCAAATTTTATTTTTAGTCTGCCATTTTTATTGATCTTTTCAATAAGTTGTGTCAAAATGCCCCGACTCAGAATTCTTTTTTTCTATTGTTGATTGGCTCTGTTCATGTCTTAAATGAAGCTTTCAAAATTCTTATCGGGGCATATCCTTAAGGTAATATGAAACATACGCTTCGAAAAACTTGTTTTAAGAATCTAATCCATGTTTCACAGCTACTGGCAAGCTGTGGAGTAATAATTTAGAACATGGCTTTCATAAAAAGCCTTTCAGCATAATACTTCTTTCCTTATAAGACATAAAATAAAGCATTTTTAAGTGCAACAAGCATGTAAATAACAAGACCTGTTCAGCAGAAGGTCAAATTATAGACATGCGCAAGTTTTCCTTTTTAGCTTGTTTCAAGAGATTTTGGATAGATGTTGAGCATGAGAGGTATTTGAGAATTTCAATTTATCTGTGTGATTACATATATTGTTGTAGGTAGCCATTTATCTGTTTTTCTGGATATTTTAGATATGTTTAATATATACATTTTATATATCAGTCTAAAAATATCCAGAACAAAAAATAGACTACCCAAAATAGTAGTCATTATCTCATATTCATCGAGCTTTCACCTGCAGTATGTGTCATGATATCCAAGCTTATTAACTTATGTCACTACATACTTTAAGATGTATTTCACATATTTGGAAAAGGCAAGGAGTGTTCACATATGTTACACAAAGTATGTGTAATCATTATGTTAGCTATGTTCATGTGCATAAACACTGTATTTACTTTAATAATCAATGTTCATTGTGCTTTTGGTTGTTCAATGTTTGTTATTATTCATACCTTATCTGTAAACAGACTTTTGATTCAACACGTTAAGTGTCAATACGAAAAAGCATTCTCTAACGACTTCTTATTTGATCATCTGATACTGTCAGACATATGAGAACTAGGTAGAAAGGTATGCACGACTGCCAGCGTGAAGATCTAATTTTGACTTAGTATTTGAGTTTCATTTATATTATTCCAGAATTTGGTCAGCCTTCATATTATGTACGGTGATTGTCACTAATTTTATGAGTGTTAAATAGAGTTAACAATAATTGTTATCTAACGTTAGCCAGTAATTTGAGTCACAACCATCGAACCCTTTATAAATACGTATCAATACTGTCTACCTACTAACTGTAACACAAAATAACTGTAATGATAAGTAACCTGTGATTGCATACGATTTGAAAATGTACATATTTTCGTAAACTTTATATTTTGCAACACTAAGAGCGATTCAAAAACATCTCAACTTCATATTGTTGGTTTTAAAAAATCATTCATATCAATATATTAAAAGATTTCACAATTATATAATGATATCCATCTCACTCGGTGTCTAATCTCTGGTTCGGTTATACAGTCAGTAATGTCAATAAAAAAACATTGCAAAAAAATACGAAGTTTTTAACGCTTATGCGTGCATTGTTGAGGAACCTGGTATCTAGGTTCGACATTAACAACACTAACACTGCGTAACAAGTACAACATTAGGCTCTAAACACTAGATTAGAAACGGCCGATTTCCCGCGACGCTCAAAGCGCAACTACGGATGTTTCACTGCTGTTATGCCCACGTGGTATTCCGAGCGCTCAAATAGCTCACTCGGTGCCGCCAGTAATGGTGCTGGTATTTAGGATTTGGGCTGGATTTAGGCGAAGTTGTCTCCCTTAATACAAAACTATTTTAGCACGTGATCATGAATGTAGTCAAATCTATAAATGTTCATAGACGAGTCATTGATTTATTCTATGTTTTGTGATAGCACTTTTTAGATCAGAAGTTTTCAATGCATTGTTTTTACAGAACATTTGCTTCCCAGACTATGATCATTTGGAAACTTTTAAGAAATGTAAGCATCCTGGAAGGTTTCTCACCTTTATCGTAGATTTATAAGTTTTTCATTCTATAGGGTTTCTGCATTAAGGTACAATAAATTAGTACTCTGTAATTCACCAAAATAAAAAATGCTCACATGTTTATTGTAACAATATTATAGTAAATACGTTGAACCGTGTAGATTTTCAATACGTACTAAATTTTAGAATCGTTTACATAGGCCAGCGTTGATGTATATCGGGAAAAAAACATTGACTCTGATAAAACAATGAGCTATTGAAATAGTATTATTCTGGCATTTATTACAGACCTATCTGTGTTAAATTTCGGTTAGACCCAAGATAGGTAAAGTGTGTCAACTATATTCGTAGCATTGGACTAGCAGAAGATTAAATTAAGAAGCAATAAAACAGGAACGGAGATACATTGTCACTACGATTTTAGGCTATCGTATACTATGCATTATAAAGTTGTTATAATCAGTACTGACTTAGCACACACGATAACACGCATCGTACTTGCTCTTGAACAAATGTAGAGCTACATAGTAAAATGTCAATTATTTAAAGGCATATTTCATTGTGAGTTAGCTTTTTTCTCTGCAATAATATTTAAATATAACAAATAGTTAGTAAGAATTAACATGATTTATATAACGACTAGTTACCAAGATTTTATTAATAATTAACTGTCTGCATAATTGCACCCAAATCACTTTTTCATCATCAATCAAGTCAGTTGTTGGAAACTCATTTGAATAAAATCAACATATTTGCATGTGTTAATTAATAATGTACATATCAAAGCAACTGTCTGTTGGACACAATTCAAATTGTAAATCACTAAATAATGACTTGGAACAATTCATTGCGTATACCAACATCTAAGAAGTAAAGCGGATGTTCAAAAAATATCACAGATGTTTGTTGATCCGTGACATTTTTATAAATTGCATTTTAGTTTCTTTGACTTGGGTACAGAAGAATGGCGCAGGCTCAGCAGGGCGCAGAGTGGATAAAAGAATGCAAAATAGGCCAGGGAGGTTTTGGTCAAGTTTATTTGTACAAAAATCAGGTAAGGTTGTGTCATTCCTTGTTTGAGCAGCTCTGAAATTACCGTAACACCTCTATTTTAGCGCCACCTCTATTTAAATGTAGCCTCTATTTAAATGTCGCCTTTATTTAAACGTCGCCTCTATTTGAATCCCACCATGGTAGAAGGGTTAAAAGATACAGCGCCACATTTTAATTGAACGCCCCCTACTCTATTTGACCCAAATTTTGACATTCTTTAATATTTCCGAACCCATAATTGAAAGTGGTCAGTAGAAAAGTGTCCACGAAATGGTACTAATAACGACTCGGTTATATCAATAACAATTCTTTTATTGTTGCTGTAGTGGTTACTATGGTTGAGAGAAGGTGTACCTGAAAAGATCGATCATCACAATCATCAGAACTACATTCTAATTTGCAGTCACTAAGGTCTAAATTCAATCTATTGTTTTCAGATTCGTCCATAATCTGGTTTACACTTTGACCTTAAGACTTTAACGTCTTTGATGAATGATTAGAATGCTCTTCAGGATTACCGTTCAGCGTAATAACAGCCATTGTTATGGCGTATCGCAAGCTTTACATTTTTTTTTAATTTTGAAAGCGACACCATCAAACTAATTGATAACCGTGTCTAGTTAATGTTATAGGCCTACACAAATTAGCTCCTAGTTTAACTCGGTCTGATACTTCTACATATGTATATTAAAACCGGTTTAGCAACAGTGCTGAGACCGACAGTATTAATGTCGCTCCGGCGGAAGGAGAGCTAAAATATAGGTGACGTTAGTATCGTTTCACGACCTTTACCCATGAAAAAGTTGAATATATCTTCCCAAAATTCTGATGAGCTAGTCGAAAAATACAACACCATATTCTATTTGAATGACACCGCCAAGAAAATGCCGCTATAGGGTGAGAGTTAAGAAATACAGCGCCATGGCGTTAAATAGAGGTTTTACGGTATGTTCTTTGATATTTGGTTTATTGTCTGCCTTCATCCACAAGCGCTAGTGATAAAATAGCCAGAATATCTAGCTATATTGCTATGCATCAGCTCCCAAATCTTCTCATAATTCGTATCAGTATCCGTACGCGCGTTTATGGCGTGGGCACATTTGAGTGTGTTTATGGTGCGGGCACATCTGTGTGTGTTCATGGTATGGGCACATCTGTGCGTATGTTTATGGTATGGCTACATCTGCGTGTCCAGTGTAGGCACATTCATGTCTCCATGTGCATGTATGCGTCTGTGTGTGTGCGTGTGTATGTGTGTTATAATTCAAGCACATCTGTATGCGCATCACTCGGCATCTGCGGATTTGACAGTAGATGTTTAGCAACTGAATGCTAATGCACAGCATAGGTTGATCTGTAAGATTTCAGTTTAGGCAGGTAGCATTCATTCCAATCAAAGTTAAAATTGGGTTAACAGGCCAACTAGAAAGAATCTTTGTAATTCATTGTCATTTTAATGGTGGCTACTTTCGTCATAATTCATTTTAGAAATACTAAAACACTTCTATGATTGGTTTGCTGCTATTATTTTTGTGGTTAGCGAATTCAATAGTTTCTTGCATAAAAATAATATTTTACGACACTGATCAGCATGAACCTGGTAAACTATAATACTATTATAAGGTTAATAAAACGTACGAAAGCATGACATCTGTAGTTAGATATTTTAGCACTAAATGATTCAGCTAGTATGTCTATAAGTTACTATGAGTTTTACTTACTGGGGCTTTAAGTAGTCATTTAAATCTTTGGTGAATAGGTCATTATGTGTTAACTAGAGAATTCATTAGATGGGAGTTTGTATTTATGACAACTCGCATTTTATAACTTATATTTTATTCAACACAATAAATATGTCATAAGGTCATTTAAGATTGTTTAAAATTTGGCTGTTGTAAACCAAATCTTGAATTTCTCATCAGTCTTAGCTTGCATACTTGCATAGATCTTCACTAAAAGTGCGCTTACTCAAAATTGTAGTAGATTTTGTCAGTATGTCGTAGTATTTTTCTATTATTTGGAATCGTTTCCGATGTTTGAGGTGATCTGACTGCCAGGATGTTTCAAGATTAAAAGCAACGTAATGCAATTATGTCGTCTGTAGTTGCAAAGAGACCAACAGAATAGAGACAAGTAACGCTGCAATTTGAACGCAATAGTCGATATCAATAATGAAAGAGGCAGGCAGCCTCGAAACTAGTGACATCATTGCGGCGCCCCATATTTTTCTTCTGATCAATTTAATCGCGATAGATTTTTGTCGATTTTAATCTTAAAACATCTCGGCAGTCAGATCGTTTCAAACATCAAAAACAATCGCAAGTAATAGAGAAATACTAATACTTTTTGATAAGATCTAGTGAAATGTTGTGTAAGTTCACATTTAAGAGACAAACACAACGATTGATGATAATTCTGATACAGAAATTATTTAGTCTATACTTCGTTGTGTACTTAGATGAGTTATTGTAAGAGCACTGGTTTCGTAGTGCGGTAAAGCTGAACCCCCACCTAATATTATACATGTAGCTTCAATTCTCCATGTTCCACTCAATAATAGCACTAATTGTGCTAATACTAATAGTACTAATATTATTATACAATATATACTATATACTAAATACTATATACAATCAGTACTATTAATGCAACTATTAGAACACACTCACTACTACTGGGGCTCTGACCTTCGGGAGGGCCAGGGTATCCTGCCTTTTCGTGAAATGGTCCATGAGCACCAAGATGACAAGCACCAATTGTTCCCTCTTGGTGACTGGCACCTGGCTCACTAGGTCCGTGGCTACCTTTAGCCACGGGTGTCCAGCAAAGAGTTTATGCCTGACGCCTGTAGTTTTGGTGCCACTGTGCTTTGTTGCCTGGCAGACTTCACAGCTCTTGATCAGTTTTCTCACCATGGCTGTCATTCTTGGCCAGCACCAGATCAGTCACAGACGGCTGATCGTCCTTCCCACCCCAGAGTGGCAAGGGTGTGATCCGCCAGTCGTTTGCCTCCCTGGTGGCCGGCGAACCAACTGACCACCACCGAAGCTAGCCATGAGGGAAGTCTGGGCCTCCAGTTCCCCATCTGGTTGTAGCCTGAGGGACGATCAGATCCTGTGCAGCTGCCTAAGTTTTTGACCTAGCTATAACTGCTTCCGCATCAATTCCTCAGCTCGGTCGATGGCGTGGTACATAATAGCCACCGGTCCTTGGCCAGCAGCTTGCATATGAGCCAGCTTTTCATCGGTGTCTCCTCGAGTCATGCCATAATCTTAATGTCTTGGGCCAGCTCTGGCTGCCATAGCATTAAACTGGCCCATGCGACCGACTGCCTCTCGCGCAGTCCTGACGTCTTCTAGCACGGTAGGCGGATTCCCTCAAATTCTTCCAATGAGTTCTGGTTCTCTATGGCAAGTTCCCCCTGTGAGTCGGCCATCCGTCTCTCAGCTCGATGACCTCGCACTGCCGGCAGTCATAACAGATCAGTTTGCTGAGCTCATCGGCATTCTCATGGCGGAGTTCGGCTCGGTGTTTCAGTGTATACTGGCTGGAACTCTGCTAGGATTTCCAATCATCTGGCCACCCGATTAGAGGGCTCCTTTTATCAACATAATCATTGGAGAGAAGCATCATCTGTATGCAGAAGGAACAGCCCACCATATACATTTAAGTAGGACCGGAAATGTTTTACGGCCTTTATCATGGCAAGCAGCTCCCTCTGGGTTACACAGTAATTCGTCTCCACTGGCGTCAGGGTCTTGCTGAAGATTGCGATCACTATCTCATTTCTTCCCTGTACTCGTGAGAGCATAGCATTCACTCCGCAACTGCTGGCATTTGTGTCCTCGGAACCACTGACATCTGGAGAGCCCAATACAGGGGCTGAGGATAGATGTTCCTTCACCTCATCGAAGGCCGTCTCCTCTTCCTTGCCCTATGTCCACTCTTCACCCTCACCGGTCAGTCGGTGTAAAGGCTGTGTTGTGGTGGCGAAGTTAGATATGTACTGCCAGTAATAGCCTACTGTATCCAGGAAGCTTTGTAACTCCCTGAGCCCTTTGGGGTTTGGCCACTCACAAGCTGCCCGTGTCTTGTCTGGGTCAGTGGATACACCCCCCGTGCTGACTGCATGACCTAGGTATCGAACCTGCAATTGGAGTAGCGCTCATTTAGGGGGCCTCAACCCAGCTCTCTTCAAATGCTGGAACATTTCCTCCAACCGCTGCAGGTGCGTATCGATGTCAGGGGCAAAGATGACGATGTCATTTAGGCTGAGCAATGGCGTCTTCCAATGCAAGCTGTGTAACATGCATTTTCATCAGTCTCTGGAAAGTGGCTCGTGCTGAGGTAAGACCAAAGAGCAAGGCCTTCCACTTTCAGTGACTGAAACAAGTAGCAAATGCTGAATTTTCTTGCGCATCAGTGTGTAAGGGTACTTACCAGTAGCCACTGACCAGGTCCAGTGTACTAAAGTATTTGCTGCTGGATAGTGCATCGAGAGAATCATTGATCCAGAGAAGGGGGGTAGGCATTTTGCTCGCAACAGCATTTAGTCATCGGTGGTCGATGCAAAACCGCCATCTGCCGTCCTTTTGGACCAACACCATCGGAGAGCTCTAGGCACCCCTGGCCAGTTCGATGAGTCCTTTGCTCAGCAGCCTTTGGCATTTACGCTTGGCCTCTGCCTTGTTCAGGCTCAGTCGATGTGGAGGCTGTCAGATAGAACGGGTTTCATCCTTCAGAGGAATGGATTGTCCCACCTCAGAGGTCCTGCTCATATCCCCGTCGCCGGTGCTGAACGAGCCCTGATACCATGTCAGCGACCATGCGAGTCGCTCAGCTTGCCCTAGCTCCTTGCAGTTTTGCTTTGTCTCTGCAAACATGTCCTCCAGGTAGGCCCCCACCCATACATTAGGCATATTTGCACCCCGGAGCACTACATCGGGTCAGAGAGAGATGGTTCATCATGCACCTGGTGGTTCTCTACTCCCATATACTTGCCGACCGAGATGCTGGCTCAGAAGTAAAAGGTTGGTTTGTGAGGTTGAGGCACCGCGTGACGACCGCGTTCAAGCTCATAGTCAACGACAGCCCACCCGGATAACCCTCTATTACTCCTAATAGGCAGTAGTTTTTGGTGGTCACTCAGCATGGGACGGCCATCTCAGTTTTGCCTGGCACTACCATGTTGCGCACCATCTCGACTGGGCTAAGCAATAGCCAACCATGCCTATTCGTACAGGTCAAGGGGCTACTGTCTACGGAGACCACCGGCTTTTGAAATTTCATGGCCCACTGGTGAGCCACCATAAATGGCATTCCCAAGATGGCGTGTTCGCTGATGTGGCTCCCCACAAAAACCTCCAAGGTCTTTACTTCCTGGAGTAGTACGGGCAGTCACCTGATTCCATAGAAAGGCAGTCATGTCTTATCAGCCATGGGTCCATGACTGTCACTTTCTTTCGAGTCCCTCTCGTCCTGAGGGAGCTTGTCAAACATTTGTTTGCTCAGCAAGTTTGTAGTGCATCTACGCCCCTCCAACTTTCAGGGGAGGAAGTAACTAGTGGAGTGGGGCCAGCTCAGTGTCTGTGCCCTTACTGGCTCGGCACTACTTTAGCCGGACAAAGCAAACCTTTTGGGCCTGGACTGCCAGGGCAGCCTTCTGGTGTGTCTGTGAAGTCTGATCGACGTGGGTAAAGCAAGTTGGTCTTGCCACCTTTAGGCAGGTTTTTGACTGCGAGCCGGCTAGTCGTTCTTTGACTCAGTTCCGAGGATAGCTTCATGTGTTCACACTCCTAGATTAGGCCCCTAAAGTGACTGATCAAGCTGGAAGGGCCAGTCTTGGCAAGTCGGGTCAGCCATTAAAATGGGCTTCCGAAGTTGCCTCAGGCAGAGTCCTTCAAGCCGATCTCCGATTGTACTCTTGGTAGTGCAGCCTGGTGTGGTTTGGTATGGGGCATGTTGCTATGCCTGGTTCATCCTTTAGGTACTCAGGGTCCAGATTTTCTAAAGCCTGATAGTAGTTCTAAAGAACCACAACAGAAGTCTTCCTTGCTGTCGTTTTGGGCAGAATGATGAGTGCCAACCTTTGTCTTGGCTCTCCATTACTTCGGCCCCTTCCAGACTGGAACCCTTCTTAGTAGGACTTTTCTATTGGTATCTGGTTGGGCCAGCCATCAAAACAGTCTTTTGACTTGGTGCCAGCCATGTTTCTTTTGCCAGGAAATGCGGGTTGGGGGCTTTGGTGCAACCAGTACTCAGCACTACTGTTATAGCCTTGAGCTGTTTTTCCGGTGTTGCAGTTTTTTACTGGGCAGTTTTGTCAAATGTGCCCTTGTCTCCCACAGCCCCAACTCTCCAGGTTTTTTGTGATCTGTAGTCTCCTGAGGGCAGCTCTTTTTTTACTGCAGCTGTTGTACTTGCTGTGACTGCTGCTGTTGCACTACTAGGGTCAACTGACTGACCGTTTGGTCCTGGGCCGTGGCTGTCCGTTCTATGGGAACTCCTTCCACAGCCCAGATGTCCGCCGATGGGCTTGATTTTAAGAAACTCGCTATCTGCTCTGATTGCTTTTGTTAAGGTGTCTGTTGGCACAGTCGAGTGTCGCTGTAGGCTGGTGTGGTTTATGGAGCTGCAGAACAGCTTCCAAGTCATGTCGGCCCTATAGGGTGCATTCAAGTCATCGTATGCCACACGGACCAAGCGTTTTACCTGGCAGGTATGCTTTTGTAGAATTGTACCTGAGAGTGCTCAGTTTACGCCTAACCTACCTAGGGGAGAGTCCAAACCAGGCTCGAAGCACATCAAAGACGTCTTCTACGCAGTCGGCTTTTTCGCAGTTCCACTTTATCCTTCAGGGCCTCTCGGAAATGTAGCAGGCTCACACCTTCAGTCCAGTTGTTAGTTTCCGCCGCCTCCTGGAATTTGCTGATAAAATACTCTACATCTTTGGGTCCCGAGTATTGGAGCCACTTTGCCTATTGCTTACTTGGGCCTGGGGCACCAACATCATCCTTTCCAGTATGCCGGCTAGCCAGCCAGTGTGCCTCGGTTCGCACTCTCACCATGTCTAGAATTAATCCCTCCTTTGAGAGTGCTCGTCGATTTTCTGGGGGTGACGTTGCTTTAGGTAATACGACCTACCAGAATCGGGGATGTTCTCCCTCTCTGGCTACTCGGACGAGTGCTCACCGATTATCAAGAGATGGCGTTGCTCCGGCAACATGGCCTGCCAAGATAAGGGAAGACCCTCACTCTTCAGGCTACTCGGACGAGTTTTTGCCGATCATCAAGGGGCAGCGTTGCTCCAGCAACGCAGCCCGCCGGAATAAGGGATGAATCTCGTCTCTGGACACTGGATCTTCAGTGTTCTCTGCTTCTTGTGGAGCTGAGATTCGCGATCCTACCGCTGCCACCAGTAAAAAGGGAACTGCCAGTCTTCTTTACTCTCCACTAGGATAAATACACCGGGTGTACTAGCAACAAGAATATATAGTTCTCATAAATATATAAGTATACATGAAGTCAATGTGTTTGCATACAATGAACAGTCATGCAGAGAGACTGCGCTAGCTTTCTTAATCACTGGTAGTAAGCTCCATATATATCGATGGAGTGCGATAGGCTCTGCCCTTTTTCTTATCGCTGCGCGCGATCTCCTCATTTTGTGTAGCTTAGCATGCCGAGCCCGCTCACCGGTAGCCGGTCTCCTGCAGTGATAATGAAACTCGGTCTGACTGCGACGCCGGTCATATGAATGGTCTCGCTATCCATGGTCACAGCGCTCTGCCAATACATACTAGCATTCAGCCCAGCATTGCCTGGGATTGCTTTCGTTTTCAGTCAGCTAGCCCCCAGCCTGCGTGTTGATTTTCAACTCAAATTGCTACGACAACAATCTATGAATGCGTTCATTGCGAAGAATTGTTCTTACTGGCGCATTCTTGAGTTTCTAATCAGATGAGTGTTTAAGAGTATTTGGTGTATCCTCAGAAGTGTTGCATTATTTAATGTATTCTCAGAAGTGTTGCAGTATCTGGTGTATCCTCAGATGTGTTGAAGTATCTGGTGTATCCTCAGATGTGTTGTAGTATCTGGTGTATCCTCAGATGTGTTGTTGTATTCGGTGTGTCCTCAGAAGTGTTGCATTATTTGGTGTATCCTCAGAAGTGTTGCAGTATTTGGTGTATCTTCAAAAGTGTTGTAGTATTTGATGTATTCTCAGGAGTGTTGCAGTATTTGGTGTATCGTCAGAAGTGTTGCAGTATTCGGTGTATCCTCCGAAGTGTTGTAGTATTCGGTGTATCCTCAGAAGTGTTGTAGTATTTGCGGTTACATATCATACTCAAGCTCATGATTGTAAATCACAGTTTTACTCTTTCAGCAGTATCTCTCCAAATGAGAGTAATCCCAATTGGAATGTTATGTAGTCTGGTCTTGAAGTCTCTTTTCTTGATATTTGACAATTATTTATTTTATAAGATAGTGTTGATTAGCATACCACAGTCGTAGTTACAGGTAGATGACTCTAATTAGGGAAATCATATGTAAAATAATTTGTACACTCAAATTTCACCATAAAAAGTTGAGTTGTTAACAGAGTTGCTTTGTTTATAAAACTGTAATGCATTGCAGTAAACATTAAAAAAAAGTCTTTGGATTTCATTCAAGTTTGTTCTACAGCTACAAAACATTACAATAAATGCTTTAGTTAAATAAACATTTTGGTAAAACATATTCATAAAACATTCTTAAATTGACGAAGCGGCCTGACCAACTTTATCATAAAAATTTAAACCGCAAATATATAAATGATAAAGAATCGTGATACAGAGAAGTCTTTCACTGAGTTGAGGTCAAAAGAGTCAAAATGTCCCAAATTATCTGCAACCCAGTTGCCTTGTCAGGATATGTAGAAAGAGTTTGAGTTGAGCTAGCACAACTATGCTGGCGTTTGGCACAACTGTGCTGACTTTTGGTACAACTGTGCTGACTTTGGCACAACTGTGCCGACCTTGGCACAACTGTGCTGACTTTGGCACAACGACACTGGCCTTTCATACTCTTAGTGTTAGCAGGATTTTGCTTATGCTTAGCCATCATGGACACTGATCACTTTTTGGTATAATTTATGGTCATTATACATTGATTTCACCACTACTAAAGAACTTCCTGTATAATGCTAATTCTTAGTGGATAGTCTTTCCTAAATGTCCATTGTCTTGGTGCTCATCGGGAGTCATCATACAGATGCTTATACGTATCCCTGATTTAGGAGCTTCTGTAACTAGTTTGTAATTCCTCTCTAGCTGATTGTGTTTACAGAAAACTGGAGATAAGATTGCTGTAAAGAAATGCAACTTGAGCGGTGACGTTGTCCAAACTACTCTCGATAGATGGCGAGATGAAGTCGAAATTATGAAAAGGATTGATCATGACAATATCGTTCGAGTTTTGCCTACTCCAAAACAGCTCGTACCACGGGCTAACGAGCCCGTACCCCTCATTATGGAATACTGTGAGGGTGGGGACCTCCGCAAGGTCAGTATTCCCTCTGACGGTTGTCATGAGTTGTTTCATTTTAGATCATCTACATGTAATTGAAAATGACTTTCTCGTCGAGTGGGGTTTGAAGTATCCATGTTAGCTAAAGTATGACAAATATCCAATGGTTATTCAAGTTGTCTTGTCAGTCTCCAACTTCCCATCTCCTAAAATAACGGTTTTATGGTAAACAGATCAATTGGCTTTTAGCTTCCGTTGAATGTCTAACAAATATGAAAATGTTTGTTTCACATTGTAATCTCATGTATCAATTGCGGTCGACTCTCAGATATTTCTAGGCTGGGCTGTACCATAACTGCAGTATTATTGGTTTGCATCAACAACTTTTCTCCTTTTCCTGATTAACTTACTGGTTTTATAGACCATGATAGCGGTAAATTTACAATAAGTTGATAGGGAGCGCACATCTTCGACGTTCATTTATAACGATTTGCTTATTTTTTCTAAACAGCAAGGTATATTCTGCAAAGTAAAACTAATAGAAATATTATTACTTCGACAATAAAGCAAAACAAAATATTTTTACTATAAAAAGCGGCACTACCTGTCTATCGTCTATCTGTACCCATGGGTCATGGTTAGGATAACTGAGAACTTTTGACGATACTCCAACTCGTCACATTCAGGTTGGTGGACCGACGCTTTAACACCTGCACCAATCGATCACCTCTGAGTATTTATGAACAATTGCGCAGCCACCTATTCTCTGTTTGGTCGACACATCTGACAATTTATCATGACGAACTGCAATGTTACGAAAGTTATATATAATAGATATAACGCAGTACGCGATATAATTTTAAAACTCGCCTGATTTGACATTTTACGCTGTATGGAATTTTTTACGTAGTACGAAGCAAAAACTTCACATAAATTTTTGTTATCTGAAATTTATGTTATAGGAGGTATACGTTATAAAGTCGTCTACTGTATGCATTATTAAGGTTATTCCATCTAAGTCTTTCGCATTACAATGGACCATCGCCATACGATTTTAATTCATTCCAGTATTGGCTTCGTAAGGTGAAAATTTCATATAGACGGGTATGGAAACTCATAGTAAATATCCAATGCAAACACCCCCTGGTAAAAATCATCAAAATTTTATATATGTATAGTACACAGGAAAAATTAGTAACAAAATAATATGTTAACCTTAGTAACTATAGTTACCTACAGTAACTTCACTGTATTTAGTGGTTATGATCTGCAATAAAACGTAACATTACGTGGTATGTATGTAACAAATAATACCTACCACATAATGTAACATTATGTGGTATGTACCGTAGAGAGTTGTTACTTTCGAGGGAGAGACAGACGTATAAAATAAATGTTGAATTTAACTTAAATGAATTTAGCTTACTAAACACATATTTGAAGCTAAGTTTTAGTATGTATTTTAACTATTTTGCTGAACTTCAACTTTTTCGTCACTGAAATTTTATCATGTATCTGTTTCCGGTTTCGTTTTCACAATGACGACTAACGCTGAACTAAGCGAGATCGAGTATCTTGTCTCTTTTATTCGTTGTTAGAGAGATTTTGGTGAATCGTATATTGGCATATTTATTATTCCGGTGTAATCAGAACACTGACTGCCAAATTTGAATTTCAAGAGAAATTTTCTTTGATTTTGTATGGCGAAAAATATTTCGTATAGAGAGGGTGAACAATCAGCGTGTTCTACATTGCAGGGCAAAAAAATCGTATAGCAGGGTCATCGTAACCCAAGGGCATGCTGTTTCCTACTCGCTTCTAACTTGAACGTAGCGCCCTGAAGGAAATGTGACAGTGTCAAGTCTCGACATTTTTAAAAATAGTTCGGCAATGGCCAATTTTGCATATACAGTGAAACATGGATAACTCGCCCTCGGATATAGCGAACACATGGTTAACTCGACTGGATTTGCTTGGTCCGTTCCCACGCAATGATAAATGGCTCTATATAACTCGAATTCAACACTGTTATAACGAACTGTTTTTTGCCCAACGGCTACCGAAACGGTTGCTATCGCTTTAGAAAATCACTTTATTCCTAGCCATGGAGGTAAACCTCAACTTTTCGTAATTCATAAGCGTCGTTATTACCTCCATCGGCAAAATATTTTTGTCAACGACTGTTCTAAAGGTTTGGTGAAATTTGATTTATACTGCTATACGATGAATAGAACGGGCTAGCCGGGTCACGGGCGCAAGGATTTTCGCCACGCACATACAAAACAAAAACAGCATGTTGTTTTTGTTTTGTATTTGCGTGGCGAAAATCCTTGAGTGCGTGACCCGGCTAGCCCGTGATGAATAGTTTTCCGACGTTGATTCCGTGTTGAATTAACGTCGGAATGTTGAATGTTTAAAACGTCTTAAGAATTGTGGTAGTCAAACGTATACGTTGTCTTAGCTAAAAAAAACTATTCATTGTTTGACCTAAACACAAAATACGTGTGTACATTCAATAAGTATCCATTCAAAAAGCGTGAGTGATATACAATGTACCGTAAAACCTCGTAAAACTTTTAATTGAACTGCCTCGGAGTGTTGCTCTTAACGAATCCCAGGTAAAGTAAAGTAATCTTTCCATAAACTTCAAGAAAGATTGGCAAAATTGATCGTGGGTAAAACGCTCAAAAGAAAAAGATGTCTTTTCTTTGAGCATTTCAGCAACGATCAAGTTTTTCCAATGTCAATATAAAAAACGTCCTGGCAATAACATCACCTCAAACAACAAACCAATCTCAAGTGATAGAAAAATCTCTATACTTTTTGATAAAAACGTTTTAAACTTTACATTAGAAGCATTTAATTTGAAACAAGCCATTTGTGCTTTTGATTTATATTATAGTTTATATATGTTCATGTATCTACTAATAAATAAGTAAATACATGGACTTGTGACAGTGTTCTGATAACTTGAACACTCTGATAATTCGAACACTTTTGCTCGGTCCCTTGAAGTTTGAGTTATCCGAGTTTCACTGTATTTGCAAGTGATGTATGTCTGCACTAGCAGCTGCTCCATTTTTGGGTCTTTCTGTTGTCATTGAAGCTTCTCTGTTTTTATAGAACGTAAATATTATGGACTGCCAATGCTTTGTACACTAGTGTTACATGCTACGAAGTTTTGTCGTATTTTTCATCTTCGTAGCATGTAACTGGTTCAAAACGTCGAATCTTTAAATCTTCGAAGCGATTCAAACCTCCGTTTCAAGGGGGGGGTATTTTTGAAAACATCGTAGCAACAACGAAGTACTGCGTATCATGTAAACATCGATATTTGTATTATTACACAAATCTTTGCGATCGGAGGTTAGATTTTCATAGTTTTCATTAGTGACGTCCTTACAACATCTCTGTTTTTAATGCACATGTTTTAAAAATATTATCTTCAAAGTAAAAATATATCAACTCCGAAATTTAAAGAAAAATTTCTTACACGCTTTGACATTGACGTTTGACCGTAGACGCATTTTAGGAATGCCAGTCGCGATATAAATTATACGCCCCGTTGTAGATAAAAGCGCAACAGACTAGTATAGAAAACACGGAGTTGTCTTACAATTTCTTCGTAGCACGTAAACTCATCAGCTACGAATAATTGCGAGTGGTGCGACCACTCTTGCGTATCATGTAAATTCGACCTCCTCATTCCTACGATCAAAACCACAACTTCGAAGCTCAAAACTTCGTAGCATGTAACACTAGTGCTTGAAACGGAGGTTTGAATCGCTTTGAAGATTTAAAGATTCGACGTTTTGAACCAGTTACATGCTACGAAGATGAAAAATACGACAAAACTTCGTAGCATGTAACACTAGTGAATGTGAGGCTTTGTTATCGAGTAGGATATCTTTAGTTGCCATTAGTAAATAATTTAGGTCTGTTGTGCTCTTCTGCAAACTACATTTTATTGCTAGTGCATAATGCTTAATGATTTTTAAAGTCGGTTAAAGTCATAACTAGTCCAATTTCACGTTATTTCTCATAAGACTTGAACCATCTCTGTTGCACAAGAAGAAGCCAAGGTAGGCAAATATACATTTAGGTTTGCTATAAGTTAGAAAATAAAAATGTTGTTTCTTAAATAATGTGAAAATCTTCTTACACTTAAACCATAACTGTCACGTACAACTTTTATCGTATTTACTAGGTAAATCAGACAAGCTGATTCCGATTTTGTACTCAAAATAAAGATTGGTCCACTAACTTTCAGAGTAATGAAGGCTTTTTAGAGCGTTTTAATATCGGTCTCGAAAACAACACGATCGGCATAACAAGCTCCGCCCATAAATACATGACATAACCTAGTTTTTTAGGAACGGAAGTTAAGTAGGAATGTTTAGACCGATTTAAAATGATAGAGATGGGTGTCTTGAAACCCATTATTATCTAAATTCAGCCTTCAAAATAATTTCAGTCTTTTCTGAAAGGTAGATAAGCTATTTAACATTGCATATGGCCAATTCCGTATGAACGTCAACCTCGGTGAAGATTTTTAAAATTCAAAGTACACCAACAATATGGGTATCAAAATGAAGCTAAAAGTCTGCAGGTCATGATGCTATTATTTTTTTAAACCTCATGTTGCCACATAAATATATATAGGGTATCAAAGACGGTGTCTCAGGAAAAGAGCTAAAATCTAAAAAACATTGATATCCCTTATGGTCATGTTGTGTAACTATACAATTGTTCACAAAGACACTATCAATTATAATGCATGCTAACATTATCAGCAATCACATAAAATAGAAAAAAATGTCATTCTCAATTTTAATCCTTGAAAATATAAACACAAGAAAAACATATGAACCCGTGTAGTGTCCAGAAGGGAAAACCTTTAAAAGTTTCGATATTTCTCGCATACACTATTCAAAAAAAATTTTTCTTCAAATCCTCTGTTAGTACCCTCTATAAAAAATTTTAAGAGCAAAACTTTTGTTTCACAGTAATTCAGCAGTTTAAAAAAATGGTATTCATTTTGGTAGTGTCCAAAATATTGTAGTGTCCAGAAGAAACTGTAGTGTCCAGAAGTGAGAAAGCTGTAGCTTCAAATTGTTATTAATATTTTACAAGTGTATTCGGAGCATTGTTATAAGGTCTTAGACATATAGAAGAACTAGCTGTGCTACCTGGCGTTGCCTGGGTAATAAAAAAGTCTTTGGTAAGAAAATTTATTTGTATTTAATATACCATATACAATATTTACCATTCTAACTTTTAAACTTCATTTAATGAGAAAATATTTTTTCTGCAGTTCAAATGAATCAAGAGAAAAACTAAAACAACATAAATAAAAAAAAAGCCTTTACCGAGAAAAATTGATTTTTATTCAACATATAACAACACGCGCCATTCTAACTTTCCAACTACATATCATGAGAAAAGTGTTGTGTAGTTGAAATAATTTAATAGAAAATAAAAACAACTGTAAAGGTTTTCTAACTTTGTCAAACCGTAACTTTCAAAATTCATATCATGAGGAAAAGGTTTAGTGCAGGTCAAATAAATTACAAAAAACAAAACAACTATAAAAGGGTTTAGATATAAATGTGAAATAATTAGCAAGTATAGCTAAATTAAGTCGGTTTTGCTACGATTACAATAAAGGATGATTCGTTAATGATACAATTATTACGAACTGGGAAAACAAAATAAAAATCCTGAATATGTTGAATTAATAATAACAATTCTTGTATAACATCCATGTACAAATTTAGCTATCGGCCGACGGCCATCCATTTTACAGAAAAATGCGGATATTGCTTCATAATATGTAAACAATATTTTTTCAATTTCAAATTATCTAAAACAGTTTTGTTACATATTTTATTTAGAACTTCAATATGTTAAAAAACGCTGCCATGCAATAAATTCAATGTATCTATACTTTGTGTATTGATAAAGCGATGTGAAGCTATGATCACTACGAAGCTAAAACGATCCTCTACAACATTCCTTACTCTTACAAAACTATTACTTTCTCCACCATCAGAGTGAGTGCTGCTATTTTACTTATTTGTGTAATCACGAAAATCTGAATTGGCTATAATGCCATAAACATAAGTGATTATCTGTTTTCTAACTTGGGAGGTACATACATAAAACTTACACAAAATATTCGTTTTTTGTAATTGAAATTCTTGCATAGAAGTGTGTGTGTTTGAAAAAGGTTACTGTTCCACCAGAAGACAGCCGTCAAAACTTTGAATACGAGGATACTATTATCTCTCGATACTAGTACAAATGTAAAAATGAGATATCGTACGTTGTATGACCAAAATGTGAGAGAATTTCGAGGCTCTTCTCACAAATACAGTATACTTGTCCGCGCCGAAAGAATATAGTAATTGAACCTCACAAAAAATATTTCTTAATAGGGGCGTCGTGAAGCGTGGCCGCATCTGTAAAACAATCAGCACGCGCTAAAGCTATATCTATAGCCGGAATGACACACAGATATCCACACACATACTTTGAGAAATATTTATATATAGATAGTTGCACTCAACATTTACTCTGATTCTTGAGTGGTGAAGAGATTATTTGTTGAGGGAGAGACAAAACAGTCTAGGAAACTTTTAGGGGAAACATCAAACAAATCGCTTTCTACTCATGATAGCCGAAACTAGTAATCCCTTCAATTATTATTATTGTTGTTCAAGTCAAAATATATTTTTTCTAATCTGTATCATGTACAAAAGACACTCGATGCTTCACTTGAGTGGAACTACTTTGCTACCAGCCATGGCAAAGGCGCGGTTGATGGGGTGGGTGAGTGTGTGAAAAGATATGTATGAACACATGTGAAAGCTGGTAAAGTTGAAGCGAGGAATGTCGTTGAATTTTTCAATGCGGCTGCATCTTCAAACCAGGCTGTCGATGTCACATTTGTGTTAAAAAAAGACATTGCTGCAGAACACCAAAGGCGAGGATTTGACAAGATCTGGGAAGGAATATAAATTCTGCCTAGCACCCATGGCGTTCACTACGTCAAACCAAAGACGGCAACCGAAATTCTTTTTGTCGTTGCACTGGTTGCTCAACCACTCATACATTCAACTTTGAAACTAAAACAAATTTTCTCAAAACCATCCCAATAACGCCAGCTCCACATCCCCGTACATTGGCACCTGCAACTGTGGTTATTTCTCTTGGTCACAATGTTAGTCTTCCTAACCACTTCGCTATTGGAAAACTGGTAGCTGTAGCTTATGAATGTGGAGCACATATAGGATCAATTGAGAAAATCAACAGTGATCAAAATAAGATACATGTTAATTTCATGACTGCCACATCAAATGGAACCTACAAATGCCTGCCAAGGACAAGCCTCAACTCGTTCATGCCAATTTTATTTTGGCTGCGGTGCCAATTATAAGCCCTAATGATGCTTTGCTTCTATCTTACGAACTTGAAAACTCCCAAGTTGTTAGCGAGCAATACAAGAAAAAGGACTTTAAATTCTTTAAATTAATTACGTTTTTTTGGTCTTGCTGCTTTAAAAAATAATTTTATCATAAACTTACATTTTTATTAGTCATAATAATATTCGAACATTTTTTGTCCTCTTATATTATGCTGTAAATAAATTTATCAACTCCTGGTAATAAATACAGCTAATAAAGTTCTGTTAAGAACTAACTGTTCAGCTAAGAAAAGTCAATTTCTATAGACAATACATAGTGGACAAAGTTGTAGTGTCCAGAATGTAGTGTCCAGAAGGTATGGTGTGTTCATTTTTTGCAAGTACTCGGCCTAGAATTGGTTAAAACCGGTCGAGATATACATCATTGTGAAGCTGGTTTGTGCTACTCCAATGTAAACCAAGTTTAATTTTGGCAAACCTGGGCGATTCGATAAATTCTGACATTGAAAATCGAAAACAAATTTCACAGTTCTATCGAGTAGTGTCCAGAAGGGGTACTTTTTTAAACTTTTTTGCTAAATGGACAACTTCACAGCCATGAAGTATTAGTGGGAGCTAAACACCATCAGTTGCTACCTATAATAAGCAGCAAATCAGTTCTATGTTGTTCCAACAAAAATCTGCCATGACTTATGTTCATCAAATGTAGTGTCCAGAATATATGGAATTGGTCATATTTAAAAATGGGCTCAAAAAGCGCGATAACAACGCTAGCTTGTGATAAAATTGCGCTTTTTTGAGCCCATTTTTCCCGGCCTTCAGCCTATTAAACATCATGTAACAAGCTATGAGCAATTTTAAATAGTTTATCTACCTTTCATAAACGACTGAGATTATTTTACAGGCTAAATTTGAATAATAATGTGTTTTAAAACACCCATATCTATCATTCTAAATCGGGCTAAACATCCTAACTTCCGTTCCTAAAAGGCTAGGCTGCATCACATATTCATGGGCGGAGCTTGTTATGCCGATTGTGTTGTTTTCGAGACGAATATTGAAACGCTTTAGCCTAAAAAAGCCTTCATGGATTTGAAGGTTAGTGGACCGATCTTTATTTTGAGTACAAAATTGGAATCAGCATGTCTGATTTACCTAGAAAATACATAAAAGTTGTATGTGACAGTTATGGTTTAAGCTTAGTACCTGCTCAATTCCAGTTGCCTGGGAGTTACCTCTCAGGGATATGCTTGAGTGCGACTGGACAAAACCTTTGGACTGGACCAAAGGTTTTGTCCAGTCGCCTTGGAATTACTTCTCAGGGATATGCTAGAGTAATTGTATTCACACCAAAGGTTTTGCCAGCTGCCTTTACATAGATACCCTCTGTTAACTCTTTTATTATTTTTTTTAATTTTCTCTAATTAAATGGTTAATAAACTCGACATTTATCACAATCTATGCATTTTGTTTTTAATCCTCTCGTAAGTCTTCTCGCATGTATATGACAGGAACTTCCTTGATCTCTTCTCTATTGGGGTTTCATCACATGTTGTAGTATCATACTGAAAACTTGATAGCATTGCGATTGAAGAAATTATGACATGGGAAGTTTATAGCTACCACCATAATTTAAGAAGTTGATTAGACTTGTTTCTCTTGGCTTGTCACTCTCGAGAATGAGTGTCAAAGAGCTTCTGATTCGCAGCTGCTTTTACTAGCTGCCAATCAGAAGCTCATAAAGCCTTATACAGGAGCAAGTCAGATTCTCTTTAGGTTTTATATCGAGCAAATGTTTTGAAATATTTTTAAGTTTTTTAAACACACTGAAAGTTGGGCAAGATCGACCATATACTGTGATTTGCATTACCAATATATCATGGTTTGCCATGATAATAAACTGCACATACAATAAACCTAAACCTTTACATAGCTAACAACACTCTGTTCAAAACACCCACTATTTGACTGACTAGTATTTATTGACTATAGACATGGTTCCAAGAATATATATCTGATACACAGTATCTGATACACATATCTGATACAATAATGATTATTACTTGACATATATTCCAAATCAACATGGACTTGTCTATTCGCTGTGGTTTTTACTGGGTATATTTGCCACACGCGCTCTTTATTAAAAGTTTGTGTAGCTGAAGAAAATATTTTTTTGTTCAATTGTGTGTCAAAAACATGTACGTAATGAGCCTGCTCTGGCACTTGTCCTGTCTAAGTGCAGTGATTAATTTGGCTCTCTCAACTTGATACAGCACTTGTTTATCAGATTATTTTTATCCTCGGCCAATCAAGCGTTAGCCATGTAAAAACCAAACTTTTTATTGTTAATGATGGACAATTTAGGCCTAGGAAAGCATTTCCTTATCGAAATTTAGGCCCTATGAATGAGTGTCTCCAGAAATTGGCAGATTTCTCATATTTCTTGAATATATTTTATCCCATCGGACAGTATATTATGAGTAAGATTCCTTAGTTAGGAAGGAGGTAACTAAGAAGCTATCATACTTATGTATGTCATACAGATGCTTGTGAAGGCTCCGTGCGGCATGAAGGAATCGGCACTGAGGTGGCTTGTAAAGAACATAGCCAGCGGAGTCGAGCACTTACACAACATGCATGTCACACATCGTGATATCAAACCTGAGAATATCGTCATACAACAGAGAGGTCCCGATGAGAAAGATGTAT